>NC_136261.1:364465142-364995142 GCF_964187855.1 Myxine glutinosa | reverse complement strand
CAGGGCCATTTCGCAAAGTGTACGAACACCTGGTTGATGAGATCTTCACTCTGAACTCCAATTGTTTTCCTGCGCACAAGAAGGCAGAAGTAAATAATCAAGTCACACCAAAAATAAAATGATAAATTTAATGACGTTTTTGGCAATTACTCATTATATATATACATATACATATATACTTTCTGCCAATGTGTCTGTCTCTTTATATTTGTCTGTTCAGGGTGGAGCTTCAAAATCAAATTGCCGCCATTTTGTTCGCTCTTTTTAGGTTATCAGGCCTTTTAGGCCTCTGGTGTATAGGAACCACCACAAGTTTCCCGGATCGGTGTTGTGATTATGTGAGTGGGTCTACAATATGGACATTTGGAGGAAGGAGTGTTTCCTGAGAGGATAAGGTAAGTGGCATGTTTGTGGGGTCTCAAGTTTTGATTTTATGAATGGTTAAAATTTACCCGTGGTTTGAGGCCTCAAGACCACATAGGCTGCGATGGTTTTTCACAAATAAATGGGTCCAATTTACTTTTTTCAAGCATTTTTTAATTTACCAATGATGCATTTCATTCCATGCCCGACTTAAAGCTCTTAGCGTCCATAAAGATTGAAGACAGATGGTTTAAAAATCACATTGTATGACAAATTTGACATATGATTTCATTTATCACAGTCATCGATATGATTTCAGATTCGGTTATAGCAAATGGGGAGAAAATTGGATGAATTATGATGTTTTAAAAGGAAAAACGCATTTAAGCAGTTTTGAATGTACTGTCGGACCCCACTATTCGCGGTTCCGTTTTTGCGGATTCAGCATATTCGTGGGTGATAAATGCAACCTGTTTCTGTATTCGCAGAAAAGTGTCCCGCAAATTTTATGGCTTTTTTTTCTGTTAGTAGCCGTGTACCGCGAAATCGAGTTTTTTTTTTTTTCCAATTCGCAGCCGTGTTCCTCGAATTCGCGGATTTTCAGGGGCGCAAAAAAAAATTCACGACCTGTTAGCTTCACATATGGTATTTATAAAACCTTCACGGATTATCGTTGACATTCGCGGGATTTGCCTCGCCATTTGCGGATTTTGCCTCTCTATTTGCAGCTTGGTCCTCTCTATTTGCGGATTTTCGTGACTTGGGAACCTATTCCCCTCCCCCCCCCCCCTTTCCATTGAAACAATATTCGCGGATTTTCCAGGAACGTATCCCCCGTGAATAGCGGGGGCTGATGGTATCTGAGTAGTGTAATAATGTTGCTTCTGGGACACCTCCGTTTAACATGGGAAATCCCTATCTAATGTCATTTACCCCCTTGTCTTTTTCAAAAATCATAAACACCTCTATTTCTCCCACCCTCATCTTTATGAACCTTTTGTCTGTAGTACCTATCCTTAATGTTGTTCATTAGACCACTCAAACACTACAAATATTTGTTTTCTCTTATAGACCTATCATCCTTCTTCTACATATCATCTGGCAGATTAATCTTTGACCCATTCACTTCCATATTGACCCTAAAGACCTCTATTTCTCTCACCCTGTTCTTTACGAACCTTCTAACCTTTTGACATGTTATCCTTATTCATTAGACCACTTAAACACCTGTGATCCTTCTGACCTTATGGACCTTTTAACCTTTGACTCTTAATATCATCTGGTGAATATAACCCACTCAAACATCGACCCCACAAATATTTGTTTATGTGTGGGAAATAATTTAATTCTCCTACAACTCTCCTCACCGTCTAATACATTAACAAAAAATATGTTTGAGTTTGGTTCTTTATTAAGATATTTTAACTGAGCTAAGATAAAATGGTAAACCTCCCTCAATGTTCTTATTTGAGCGCCTCCAGTGCCACACACTTTTTGGTAGGCTCTGCCCACCTTTTGTTAAGCTCCGTCCACTTTTTGGAAAAACCCCGCCCACTTTTTGGTAAGCCACGCCCACCTTTTACTAAGCCCCGCCCACTTTTTGTTAAGCCACGCCCACTTTTGCTATACCCCCGCCCACTTTTGCTAAGCTCCGCCCACTTTTGCTAAGTCCCACCCACTTTATAAACTCTTCAGCATTGTATCATTTCCAGGTAATACATAACATCATTTTCAGGGAATTTCCATCACATCATTTCCAGTTAAGACACGCCCAGGGAATTTCCACAGGAAATGACACACACCCAGCCCTTCTTATAAAAGGCACCGACCACACAGGCTTTTTCAAACACGCTTTCTGCTTCACTTGAGAATGGACTCCTATGCCGAAATGGAATGGGATAACTTTGCTATTCCTTGGAGTCCTACTACCTGTGTAGCGCTCAACCTTCAGATTGATGAACTGGACTCGAACCTCTTGTCGATGGAGGAAATTGTATCTGAGCTACGAAATGAAAATTCTACTTTTAACACAACTTGGGATAAAGTTATTTTTTTGTTTGAAGATCTTTTGAACAACCAAGACCCACAGAACGAGTTCTACCTTGATGACCCAGCCAAAGAGTTATACCTTGGAGATCCACAAAATCCTGAAAAAGAGTTCTACCATGATGATACTTATTGTGAGTTATCAAAACAAAACCCACTGAACGAGTTCTACCTTGATGACCCAGCCAAAGAGTTATACCTTGGAGACTCACTAAATTTGGGAAAAACAAATTATGAGGTCTGCCTAGATGGTTCTAACTGTGGAGCCTACCTTGGAGACTCACTAAATTTGGGAAAAACAAATTATGAGGTCTGCCTAGATGGTTCTAACTGTGGAGCCTACCTTGGAGACTCACTAAATTTGGGAAAAACAAATTATGAGGTTTGCCTAGATGGTTCTAACTGTGGAGCCTACCTTGGAGACTCACTAAATTTGGGAAAAACTAATTATGAGGTCTGCCTAGATGGTTCTAACTGTGGAGCCTACCTTGGAGACTCACTAAATTTGGGAAAAACTAATTATGAGGTCTGCCTAGATGGTTCTAACTGTGGAGCCTACCTTGGAGACTCACTAAATTTGGGAAAAACTAATTATGAGGTCTGCCTAGATGGTTCTAACTGTGGAGCCTACCTTGGAGACTCACTAAATTTGGGAAAAACAAATTATGAGGTTTGCCTAGATGGTTCTAACTGTGGAGCCTACCTTGGAGACTCACTAAATTTGGGAAAAACTAATTATGAGGTCTGCCTAGATGGTTCTAACTGTGGAGCCTACCTTGGAGACTCACTAAATTTCATAAAATTAGGAAAAGAGTTTTACCTTGGAGACTTTGAAAACTGGTTTCGTTTTGGAGACTCGGAATGGGGGTTTTGTTTTGATGACTCGGAATGTGATACCTATCTTGGAGGCTCAACAGGAATGTGGTTATACCTTGGGAACTTGGAAAGTTGGTTTTATTTTGGAGACTCTACCTGTGGGGTTCCTCTTGGAGACTCTTTGGATTCTAAAGCAATGAACAATGTTCTTTATTTAATGACGCTTGATTTAAGCAATATCAAGAAAGTTCGAGGAAGAAAATGCTGGAAAATTCTTTCTTCCCATTTCTACTTCTTCAAACTTAAAAGCCTTGAAAGACAGAATTGGAGGAAGAGGAAAAAAAAAAAGAAATACGTATTTAAAAAAGAAGAAAAGAAAGATTATGTTAGGGTTTGGGTGGGATTTTGAATGTGAGGGTTAGGGATGGGGTTGGGTTAGGGTTGGGATTTTGAATGTGAGGGTTAGGGTTGGGGTTGGGTTAGGGATGGGGTTGGGTTAGGGATGGGGTTGGGTTAGGGATGGGTTGGGTTAGGGTTGGGATTTTGAATGTGAGGGTTAGGGTTGGGGTTGGGTTAGGGATGGGATTGGGTTAGGGTTGGGATTTTGAATGTGAGGGTTAGGGATGGGGTTGGGTTAGGGATGGGGTTGGGTTGGGGATGGGGTTGGGTTAGGGATGGGGTTGGGTTAGGGATGGGGTTGGGTTAGGGATGGGGTTGGGTTGGGGATGGGGTTGGGTTAGGGATGGGGTTGGGTTAGGGATGGGTTGGGTTAGGGATGGGTTTGGGTTAGGGATGGGGTTGGGTTAGGGTTTGTATATTATTATGACTCACTCGCACATACACACACACACAAAAGTTAAGCCCCAACTAAAAAGTTGTGGGATTCTGTGTTTGGGGTTCACAGATTTAAAAACGTATCCCCATTATACACACACAAAAGTTAAGCCCCAACTAAAAAGTTGTGGGATTCTGTGTTTGGGGTTCACAGATTTAAAAACGTATCCCCATTATACACACACAAAAGTTAAGCCCCAACTAAAAAGTTGTGGGATTCTGTGTTTGGGGTTCACAGATTTAAAAACGTATCCCCATTATACACACACAAAAGTTAAGCCCCAACTAAAAAGTTGTGGGATTCTGTGTTTGGGGTTCACAGATTTAAAAACGTATCCCCATTACATTTTATTTATTTATTTATTATTTTCAAGGGTATTATCTGCTTACTTGTGTTTTTTGTAATTCTTGTGAGTAAAATGAACCCAAGATTTCTTCTCCATTTAAATCATATAATTTGTAGGTCCAAGGGACTGTATCCATTACATCAATGATTTTAAATAATTCACGAGTCCATTTTTGTGTATAACCTTTCTCAAAATGACTTTTCCATTTGTATATTCTTACAATATCACCAACTTTAAACTTGGGCTTTCTCAAATTAATCTCCTTTTCATATTCTAATTTTGTAAATGTTTCTGATGGTTTTGATTGTGTTGATGAATGAACTGTATTATTGTAATTATCTACAATATCCTGAATTAAATACACCCATTTTTGAGAACCGAGTTGTGTGAATTTTTTATATAATTTCTCTTTTAAAGTACGATTAAAACGCTCAATAACAACTGCCTTTCCTTCATTAAAGGTGCTGTATAATTTAATACCCTTCCCCTTAAGAAATTTCATGAATATTTTGTTATAGAACTCTGTTCCCTCATCAGTCCATAACTTCTTTGGTTTCCTTTTATCCCGATCAAATATTAGCTTAAAGGCTAACATTAAAGTATCACCCCTTTTATTTTTTAAAGGGACAACCCAGGCAAATCTACTCCTCAAATCAATAACAGTTAAAGCATACCTGTATCCCCTGTCATTATTCAATTCAATTAAATCAGCGGACCATATGTGGTCAGTGTATTTAGAATAAACCTTCCTTCTTTTAAACTTTGTGATTATAGGTTTGTGTAATTCTTCAGCCAAAAGCTCCTCAGTCTTGATGGCATCATTAGAGCCTAATAGTTTTTTGAGGAATAACCAAGACCAAGTTTCAATTTAGCATTTATCAAATTTCTCACAATAAACCTATCAACTTTCTCTCTCAACGTTGGATTTTGTATCAAAGACAAATTATACAACATTTCGCTGTCGGCTTTATGTTTTTCAGTCAACGTAGTGGTTTTCCCATAAGCAATATCATGCTTCATACACACTTCGTCAACCCTATTTGTAGGTTTAGACCAAGGTTTAGGATTGTCAGCCTCATCTAATCTTTTATCCAAGTTTGTTCCTGGACCACAGAAAGAATACCCTGGAAGGTGTAATTCCCCTGGAATTCCAGTTGTTGTAAATTTACTTCCTGACAGAAACTTTTGTATGTCTCCTCCTCTTTTAGGAGAGATGAATTGGCACTTTTTAGAGCCACATACTTGACATATTCCTTTTTGATAAACTCTATTATTTTTAGCTTTAACATAAGAGATATTTTTAGATTTAGTTTTCTTTTTACATTTGAGACAATAACTCATATTTATTTATCAGAAAAATTCCGACAGAGTATCAAAACCTTTTTGGTTTTCAACATATACATTTCAATCTTTATTTTTAAAACATAAAGAATCCTAAGGAATGCCTTCACTCTCTCCTCCATTTATTTACAAATAAAAACTAACTAAAGTCAATGACACCAACATCATCAATCACATAATCTTTTCCTTCTTCTTCTTCTTCTTCTTCACCACTTTCTCGTTTAAATCTCTGAAATTGAAGACATTGACGTTCTTATTTTTGAAACCATTATCTTCATAAGAGTTGTTAATTCTTTAATTTCCTCTTCGGTGCGTTGAGATTGATTTATTTGCTTTAATACACTCAATCTTTTATGAATCTCAGTGATTTCCATCTTTTTATATTTTTCCTCCCTCTCTCTTTGCTCCCTCTCCTCCTCCTCCATTTTCTCCCTTTCCTCCTTCTCCTTTTTCTCCCTTTCCTCCTTCTCCCTTTTCTCCCTTTCCTCCTTCTCCTTTTTCTCCCTCTCCTCCTTCTCCTCCTTTTTCTCCCTCTCCTCCTTCTCCTCCCTCTCCCTTTCCTCCTTCTCCTTTTTCTCTCTTTCCTCCTTCTCTTCTTCAACTCCTTCCTCATCCCTTGCTACCCTTAAGTTTGAACCCCAAAGAATATTATACATATACTCATCTGGATTTTGAGATATTCTTGTATCTATAATTATTTTTCTCATAATAGGATACCAATAAGATTTGTTGACGATTTCTAAAAGAGTTTTATATTTCATAACTTTGAGAAGTTCATTTTTATTTAATATTTTAAACAAGTCTCTATTTGTGGGTTTAACAATATCAGTATAAGGCCAGTTTTTTATGACAAAATTCCCATGTATATGCTCCAAATCATAAGGTATGTAATACCGAGCACCCTTTTCTTGTAGGTATCCTTGAATACAAAAATTATAATTCTCTTGTAGTCTTCTTCCTGCCATTTATGTATCAGAAATATATGTGAGATTAATATTATGACAGGTAATACCACCCCATCTTCCCACTACCAAATCGGTTTGTATTCCTCGGCTTTCTATCCTTATCTCATTACCTTCCTTCTTTGTCATGCGAACCATCGCTATACTATCATATATTTTTATTTTCTTAAAATCACGTATTTGTTGTTTACTAATTGTACTTCCACATAAATCCTTATCTTCACCAAGTGGATAATATTCTTCTTTACGAGACTGATTTAAATCATGTAGGTCTTCTATGTTTATTGAAAAAGACCAATTATACCCTAAATCAGGCATATCATACCCCCATTTATTAATTCGCATATTAACTAAATGTCCTTCTTTATAAAATTTAATTGTAAGCAGGTAGTTAAATTCAATGAGGAAAGGTGTATGGTCAGTATAACCAGGTGTTGTGGTTGTAAATTTTACTTGTTTCACAAAACGTGCTGTTTTCTTTAAAGATATATATTGTGATAAATCACTGAATCTAATCAAGTCATTCGCATCTGTAGGGTTTGGATAATTGATTAATTTATAAGTATTCTTCATATTAATATTTTTACTTACACTATATTTTTGTCGTTCAGCCTGTGCCTTTGTATAATAATTTGATAAATCAATATCCTGAGAGGATTTTCCAAAGATAGAACCATCTTTTCCAACATAGGTCATTTATATTAGATAAAAAATGATATCATAAAAATTTTCATTATTGTTGAGTTGAAATAATACATATAAACATAATTGGCCACAACATTTAGAATTAATTTCTTGAACTTGGAATGTTTGATAAACACCATTCTGTAAGAATTGTATTACTTCAACAGGTGGTGGCATACCATAACTATCAAAATAATATTTATCCTGACTATTATGAATACAAACCCAATGAGAACCATTCTGTGTGTCTAAATTCATAATAATATTCTTTGTATTCTTATTTATATGTGTTAATTCATCTCTCATACAAATAACCACATTATCAATTTTTAGTGTTTTACAATATTTAGCTAGTTCTATATTTGACGTTGTATTCTTTCCAAATTGTTTAAACCATTTATCCATTTATTTATGAGAAAGATACAATCCATTACCCCGTTTAGTTAGTTTAACACCCGCTTGAGCGATAGAGGAAAGCATATCTCCAACCAACAATCTAGCTTTATCAGGTAGACTTTCAAGTTTTTGAGCAAAATCTACAATTACACCACTTCCACTAATTTGTTTCTCCAACTCCTTGTTATGTCTTTCCAATTCTTTTTGAGCTTTTAGTTGTGCCTTCCTTTCGTTAGCAGTTTTTACCGCTGCTGAAATACCACCAGTCAATGCTCCCGCCGCACTTAAACCAGCAAATAAAGGAATTAGAAACGGGAGAAATCCTCCTCTTGACTCATCTATTGAATATTTCTTTAACATAGGTTTCGTCATTTTAATTTTAAGTGATCCAACATCATTTAGTGTTTTTACTTGTGTGTGTGTGAGTAAAACATCAATTCTTACAGCTCCTTTTCTTTGAATTGTATTAACATTAATAATACAAGGCTTTTGATTTTGAATACAAGATGTTAATTTATTAAGATTGATTTGATTAACATATACCCCAACCATTTATTTATGAGAAAAAACCTATGTGATATTAATCATAACACCATTATCTGTATTAATCTGTAATTCTGTTTCCTCCAAAAGCAAACAATATGCATTAACCTCTTCACTCTCCCCTCTTTCAATGTATAGAGAAGTATCCACTCGATTAGACTTTATAGTTTCCTTTTGAGAACTCAGGTCAATTGTGTAGATTGTATAAAGTTTTTGAAACGCAACCATATCCAAAATAGGATCATTATTACCATTACTTTCACACACCTTTTGGTAGGACTTGTAGGCTTCCGCATAATCATTTTTTTCCCAATCAATTTCCAATCTATCTCGCGGATAAAATGTGCCATCAAGAGAAACCCGAAGTTGTTTCACCTTAGCATTATCACTCAGCGCATTATTCTTATTAGTACCGTCCTCTCCATCTGGTTTTTTAAAAATGAGCCAGAGGTATCGTGGCTTTCCTTGAAGAACACCCAAATTCCAAGTGTAGGTAGTGTGTTCCAGTTTAACGTGTTGACATCTTCTTTTAAGGTATGATACATTTAGCGGTTTCTTTGAGTTAAGTCTTCTATTTAACATCTCTTCCGTTTTAAGATTAGGAGTATATTCACTGATATACCAACACAAATCATTAATAACAAATTTATTATTTTCTCCAAAAGCATTTTCATCCCCAAAAAGCAATCTATTTACATTATCATTCCTTTGTAGTTGAAATCTAATTTTAAGCCCATACAAAACTTTATCATAATCACAAAATCCAAATATACCTTTCAGAGGTACTGCTACGGTAAAACTATTCTCAGCTTTTGCGTCATCATTATACATTGACTTCCTTTGACTATAACCAGGGTCTGCGTTTGTACCCGTTGACATATCAGGAATAAAACCTTCAACAGCTCCCTTACCCATTCTATCACTAAACGAATATAGTGTAAATTTCATCATTTCAGATGTAGCAGAGACATAATCAACCGCTTCAACCTCTTGTGTTCCAATATACAGGCGGACACTGTCAAACATTTTCCAGAAGAAATCATTTACGAGTGTAGCATTAGTATTATTCGCAGCCTTAGTGAATTTAAATTTACACAGCAAGAAACTATCAGCTATATTCAAGTAAGTTTGTTGATTATTTATTTCAAAACTTTTTGTTCCGTTTGAATTCCAGTCTGTTCCTGTTATAGCATTTACCTTAAAATAGTCTTCCTTTTTAGTGGAGTTTGAAATGATAATCGTATCATCCAAATCATAGATACTATCAATCGCTTCCATACTTGTATTTATATAGCATTAAAATTGTTGAAACCCTGACCCAAGTATTTTAATGATTTTTTGTCGTTCTTGTGAAGATAGTTGAGTTTTACCTTTTTTTATTTCTTTGATTGCTTGTAATTTATGAGACTCCTTTTGAGCATCTTTTATACTCTTTATAGCACCCGCAACGGAGCCCACGGCAGAAGCAGTTGAACCAATTAGGTCTTTATGTTTAAGGATGGTTGAACCAATACCCATTAGAGTATCAATTATCCCATCTCCTTTATTTCGAAATTGATGACCTACACCTCGTTGTCTCTTAGGTTTATAGTATCCTCTACCCACATACCTTGTATAGTCTGGTGAAAGGAACATGCCCTCCCCTGTAATTATTTTATATTTTCCCAACTCGTGTTTTCTCACAATAACCATTATTTATTTATTGAAAAACTTCACGTAGGTGAATTCTGATGGATATAATTTCATCATTAAAGGATATCATACGATTATCTTGGTCGGTTATCCTAAAATTTACTCTGTATATGGTTTTTCCTGACACAGGTAAATAGACAAGATTTTTTGGTTCCATATTAAATTTATAACCAATCGGGGTTGAGTATGCACTGAATGAAAATATTGTATTTGTTCTTATTCCATCGTTATAAGCACCATCAATCAAATCACAATGAATTAATACTGAATTTATACCGGAGGATATTTGGATAACATTATCACTGTAAAACGTCCCGTTATTTTCAATCTTTTTTGAAGAGAAACCCAATAGCTCTCTAAACGAATTTTCAATCGTGAAATCAACTTTATAATTATTTTTAAGTTTAATAGTTGATTTTGAAGTGTGTTTTTGAATATCTATTACAATATTTTTTGGTTCATCACCTTTTTCTTTCATAAGGCGAGAGACTTCTGAAGATATTTGAGAAATCTCGTAAGCTCCAGGTGAAACAGTTATAGTTTTATATCCACTTCCTGGATTATAACTAAACTTGCTGTTTTTCTCTGTGATATTAAACAAGGTATTATAAGTTTCCATCGACAATAAAGATGCCTCATATGAGGTAAGGGGGTCAAGTTGTAGTGGGTAAGGGAATGAAGCTGTGTAATCGCTCGTTGTGAAATTAAAACTAAGAATTGTGCTTCTCATCTTATTTAATATCTAATAAAATATCTTTGTATTGACATTTATTAATTATTTTCATATTCATCAACTGATCTAAAATGGCTGAGGATTCATTAAAACAATTGTTGTTTCCAGCCTTCTTACTACCTAACAACAATAATAGCCTATTAACTAATTGTGATGGGTCATTTGGAAGAAAACTAACACCTGAACCAAGTTTACTTAAAGCATCAATAATATGTTTCTCCTTCTCATTCTTCTTACTTTTACCAGCAACAGAAACTCCATAATCAAGTGCATTTAACAACTCAATATATACCCTATCTTCCTCTCTTTCCATATCAAGTGGTTCCTCAAAATATTTTGAACCGCTGAATCCGGGGTTTGTTAGAAGAAACATTAATCTTGGAGTTAATTTAACATTTGGTTGAGTAGAACTCAAGAACATCAATTCATCATTAAATATCAATACCTTTTCTTCCACAAGATGAAACACTGCTGGTTCTTCTGTTGGAATGAGACCTGCTCTGGTTTTTGAACCCGCCGAATATTCATTGTTTTGAAGAGCTTCCACAACATAATTAGGGGGTTGATTTACCTGCTCAAGTTTCCGAAATAATCCCTCGTCATCATATTCTAATTCACCAAGTTCTTGTTTTGTTATCTGACTAAAATCTTTGAGCATTTGAAGTTTTTTCGGAGTAAATTCTACCGTGGGAACTGTAGGTGAGTGTTGAGTTTTCAAAAGTGGTTTAAAGAATTTCTCTTGTTTTCTTTCAAAGGCTTCTTCACCAGTTAGTTTCTGTCTCCGTTTCTTCTTTATCTCTTCCTGTTGTTTAACAACTTTTGAAACTAATTGTTGATGTTCCTTAAACTTTCTTTCTCTTTCTTCGGTATTCATTTTCTGTATTTATTTATTGAAAAATATCATTTAGTATCTCATCTTGTTTCACAACAATATATTTATATTTTCCAATCGTGTGTTTCATATAATTTTCAAATTCTTTTTTACTACATAACGTAGAGCAATTATCTCTCCAAAAATTATTTACATCTATTGAATTTAACTTAAATAAAATAAAAGTATTGGCATTGTTTCTTATTGAGCGTCGAGGGAGTTGAAAATATGATTGACTAAGATATATACAATTACAAGAAGAATGTCTCCCTCTTGTATAGTAGCTATCCATTACTGTTTGGTTTCTCTCATTAACACAATCATCAAAGATGACGAGGTTCTTTTTTGATTTATCTAAATCTTGAGGTGAAGGTATATCATCCGTATTATCACTGAGAATACAAGTTATGGGTTTCGATTTTGATTTCTGTGTATCACAAAATAATTGTATTATATCTTCAATATTATAATCATTCAGTTTGTTTTGAAGTTTAAATAAACCGATAATGTCTTCCTTTTTAAGACCTGCATTAAAACCCTGTGAGAGTAGTTGATACTCGGGTTGAAAACTTGACTTTGTAAAAATTATTAAATTATCATAATCTAAAAAATTAGGACCAAGGAGCATCTTTAAAAGTAAACAGGTTTTCCCACATCCGCTTGAACCAACTATTAGACATCTCAATGAATTTGGAATGTTTTTATGGTTATTAAACTTTATCTTATTTTCCCAAACGGGTAAAAAATCATTCATTTATATATTTGGAAAACAAGTCATCTAACTTTTTTTGAGCTATTTTAGAAACTCTATATTTTATCCTGAGTTCGGGTTTAATTTCAAAATAATTCATTATTTTATTTATATAGTATCTTGTATTAACATTTCCATTAAAATTATTTTGAATAATAAATATCATTAAACCCTTATACATTTCCTCAATACAAAGAGTCTCTTTCCTTGTAAGAAATGGTGTATTATCACCATAATGCTTAACATTCATCTCTCTTATTAATCTTGTAAAGTAATTCATTTTTGGTTCTAATTTAAAAGAGTTATATGTTTTTTTATATTTCTTATTATCATTAATTAGAATATAATCACAGAATAAACATTGTTTATATGAACCCTCATTATTAAGCCCTATTCTATCACAAGCTGGACAATTCTCTAATTTATCATATGGAGAGTCTGGAAATTCTAAATATCCTTCAGAACTTATCATATTTATATAGTAAATTTTTACTTAAACTAAACGCAAGTTTATTCATTAATAAATACAATGTTTCAAAGCACAAAAGACAAATTTCAATCAATCTCTACTTCGGTGGAAGATATAGAAAAATATGTCAAAGATGTTAAATTGAACAAAGATAAATATGGAAATTTTTGGGTAAAACCAGTTATGGAAAATAACATGAGCCCCTCTATTTCATTTAAAGGAAGAGCTCTAACTATACCTGGAAAGACATCCATTAAAGTAAATCTAACAAAAGTTTCTCCTCTACTCCTGGCAATTTATTCAAAGCTTGAAAAAGTGATTGACCACGATACTTTGAAAAAGAATGATAAGACCATTAATAATTCTAGAGGAGACATTTGTATTTTCTTTAATAATCCAAAGGGTGTAGATCTAAGTAAAATGAATGATGTTAATATTTCTGGTGAAATGTCATTTCGTTCTATGATAGTTAGAGATTATTTAAAGATAACTTTTGATATTAAAAATGTAGAGATTGAATCCGTTAATGAAAGAAAGTATATTGGTATAGATGGAAAGGTTTTTTCTGCTAATTAAATATGAGTCATTACAGCAGTGAAGATTTTACTATTTCATTGAACTCGGACGATAGTGATGATAGTATTTCATTGAACTCGGACGATGGTGATGATAGTATTTCATTGAACACAGATGATAGTTATGATACTAATAGTTTGTGCTCAAATGATAGTTATGAGAGTAGCTTTATTGATGACTCTGAGTATGATTCTGAGTATTCATGTGATAGTTATGACTTAGATGATTCTGAGTGAAAAAGTGTTTTAGTTTAAGCACAGCGATATATATAAAACGGAGCTGTAAAGCTCAAAAGTGTTTTATTTTAAGCACAGTGATATATATAAAACACCACGTTTTCTCACGCTATAAATATGGTTTATTGTGATACTTGCGAGAAGGAAGTAAAATATTATAAACAACATATTCTCACCGCAAAACATACATACAACATTTTAAACAAACTTTCCCCTCTTCCACCTGAAACAAAACACTGTTCTACATGTAATAAAAATATCCTCAAGAAAGGCTTCAAAATACATCTTAAAACAAATCTACATTTATCAAATTTTATCACAACTAAAAACTCTGATGGAGCATTCAAAGGACATATTAAAATAAGAGTCTTTAACTTCAAACCTCCTGAACCAGAGTCTATAGTTGATGCTGTAGAAATAGTTAAACCTGCTGTTCAAACGTTGATTGAAAAAACACTAAAGGAAATGAAACCACTTAAATTTTATATGGGAGTAAAATTAGAAATGACAAAGGATGAAGGAGTTATAGATGCACCATACATGAGAACTGAGCCACACTTTATATCTTCATATCAAGATTTTAAAACATCAGGAGTCTATGATGAACTTATTAAACAAGAGCAAGATGTGGATAATTCAATCGTAGGAAGTGGATTCAATATAGGAAAAATTATTTACATAGACATTCATATTCTTAAATCAGATCCTCTAAAAGCTTCTTCTTACATTGATTTACCCAGTGTTATCAAAAATAGAAAAGCAGTTATCAATATCAAAAATAAAGACAATAAATGTTTTCTCTGGTCTATTTTAGCACACTTACATCCTCCACATTTTCATGATGAAAGAGTATCTCATTATAAAAAATATGAGAATACATTAAATACGAAAGATCTAAAGTTTCCGATGACTTTAAATGATATTCCTAAATTTGAAAAGATGAATAATTTATCAGTTAATGTTTATGGTCTAACAGAAACAAACAACATTCAGGTTTTAAAGCTTTCTGACAATTGTAAACAAACTCATATTAATCTTCTATATTTTAATTCAGACGAAAATTCACATTATACATACATCAAAGATATTGCTAAATTAATAAAACCACAAGTCTGTAAGAGAACAAATAAAATATATATTTGTTTGCGTTGTCTTAACTTCTTCAATTCACAAGAAAGATTAGATAAACATTCAAATTATTGTGGCGAACATAAATCAACGGTAATCAATATGCCTAAAGAAGGCTCAAAGATCACATTCAAAGATGAAAATAAAAAGATCAAACATCCATTTGTTATATATGCTGATTTTGAAAGTATTTTAGAAAAAATTGATACTGCTTCTCAAGATCCAAAAGAATCATACACAAATAAATATCAAAAACATACTCCTTGTGGTTTTTGTTATTATATCAAATCATCCGTTGGTGATAAATATAACAAGTTAGAGATGTATAGAGGCTCAAATACCCCAGAGGAGTTTGTGAAACGACTAGAAAAAGACTGTGTTCGATTAACCAAGATAATGAGAGAAACCAATAAACCAATGTCCTTAACAAGTAAAGAAAAAAGGGAATTTATAAAAAACAATGTCTGTCATATTTGTGAGGAGAAAATTGGTAAAGGTCTAAAGGTTAGAGACCATTGTCATCTCACTGGTAAATATAGAGGTCCGGCTCATCAAAGTTGTAATATTAATTATCAACTCCCCTCTTTCATTCCTGTCTTTCTTCATAACAACGCTCATTATGATACACATCTATTTATCAAGGAACTCTCAAAGACTTCTGGAAGTATCTCAGCAATTCCAAACACGGATCAGAAATACATTTCATTCACAAAAACAATTCACACATCTCCTATTACTCATATCAGATTTCTTGATACATTTAAATTCATGGCAAGTCCATTGGTTAACTTGGTTCAAAATCTAAAAGAGTTTCCATGTCTTTCAGAGTATTTTTTAGATAAAGATTTTCTAACACAAAAGGGAATTTACCCCTATGACTATATGGACTCATTTGAGAGATTCAATGAAACACAACTTCCTTCAAAAGAAAATTTCTATAACAAATTAAATAATAGTCATATATCTGATAAAGATTATGTACACGCACAAAATGTTTGGGAAAAATATAACATCAAGAATCTTGGCGAGTATCACGATTTGTATCTCAAAACTGATGTGCTTTTATTGGCCGATGTATTTGAAGCCTTTAGATCTGTTTGTCGCACTGGATATGGATTGGATCCTGCTCACTACTACACAGCACCTGGATTGGCCTGGAGTGCGATGTTGAAAATGACAAAACAAGATTTGGATTTGATAACCGATGTTGATATGCTTTTGATGATTGAAAAGGCAAAAAGAGGTGGAATTTCACAAGTCTGCTCGAGTAGATACGCAAAAGCAAATAACAAATATCTTCCAAATTATGATCCAACGAAAGAGAGTTCTTACTTGATGTACTATGACGCGAACAACCTGTATGGCTGGGCAATGTCTCAGGCTCTTCCTTATGGAAAACTTAGATGGGTAAAGGAAAAAGACTACAAAAACGTTTTACAAGATGTATGTATCTCTACACAAAAAGAATTGGATGAAGAAAAAGTTGGTTATTATTTTGAAATTGATTTAAAATATCCAGAGGAACTCCATAACCTACACAAAGATCTCCCATTTGCTTGTGAGAAAGAAAGTCCAAAGAAAGAATGGTTGAGTGATTATCAACGATCGTTTGATATAGGTGAATCAACAGAAAAATTACTTACTACATTATATAACAAGAAAAATTATGTTCTACACCAAAGAAATTTGCGACAATATTTATCAAAAGGTCTAAGAGTAGAGAAGATCCATAGGGTTCTAAAGTTCAATCAAAGTCATTGGTTAAAGGGGTACATTGATTTTAATACACAAAGAAGAACAGAGTCAAAAACAGATTTTGAGAAAGACTTTTATAAATTGATGAATAATGCGGTCTTTGGTAAGACTATGGAGAATGTGAGGAAAAGACAAAATATCAGACTATCAACATCTTGGGAACAAGCATCAAAATTAATTAATAGACCGAGTTTTACTCGAGCTGAGGTCTTTACTGAGAACTTTTGTGCGATCCATTTGATTAAAGAGAGTATTGAAATGAACAAACCTATTTATATTGGAACAACAATTCTTGATTTATCAAAGTCATTAATGTATGATTACTTTTATAATAACTTGAGGAAGAAATATCAAAATGATGTTAATCTACTTTATATGGATACAGATAGTTTTATTTTGAAAATTAATACCAACGATGTTTATTCAGACATGAAAAGAGACATTAATATCTATGACACGAGTAATTACAGTCCAGAGAGTGAGTTGTTCTCTTCTAAAAATAAAAAGGTGATTGGAAAGTTCAAGGATGAATTAGGAGGAAATGTTATGAGTGAATTTGTGGGATTGAGGTCAAAGGCTTATGCTTATAAATACATTGTGAATAACGTTGAAAAGACTGATAAGAAGTTAAAAGGTGTAAAGAAAAATGTTATTAAAGAAACAATAAACTTTAAGGATTATTATAACTGTTTAACAACAAAGAAAGAAGAGTTTAGAAAGATTAATGGAATAAGAAGTTATAAACATCAATTATATTCAGAAGAGATAAATAAGAAAGCATTGGGGGCTTTTGATGATAAGAGGTTTATTTTAGAAAATGGAATTGATAGTCTCCCTTATGGTTATATAAGTATATAAGTGATAAGATATATATATAAGTGATAAGATATATATAAGTGATAAGATATACATAAGTGATAAGATATATATAAGTGATAAGATATATATAAGTGATAAGTTAAAAAGGGGGGGGGGTTGGGGATTTTAACGGGCTACCGCCGCCTTTTTTACTATTATATAAATGATAGAACCAAGTATCAACCAGACTAAAGAGTGGAGGTGTAATCAACCTTGGTATATAAATGGAAAACATAATGAATGTGAAAAATATCAAATAGGTATAATTGAAAAGGCAACTGGTAAAAAAGTTCACAAAACAAATAAGAGAATTAATTTAAATACCGGTGAATTGGGTAAAAAAGATGGAAATATTTTTGAGTGGACGGAAAACTTTGATGGTTGTCAGGAAAATATATACTTTAATTTAAAAATGGTATGTGGCACTGGAGGCGCTCAAATAAGAACATTGAGGGAGGTTTACCATTTTATCTTAGCTCAGTTAAAATATCTTAATAAAGAACCAAACTCAAACATATTTTTTGTTAATGTATTAGACGGTGAGGAGAGTTGTAGGAGAATTAAATTATTTCCCACACATAAACAAATATTTGTGGGGTCGATGTTTGAGTGGGTTATATTCACCAGATGATATTAAGAGTCAAAGGTTAAAAGGTCCATAAGGTCAGAAGGATCACAGGTGTTTAAGTGGTCTAATGAATAAGGATAACATGTCAAAAGGTTAGAAGGTTCGTAAAGAACAGGGTGAGAGAAATAGAGGTCTTTAGGGTCAATATGGAAGTGAATGGGTCAAAGATTAATCTGCCAGATGATATGTAGAAGAAGGATGATAGGTCTATAAGAGAAAACAAATATTTGTAGTGTTTGAGTGGTCTAATGAACAACATTAAGGATAGGTACTACAGACAAAAGGTTCATAAAGATGAGGGTGGGAGAAATAGAGGTGTTTATGATTTTTGAAAAAGACAAGGGGGTAAATGACATTAGATAGGGATTTCCCATGTTAAACGGAGGTGTCCCAGAAGCAACATTATTACACTACTTATCTGGTCGGGTGTGATGCAAGGAGGGTAAGAGAGTGAGAGGGAAGGGGGAAGAGGAGGATGAGAGGAGAGGGAAATGTGAGATGGGGAGAGGAGAGAAGGGCTGAGGGGGGAGAGGGATGAGAGGAAAAAGAGGAGAGGGGAGAGAGAGAGGATTGGGGGGGGGGGGGGGTGAGAAGAGAGAGGAGAGAGGGGGCTGACAGAGCGAGATAGAGGGGGGCAGAGGAGGGGGGCAGAGGGAGAGAGGGGGAAGAGTGAGAGAGGGGAGCAGAGCGAGAGAGGGGAGCAGAGCGAGAGAGGGGAGCAGAGCGAGAGAGGGGGGCAGAGGGGAAAGAGGGAGAGAGGAAATAGAGGAGAGAGAGAGGATCTGGGGTGTGAGAAGAGGGAGGAGGGAGAGAGCAGATAGAGAGAGGAGGGCAGAGAGAGAGGGGTGGCAGAGGAAGAGGGGGGCAGAGAGGGAGAGGGGGGCGGAGAGGGAGAGGGGGGCAGAGAGGCAGACGGTAGAAGGGGAAGGCGAGGAAAAAGGGGAGAGGGAGGATAGGAGGTAGAGGGAAGGGGAGAATGGGGGAGGGTTGAGAGTGTGGTTGAGAGGGGAGGTGAGATGTGAGAGAGGGGAGAGAAGGGGAGGTGAGGGGGTGGAGAGTGTTGCAGTCTTGAAGTTGCATGCTACATTACATGGAATTTCCACGGGTCCCTCCCTGCTAATATTGTCATAAAAAATACAAGTGGCAATACAAAAAGGCACAAAAACAACAACAAGAACAACAATCACCACCACCACAACGTAATTTCAGTGGTTTACTTTTATTTTAAACCAGATACTTATTTCCTGAACTTGAAACTCATCAATGAGCATAATATCCCATCCAAACTGAAAAGACTAAAAGACGGGATTAACATAGTTACTAGCCAAATTCTAAAGCTGGAGCATCATGTCAGATTGTTTATGCATCAAGCCATTGATCTTTATTGCCATCAAGGTTCCCTGTTATTACCAGAGTCGCTTGCTATTCCAAGTTCAGTGGGTGTCAAGAGTCATCCATAAACCTCCTCGTGCAAAACAAAACAAATAAACTATAAATACAGGGTTATTCAAAAGGAAGTATACAGTTTCAAATTTTTATTTTATAAGTACTATATTGAACATATGGTGATGTGCTTTATATAGATTGAAGAGAGACATTTAAAGGTTATTTTCACACCTTACAAACTTTCCATATGACTCACATATGTGTGACACGGCACGCGTGGGAGTCGTATTGAATAGTAATAAATGACTGTCACTGGCCTTCAGGGCTTGCCGCAACTCCAACTTGTAAGGTTTCATGATTAGGCGCTTCTGCAGTACACGCCAAACTGTCTGTAGATTCTGTAGCTCACGATTTGCTCTGTTTGACCTTTTTTGGATTGCGTTGGAATGTTTCCTGAATTATGCTGCAGTCTCCTCTGAAGTCTGATGGCGCCCGGTGCTCTCTCTTGCAGAGACAACCTGTGCCTTCAAACTGTCTGTATCAGTCGTAGATGGACTTCCTGGTTCGTGGGTTCTTTTCACAACGTGTCCAAAAATGTTGCTGCACACTTGTCACTGAATTTGTCATGGCAAATTCCAGGACACAGAAATCTTTCTCCTGTTTGCTTGCCGCCATTTTGAATATAACCCCCACTGGAACAAAACAAAAAAAAGATTAAAAGGAAAGAAAATGATTACAAGAAAAAAACAAAGATTAAAACAAAACTTTGTTTGAAACATAGTTTTTGTAAAATAAATTTTTAAAAGTGTATACTTCTTTTTGAATAACGCTGTATACAATTACTATCTGCTAAGGAATATGAACGCACAGACAGATGCACTGTGATATATTCCAAAGTCAAAAGAATCAAAGAAAAACCCTCAAGATGTTGCAATTACAGTCTCTGTCTTTGCTACCTTGTATATTTGAGGGCTCCAAAGATCCAGGCTCAGTTTTTGCGTGCTTTTCTATTCCTGAAACCAAACAGAAAATGTAGCTGATCAGAAAAGGGACAAACCATCTTAGCAGTTATTTTGGCAACTGAGTATCTTGCTGGTCCAGTTTAGAGGGCCTTAACAGTAGACAACAAATGTCGAATGTGGTCACTGGCAAGCGAAGCAAGCAAGGAAGCCTCATGGGGGGAAGCCCTTTGTCATTTGATCCACCACGCAGTGACCCGGGTTGCCCCGTGATTTTTGACCATTTTACTTAATTAATTTATTTATTTTAGGGGGAGTAACCCGGGTTCGCGTGATAGGAAAATTCTTTGTGTACCCATACTTTTTGGCAAGAACAAGCGCGTTTCCATGCAATACACAGCAGAACTAGGTCTATCCTTCTCACCTCTTATTACAACTTTTAATATACAACGTTTAAAATGTGTTGTGATTTTTTTCCAGGGCCACTAATTGGCACCGCCGAGCAAGATTCTAGTCCAGGCAGTACTAAGTCACTCCTCGATCTCTAGGGAGCATTATATATTCAACCCACCCCACACGAGCATACAGTCACAGTAATAAAGAGAGAAACAACAGGAAATCAGTTTACAAAATCTATTTTAATCAGTCAATGCAACGTCAATAGTCAATAGTTCAACTTGGGATGGCAGCGTTGCCAATGTCACAATAAAATCAACAAAAGTCCGAGCGGCGGGAGCAATCATTGTTCAGTTTAGTCTACTGTTTGCACTGTATAGCAGGCGCCAAAATGGCATGCCGCTTTCAACACTGACAGCATCTACACTGTATAGTGTATCTGGTTCCTTTACTCCCCTGGAAACCCAAGCATGTCTTCCACAACACCATCTACAATAACTGATTGCTGGCTATTGGAATCACCCAGCACTGGAGTGAGCTGGTCCATGGGCATGGCGATCGTGACGGCGAAACCAAGCTCTACAACAGAAGGCATCACAGTATAAAATTGAAGGAAACTCGAATTCAAAATACTGCTGAGCACTGTATGATGATGATGATGATGATGATGATGATTTATTATAATTATGGTAAGTAGTGTTAATACTAGACTTACCTGCAGTAGACTGTTAGCCTCATCGGTGGTACTAGTAGTTGGCCTTGAATAAGCATGATCAGTGACCTGGTCTGTGATAGTGGTGGTCGTGAGTGCTAAATCAAGCCCTACAACAGAAATAGCAGCACCATAAGCAATGCATTGAAATGCTGCTCCTGCTGCTGAAAGACGACTCTTGAAAGTCCAATCCAGCATTACCGGTATCAGCCGACGTCCGTCCTCCAACCAGAACAGCCTCATCGACAGTAGATCCAGCGTCAGTGAGGTGGCTGATGGTGGTGGGAGTTCCACCATTGTTGATTGTCAGTGCAGTGGGATGCTCGGGTTCTACTGAAATTTGACACCATCAAAATACATGTACAGTCATGAATGAGTATAATTATGGTACTATTTTACATTAACTGTGTTGAGCTGTAAGTCTGTGCCTACCTGGTGGTGGTGGTGGTGCCGGTGCTTTTCCCAGCATAAAGTTCAAGATGCTCTGGCTGGCATCTCCATCTCCTTTGGGTCTGCCCCTTGAGTTTGGGTGACCCACGGGCTTATTGGATCCCACCTTGCACTGTTTCACAGGGGGTTCATCCTCACTGCGGTCATTGGCATCTTCTGAGGCTTCATCACCAGGATAGTAGCTCCGATACTCTTCTGGGATACAAGGCTTCTTCCGTACAATCGAGTCCACCTTGCTCTTAGAGAGTGGCTTGCACTCAAGGGCAGGAAGTCGCAGTTTGGCTGAGGCAATCTCCTCGATGGTTGCTGAGGCAGGGAGCCGAAGCAGCTCATGTAGAAGTGCCTTCCTTGTTGCGTGGGCATTAGGGAAGTACATGTGGTTGCTGGATTCCTCATCTGGGCTGTTCACGAGGTGCTTGTAAACAACCTCCCCACCATGGAACTCGAAGCAGTAGCTCCCAGTCAAGCCCCCTGGGAGTGGCTTCATGTGCTTCTTTAGGAAAGCTTCCCACCTCATGAACACCCCACTAGCTGGTGTGATGACCTCTGCATTCATAGAATGGATGGTGTTGTATGCATCTGCTACCTGCTGGGGCAGATAGATGTTCTGGCGTAGCAGCAACCTCTTGCAGTTTCCAACCACCTGGTCTGCCTTCATGTGGCTGTGGCCAGGGATCAAGAAGAAGTCTGCTACACGTTCGTACAGCAGAGTGGACAGCAGAGCGCTGAACATCTGGGTCACCTGGCTCTTGTTTTGGCCAACGCAATTATCCATCACCTTGACGAGCATCGTGGGTGGCTGCTGACCATCTTTGATGAGATTCTTGATCAGCTGGGTGTGTGCATGCCACCGCAACGAGCACACCGCGTTGCCATCCTTGCCTGCGTGGCGTTCATCGTAGAGGAGGATTTTGTTTGAGGCATTGGTGATGTTGCAGAGATTGAAATTCTGCAGGTGTAGATCACTGTTGAAGTAATCTACATTGGGGCGGTGTGACTTGTAGGATGGTAGTGGAATGGCTTGACCATAGTCCTCACATTGCACAAGGACTTTCACTGCTGTGACATCTGCCTCTGGCACTACTTCTGGATCGCCACCAGCCTTATCATCTTCACTGCCTGTCTCCCTATGTGTCTGGCCTCTTTGTAGCTCCTGGTCTGTATCCAGCTCCAGGGGACATGCATCCACAAGTGGCTGATCGGGGGCCCACGCACTCTGATAGGCCTTCACTGCCTCATTCATTGCACGACGCTGGGTTTTGGCAGTTTCAATATTAACTCCTCGCTGCTTCTCCAGTTCATCTTTCCGTTCAGCAGTCAGGTCTGGCGATTTAAGTTCTGTGTCTATCTTATAGCAGACATTGCACAGGTCTGTCAGGACCCTGCCCAGTCTCAGCCTCAGCCTCAGCCTCAGCCTCAGCCTCAGCCTCAGCCTAGGACGGAAGGCACGCACATATTCTCTCCATCTGTTGAGGGAAACAACCCTCTCACCCTCTTCCTCACACTTGACCTTGTATGTTTTGTAGAGATCTTGCCACTGAATGTCCGCTGTTGCAAGGTATTCCAGGGGCTTTTGGTGAGCACAGGGGTATCCTGGTTCAATGTCCCATGTCTCAATCTGGGCTCTGATTGCCTGCTTGTCGTCTTCTGTGAGGGAATGCCAAGGTTCTTTGGCCGCTTTCACAATGGGTGCCTCTGGGTCCAACTTCTGAAGCCTGGCTACCCGGTGACCGCCAACATTCAAAACTGATCGAACCTCAATTTGTGAGAGGCCTTGGGCAATAGTGTCAAAATGACACTGTCGCCTTCCTGACTGGGCAGTGATGGGAAGGTCGTGGCTATTCTCTCTGCCTCCTCCGTCCCCAGTTGTTCATGGACCCTCACTCTTGCTGTCACTTTCTGTTCTTCCAGTGATCTCTTTTTCTTGGTTTTGGGTTTTAGCAGGCTCCCATATCCTCCTTGATTTGCAGCCATCATGGCTAGCTTCGACAAAATAATTTAATTTGCGTCAGCTGTAAGAGGGGTACAGTCATGTGTACATATATTTTTCCCAAATATAATGAAGTCTTTACCCTAAAGACTGACACAATGTCATGATTGTATATAGTACTGGAGTCCAGATTCCGGCAGTTGGTCAACAGAAGAGAATTCAATCTGGCCAGAAGACCCCATCGTCGTCGGCCGCAGCCAAGGCCGTACTGTGCATACACTTATGATCGATTATAAGTGCATGCTCGATTATAAGTGCATGCACTTATAAACGCTACAATATGGTATAAAGTGTTAATAGTTGTTAGTCACTGCAGTACGGACAGTACGTGTTACCGCCCAGCCAGTGACACGACATGAGCGTGCCATGAATATTGATTGATCAATCAATTGATCACGAATATTGATCACGACAGTATGATGTCGTGCAGTGTCTATAATTATACTGGGGCCGGTCTACGCTGGTACAGTCGTGTACGCAACCTATTGGATCGTCAGTATTGGCATTATTTTCCCGGTTTATTTTGATTGTTGAATTTGGTATCACATCTAAACAAACTTTATTGAAGAACTGCATGCCCAGTGTGGATGTTCCGGGTCATTTTAGCCTTACCGTGGGATTTAAACCGAGAACCAAACCATTATCTTAATCGCATTACGAGATTCTTCTTCGGTGAAGTTAGTGCTTAACAAAATGTTAATTCCTTTTAAAATTGACTTCCGTTTCCGGTTCCCAGGGTGAGGTTGTGGGTCGTCAGAGCTTGTCCACAGCGATCAGTTAAGTTTTTTTTCTTCTCAAAGTTAAGTATTTTGTTTTGCTGTGCATGTGTCTGCTGTGTTTCTAGTTTGATAGTGTTTTGCTTTTCATACACAATCGTGTATGTCAGTCAGTTTGGTCGTACGTGTTTGGGGCCTGGTTAGCCTTGAGGCCTGCCCAGTCGCCTCTTATGGTCTTTTGTTATTCACATTCGATCTCTCTCTGGATTCTTTTTTCACCCACTCCTCTCCCCCTAACCTCTTAGCCTTTGATTGGTGTCTTTTACTGTGTACCCCTTCACGCCCCCCTCCCCAACCCTTCCACATATCTCCTGATGTCCCCGTTCTCTACTGTTGTACTCGTGTGCTTTCCTCTCTCTCTCCCCATCTTGTCTCCCCCTCCCTTTATTGTTTTATGTGTCCATTTATGTTTTTTGCGTTTTATGTGCTAATGTGTGTTTAATGTGCTAGCTCTTACACGAGCTTCGTTCTTGTATACAAAAAAACAAGTAAAGACAAATACAGATACATTCAAAGTACACCGCCCCCATGCCAAATAATTAAATATCCCACAGTGCGGCTCATAGAAATTGCATTGGGAGGGAGAGCTGAACAATAATTGATCGATTAATTGCATAATTAAAATCAATAAAAGATTATCATAAAATATTTTCTTAATCAATTGGCTAATAGCATAACTAAACCACTAGTGCTTCATCCGAAGATGTATCTTTTAGAAATTTAATTAAATAAGTCATTAATAAAAAAATTAAATAATTAATTGATTAATCAATAAATAATTAATCGATGAAATGATTAATCAAAAAATCAAAAATATCCTTGATAGCTACATCACTTGGTCACTGTCATGTCCAAATATTAGCTTCCTCGCTCAAAAGGTGCCTGAGATATTGGCCAAATGAGAAAGAAAATAAATAAATGATTAATAATGAAAATAAATAAATAATAATCATTAAAAAAATAAATTATTAATCAATTCGGTCATAGAACACATAAACTACCACCATTTCATCAGAATCTGTAAGTTAAAAAAAAATTTTTTTTTTGTCATTAATCAAATAATTAAATAATTAACCGATTATTTGATTCATTGATCAATTAATAAATCAAAAATAGCTTTTGCAGCCAAATCACCTGGTCATTGGCATGTCCAAATATCAGCTTCCTAACTCAAAACGTGCCTGAGTTAATGGTCAGAAGAGAAAGGAAATTTAATTAATTAAATAAGTACTTAATTAATCGCTAATAATTAAATAACTCCTCAATTAATTGATTCATCAAAAAACAAAAAATAACGTTTTTGACAAAGGACTTGCTCACTATTGTGCGGAAATTTCAGCTTCCTCGCTCAAAGGATGGCTGCGATATAGCCCGGACAAACAAGAAAACAAACAAGTACAGATACATTCAAAGTACACTGCCCCCATGCCAAATAATTATATATCCTAAAGCGCGGCATTTCCGGGGCGTCTCCGGCGCCCGGCAATACCGCAGTGCACCTCATTGAGGCTGCATTGGGAGGGAGAGGTGCACACTAATTGATTGATTAATTGTATAATTAAAATCAATAAAAGATTATCACAAAATATTTTCATAATCAATTGGCTAATAGCATAACTAAACCACTAGTGCTTCATCCGAAGATGTATCTTTTAGAATTAAATTAAATAACTCATTAATAAAAAAATAAATAATTAATTGATTACTCAATAAATAATTAATCGATTAATCAGTAAATAATTAATCGATTAAATGATTAATCAATAAATCAAAAATATCCTTGATAGCCACATCACTTGGTCACTGTCATGTCCAAATATTAGCTTCCCAGCTCAAAAGGTGCCTGAGATATTGGCCAAATGGGAAAGAAAATAAATAAATGATTAATAATGAAAATAAATAAATAATAATCATTAAAAAATTAAATTATTAATCTATTCGGTCACAGAACACATAAACCACCACCATTTCATCAGAATCTGTAACTGAATTTTTATATTTTTTTTGTAATTAATCGAATAATTAAATAATTAATCGATTAATTGATTAATCAATAAATCAAAAATATTCTTGATAGCCACATCACTTGGTCACTCATGTCCAAATATCAGCTTCCTAACTCAAAGGTGCCTGAATTAATGGTCAGAAGAGAAAGGAAATTTGATTAATTAAATAAGTACTTAATTAATCGCTAATAATTAAATAACTCTTCAATTAATTGATTATTCAAAAAACCAAAAATACAGTTTTTGACAAAGGACTTGCTCACTACTGTGCCGAAATTTCAGCTTCCGAGCTCAAAGGATGGCTGAGATATCGCCCGGAAAAACAAACAAGAAAACAAACAAGAAAACAAATAATTAAATAATTAATCGATTAAATAATTAATCAATAAATCAAAAATATCCTTGATAGCCACATCACTTGGTCACTGTCAGGTCCAAATATTAGCTTCCCAGCTCAAAAGGTGCCTGAGATATTGGCCAAATGAGAAAGAAAATTAATAAATGATTAATAATGAAAATAAATAAATAATAATCATGAAAAAATTAAATTATTAATCAATTCGGTCACAGAACACATGAACCACCACCATTTCATCAGAATCTGTAACTGAAAAAAAAAAAAAATTAAAATGATTAATCGAATAATTAATCGATTAATTGATTAATCAATAAATCAAAAATATCCTTGATAGCCACATCACTTGGTCACTCATGTCCAAATATTAGCTTCCGAGCTCAAAAGGTGCCTGAGATATTGGCCAAATGAGAAAGAAAATAAATAAATGATTAATAATGAAAATAAATAAATAATAATCATAAAAAAATGAAATTATTAATCAATTTGGTCAGAGAACACATAAACCACCACCATTTCATCAGAATCTGTAACTTAAAAAAAAAAAAATTGTCATTAATCGAATAATGAAATAATTAATCGATTAATTGATTAATTGATTAATTAATAAATCAAAAATAGCCTTTGCAGCCAAATCACCTGGTCATTGGCATGTCCAAATATCAGCTTCCTAACTCAAAAGGTGCCTGAGTTAATGGTCAGAAGAGAAAGGAAATTTGATTAATTAAATAAGTACTTAATTAATCGCAAATAATTAAATAACTCCTCAATTAATTGATTATTCAAAAAACAAA
This sequence comes from Myxine glutinosa, assembly GCF_964187855.1. NCBI lineage: Eukaryota > Metazoa > Chordata > Myxini > Myxiniformes > Myxinidae > Myxine > Myxine glutinosa. The sequence continues at coordinate 364,967,289 of NC_136261.1, read as the reverse complement.
AAATACTGTTTTTGACAAAGGACTTGCTCACTACTGTGCCGAAATTTCAGCTTCCTAGCTCAAAGGATGGCTGAGATATCGTCCAGACAAACAAACAAGAAAGAAAACAAACAAGAAAGAAAACAAGTAAAGACACATTCAAAGTACACCGCCCACATGCCAAATAATTAAATATCCTACAGCGCGGCATTGCCGGGGCACCTCCGGCACCCGGCAATACCGCAGTGCAGCTCATAGAGGCTGCTTTGGGAGGGAGAGGTGCACGCTAATTCATTGATTAATTGTATAATTAAAATCAATAAAAGATTATCACAAATTATTTTCTTAATCAATTGGCTAAGAGCATAACTAAACCACTCGTGCTTCATCCGAAGATGTATCTTTTAGAAATGTAATTACATAAGTCATTAATAAAATTTTTAATAATTAATTGATTAATCAATAATTAATCAATTAATCAATAAATAATTAATAGATGAAATGATTAATCAATAAATCAAAAATATCCTTGATAGCCACATCACTTGGTCACTCATGTCCAAATATTAGCTTCCCAGCTCAAAAGGTGCCTGAGATATTGGCCAAATGAGAAAGAAAATAAATAAATGATTAATAATGAAAATAAATAAATAATAATCATAAAAAAATTAAATTATTAATCAATTTGGTCAGAGAACACATAAACTACCACTATTTCATCAGAATCTGTAACTTTAAAAAAAAAATTTTTTTGTCATTAATCGAATAATTAAATAATTAATCGATTCATTGATTAATTAATAAATCAAAAATATCCTTTGCAGCCAAATCACCTGGTCATTGGCATGTCCAAATATCAGCTTCCTAACTCAAAAGGTGCCTGAGTTAATGGTCAGAAGAGAAAGGAAATTTGATTAATTAAATAAGTACTTAATTAATCGCTAATAATTAAATAACTCCTCAATTTATTGATTAATCAAAAAAAAAAATATCGTTTTTGACAAAGGACTTGCTCACTCTTGTGCCGAAATTTCAGCTTCCTAGCTCAAAGGATGGCTGAGATATCGTCCGGACAACCAAGAAAGAAAACAAACAAGAAAACAAACAAGAAACCAGAGTGAAAACTGAGTACTCTCTTTCAGCGTGCGTCACTGCCGAGCCCCCTTTGGTGCCCGCCCGGCAATGACGATTTGCAATGCCTGGAGATGGCATAGGAAAGGAGCGGTGTACAACAAGCACACATACATTCAAAGTACACCGCCCCCATGCCAAATAATTAAATATCCTACAGAGCGGCATTGCCGGGTCGCCTCCGGCGCCCGGCAATACCGCAGTGCAGCTCATTGAGGCTGCATTGGGAGGGAGAGGTGTACACTAATTGATTGATTAATTGTATAATTAAAATCAATAAAAGATTATCACAAAATATTTTCATAATCAATTGGCTAATAGCATAACTAAACCACTAGTGCTTCATCCGAAGATGTATCTTTCAGAAATTTAATTAAATAAGTCATTAATAAAAAATTAAATAATTAATTGATTACTCAATAAATAATTAATCGATTAATCAATAAATAATTAATCGATTAAATGATTAATAAATAAATCAAAAATATCCTTGATAGCCACATCACTTGGTCACTCATGTCCAAATATTAGCTTCCCAGCTCAAAAGGTGCCTGAGATATTGGCCAAATGAGAAAGAAAATAAATAAATGATTAATAATGAAAATAAATAAATAATAATCATAAAAAAATTAAATTATTAATCAATTTGGTCAGAGAACACATAAACTACCACTATTTCATCAGAATCTGTAACTTAAAAAAAAAATTTTTTTTGTCATTAATCGAATAATTAAATAATGAATCGATTCATTGATTAATTAATAAATCAAAAATATCCCTTGCAGCCAAATCACCTGGTCATTGGCATGTCCAAATATCAGCTTCCTAACTCAAAAGGTGCCTGAGTTCATGGTCAGAAGAGAAAGGAAATTTGATTAATTAAATAAGTACTTAATTAATCGCTAATAATTAAATAACTCCTCAATTTATTGATTAATCAAAAAAAAAAAATACCGTTTTTGAGAAAGGACTTGCTCACTCATGTGCCGAAATTTCAGCTTCCTAGCTCAAAGGATGGCTGAGATATCGTCCGGACAACCAAGAAAGAAAACAAGAAAGAAAACAAACAAGAAAACAAACAAGAAAACAAACAAGAAAACAAACAAGAAACCAGAGTGAAAACTGAGTACTCTCTTTCAGCGTGCGTCACTGCCGAGCCCCCTTTGGTGCCCGGCAATGACGATTTGCAATGCCTGGAGATGGCATAGGAAAGGAGCGGTGTACAAAAATATCCTTGATAGCCACATCACTTGGTCACTCATGTCCAAATATTAGCTTCCCAGCTCAAAAGGTGCCTGAGATATTGGCCAAATGAGAAAGAAAATAAATAAATGATTAATAATGAAAATAAATAAATAATAATCATAAAAAAATTAAATTATTAATCAATTTGGTCAGAGAACACATAAACTACCACTATTTCATCAGAATCTGTAACTTAAAAAACAAAAAATTTTTTGGCATTAATTGAATAATTAAATAATTAATCGATTAATTGATTAATTAATAAATCAAAAATAGCCTTTGCAGCCAAATCACCTGGTCATTGGCATATCCAAATATCAGCTTCCTAACTCAAAAGGTGCCTGAGTTAATGGTCAGAAGAGAAAGGAAATTTGATTAATTAAATAAGTACTTAATTAATCGCTAATAATTAAATAACTCCTCAATTTATTGATTAATCAAAAAACAAAAAATACCGTTTTTGACAAAGCACTTTCTCACTATTGTGCCAAAATTTCAGCTTCCTAGCTCAAAGGATGGCTGAGATATCGCCCGGACAACCAAACAAACAAGAAAGAAAGAAAACAAACAAACAAACAACCAGAGTGAAAACTGAGTACTCTCTTTCAGCGTGCGTCACTGCCGAGCCCCCTTCGGTGCCCAGCAATGACGATTTGCAATGCCTGGAGATGGCATAGGAAAGGTGCGGTGTACAACAACCAGAGTGAAAACTGAGTACTCCCTTTCAGCGTGCGTCACTGTCGAGCCCCCTTCGGTGCCCAGCAATGACGATTTGCAATGCCTGGAGATGGCATAGGAAAGGTGCGGTGTACAACAAACAAACAAACAAACAAACAACCAGAGTGAAAACTGAATACTCCCTTTCAGCATGCGTCATTGCTGAGCCCCCTTCGGTGCCCGGCAATGACGATATGCAATGTCTGGAGATGGCATAGGAAAGGTGCGGTGTACAATTTCAAAGTTATGCTTCGATTCGTAAAACTTGCATAATTAATTAATTTACCACCACCGTTGGTGCTTTCCCGAAAGATCAACCACATTACTTTGAAAAGTTTAAACTTTTTTGGCTGAAGAGGGAGACAGGTTTGTATGAACTTTCATCCCAATGTTAACAATATCAGAGGAAGGTCACATGTAAAGATAACACGCAAACAAAGTTTGCCAAACTTGCATTGTAATTAAACACATGGTTATGGTTTCAGGATAAATAGAGATCACAAATAATTTACTGCACAAAGTAAAACATGCAATCATGTCAGACTGATGAAATGTTTGCCTTTTCACCTTGAATATCTGAAGCCAAGATTTCTGATTCTGTTTTCATGTTTCCCAACAATTCTGAAAAAGATAACAAAAAGAAAGATAAATCGACAATTCAAATAAATTCTGCAGATCAGGAAATCACAAATGCAAATTCAAAATTGAATTGGTTAACTCCTGTGTAAAAATAAAATACATTCTCAAAGTATTGACACAAACAAGGATGAAACGGCCATTGATCATGGTTTTCCAAGAGCATCGACACTCCTTTCAGGAACAATCATTTACAAAATAAACTAGAACGGCACTCAATCGAGAGCATACCTCCACCTGGTTGGCCATATCACTCAATGGTGAATAATCACTTATAAAATTCTACTAGCTGGATCCGGATCCGGATCTTCACCAAAATTGAATCGAATCTTCCATGTCACACACCCAACCTGTCCAACAAGTTCCGTCCAAATCCATCCATAACTTTTTGAGATATCCTGCTATGTATCGTTTTGGGCCTCATCTCCCAATGGTGAGGAATCACTTTAAAAATTCTAGTAGCCGGATCCGAATCTTCACCAAAATCTAATCATTTCGTCGTTCTCACATACGCTACATCTCTGCCAAATTTCGTCCGAATCCGTCCACAACTTTTTGAGATATTTTGTTCACAAACGGACAGACAAATGGACAGACAAACGGACAAACAGACAGACAGGGGTGAAAACATAACCTCCATCCACCTTTGGTGGCAAAGGTAACAAGGAGGATTCATTATTTTTTTTATCACATTGACCGAATTACACACAAGTATATTTCTTGCACACAATTGCCATTTTTATATGCAGCCAACTTATTTATTATGGATGCATAGGCAAAAGGAGAATATGAGGGGGTTTAAAGAGTTAGGAGAGATATGTGTGGGAAGAGGCATGTAATATGGAGAATGCATTTTGATGGTGGGGGAAGGGGGATGGGAGTGGAGGGAGGATAGGGTCTAGGTTTCAGAGCTGTTCAAGGGTATTGGTGCTTAAGGCAATAGGCAATGCTGTAGCCACAGGAGCAAAATTCAGGACCATCAATTCATGTTCTCCAAGGGAAACATCAAGAGGAAATTCACGACCTTATGATGGATGCTTTGGGGGACCAATACCTCTATAATTATGAAACCACACAATGGTGGATGACCACTATCCAGGGCTGGCCATGTGGAAATTACGTACTATCCTATCACTCGTGGTTAAAACCACTGGATGACGGATAACTGAGACAGTTTTACTCCCGATGCGGCATCCCGAAAAATGGCGATACTTTTGTCACACGCGGAATGGAAGCAAAGCGCCTGAACCTGAACTTACCTGAACGGAACAAACGAGTTTATCCCGAAACCACAAACAAGTAAACAGGACAGTAAATTCAACAAACAATTTAATGAAAATAAATGCAGGATGGAAATGTCAAAATTTATGTTGAAGTAAATAAAATCCCTATCTGAGATACCTCCACACACAGAGTCAAAAACAGACAAGGGGACAGATGGAAGAAAACAAAATCCCTTTATGGCCGTCCAGTACTCAGCTTTGGCCTCGTGGCCCTTTTTGAGGAGAGTGGTGGTGACGAGGATCAGGAAGCACACAAGATTGCGACCGCCGACGAAAAGCCTGTGCGTCGAAGGCACCCAGAGCCGTCGGGCGAGCAGTGAAGACCGCCTTCTTTCAAGTTCCACTGCCTGGGCGAGCATAACGCGGCCCCCAGCTCCCCCTAAGAGCACCACAGCCGAACCCTCTTTATAAATGCTACCGACCCAACAAAAGCTCCACTGGCCCTCCAAAAACTCAAACACTTAACTCAGCACCAAAATGGCCAGCTTCTTGTCAGACCCAGCAGAAGCGCACTCCTCAGGGCGTTGCCTCCCGGCCTTCTTCTCCACCCACTGATCCTCCGTCTCTACTGGGCGTGACCGTTTGCCTATAGTGTTCAGGTGGGCGGGGATTAGTTGCCGTGAGTGTTCATTGGGCCGGTGCTGCTTGTAAATGTTGTTTAATGGGGGTTTTCATGGCCAGCCTTGGTAAATGTAAAACTTTAGGGAAAACAACAGAGGGAAAATCACATACAAGAGAAAACAAACCTTAATCCTTAACTAATTATCATTGCTTCACCCCCCGTGTGAAGACACATAAACAATCTTAAGCTACACTTTCCCTACTTAAGTACATCGAGATTTCTCCATGGTCCATGCTATAATTATACAGTCCTCCCTTTACTATGGGATTCCTTCATCTACCCCCACAAACGTAATAGTACTGTCCAAATGTCCAGATTCGACATCAGGCATCCCGCTTCCTGACTGACTGCCGAAATGTCTCGCTTTTCATGTGAAATGGACAAAATTAGAGATACAGTTAAATATAGATATAAATATCCCCAACCGATCAATGACGACTGTAGAAAACACATTCATGCCCACATCACCATAAACACAATAAATAACCTGGGTCCAAACGGAATGCAGGGCACTATATACCCCAAGTGTTCACCTTTAACGCCTCCGCTCTGGACACCACCCACAGCTTTTACAATACAAACAACCTGGACGACACCACCGACGACACCTGGGGCCTCTGCCAGACCGAATCACATACAATAAAACATTATTGAATATTGTGCAGTTCTGGCTCCACAAAGGCAAGAGCATAACATCTTCGATGTGAGGGATCTCTGGATCACTCAAGGGAGATCGATCGGCTATCTCTCTGCTGCGGGCCTGTTCGAGCAGAACTGACCAGGGCTAATCACCAACAAACAAAACTATGAACAAAGCAAGAGAGAGGAAGGATGGAATGACTAACTTGAAACTAAGCAGGTTGGGTTAAGTTAGGGTTAATGGGGGTAGAAAAACAACTGCAGGCAGTGATGGGGGATGAGAAGAGATGGTGGTGCACCCCCTGCTTGGAACCCTTGGAGGCTGGGGAAAGCAGAATTCGGTTTAACAGAGCATTTTCAACAAAAATAATTATTTGGGGAGAAATAAAAGAAAAGCTAATAAACGTTTCCACCTTCACAATGATTCAGTCGATGTAAACTTGTTTGTTTTTGTACCTTGTACGTCCAAGGGCTCAAAGGTTCCAGGTTCAGTTTTTACTTTTCTCAACATCCCTGAAATGAGACGTGGGGTAATGGGGGAGGGGCAACATTTTATAAATCCAGGCAGAGTATAGTTTACCAGGTAAATAGGACACCTAACTGGGAGCCATCGTCATTCAATATGGGTTCCGAAACTGGACGGATGGAGGATTTCTATCAAACTTGTGTCTTCAAAAATGTAACAAAATATTTTTCAGCATCCCTACACACCTCACAACATCCCGAAATATCACACATGGATGATACATTGATACAACATGACATTCAATTTTCTTCTAACTTCAGATGATGTCCGGATTACAAAATAACACCACACTCGACACATGCGACTCAGCTGAGATTTTGGTTCACACGACCATGCACAACTTTCCTCCACAAAACTGCGCTCTGTTTCTCCATAGTTTTTGAAAGTACACTTGGTCCTCGGTTAACGTCGTGGTTACATTCTTGAAAACCACGACATTAAGTGAAACAGCGTTAAATGGATCAATTTATCGAAGAAATAAATTTATCTCGACGAAATAATCACGAGTTATGGGTAAATAATCACGACGTTCTTTGAAGTCTTGGTATATTATTAGCTCACCTGGAACGAAGTTCAGGGGAGCTTATGCGATGGCATGTTGTCCGTCAGTCAGTCAATCCGCCCTTCCGTCCATCCGTCAGTCAGTCAGTCAGTCAGTCAGTAAACACTTGAAACTTCTTCTCTGAAACCGCTGAAGGGATTGTGACCAAACTTGGCACAAATGATATTAGTTGTGTTGTGACTAAAGTTTGTTCACGGCATAAAATTTTTTGGGGTCTGAGGAGGTTTACCAGGGTCAAAGTAGATCCAGGGTTGACCCCCCCAAAATGGGTATTTGCTTTCTTCTCAAAAACTGCACACATGATTTCGATGAAACTTCGCCACAACCTTCACCACCGATGATGTACCAAAGTTTGTTCACAGCATTAAGAAAATCTGCCCCTTTAGGGGTCTATGGGGGAGGGGGGCTTGCCCCCCAAAATAGGTATTTGCTTTCTTCTCAGAAACTACACAAACAATTTCGATGATACTTCACCACAAGCTTAATCACCCATGATGTACCAATGATTGTTCAAGGCATTATAAATATTGGGGTCTTAGGAGGTATATTGGGTTGGGGGAGGGAGGGTTGCCCCCCAAAATAGATATGCTTTTCTTTGTTTGTTTAAAGTCTTATGATTATGTTAGTATGATTCTAAATGCTGCCCTGTCTTCTAGCTACCATTGAAATGGGTTAAAATATCCTGAGTCGGTGCAGTATACAGTTTATTCTACCAGATGAGTGCCAGGGGTATTGCCCCTATGTTTATCGACGTTAAAACGAAGCAACGTTAAGCGAGGATTACCTGTACATGCGTGAAGGGCATCCAAGAGGTTCTCTAGGAGCAGGTTGTCTGTTGGCAGCCTTGAGCTGGTTTATTTTGTTTATCATTACCTCCGCCACCAAAGGTGGATGGAGGCTATGTTTTCACCCCTGTCTGTTTGTTACTTGCCGGAAAAAATTTTCCGGCAAGTATGTTGATCTGTTCGTTTGTCTGTCTGTTTGTCTGTCTGTCTGTCTGTCTGTCTGTCTGTCTGTCTGTCTGTTTGCAGCACTGCGTCTACACCGTTGCACGTAGAATCGCCAAACTTTGCACACATATTGGTCTTGCCCTGGAATAGACTGTGCCCAATTGATGACGTCATCGGTGACGTGGTTCGGCCGCCATCTTGGAAAAACCGAAAAACTTTGCACCTCTATATCTCCGAAAGTACTGAACAGAAAAAATTGAGACATGGCTCATTGTAAAGAACTCTCCATGGGGAATAAAATATGTTAATGATGACGTCATATGTCACGTGGTCGGCCGCCATCTTGGAAAAACGGCAAAAATTTTCACCACTATAACTCCAAAAGTGCTGAACAGAAAAAATTGAGACATGGCTCATTGTAAAGAACTCTCCATGGGGAATAAAATATGTTAATGATGACGTCATCAGTCACGTGGTCGGCCGCCATCTTGGAAAAACCGAAAAACTCTGCACCTCCACATCTCCAAAAGTCCTGAACAGAAAAAATTGAGGTATGGCTCATTGTAAAGAACTCTCCATGGGGAATAAAATATGTTAATGATGACGTCATGTATCACATAGTTCGGCCGCCATATTTGTTCTAAATGGCCGATAAAAAAGTACATTCCGGCAAGTCCTCGGTCTCTGACCGATTTTTCATCTGTCTGTTTGTTTGTTTGTTTGTGAACCAAATAACTCAAAAAGTTGTGGACGGATTCGGACAAAATTTGGCAGAGATGTAGCGTAGGCCCTATGTCACAAGGACGGAATGAATACATTTTGGTGAGGACCCGGATTCGGATCCAGCTGCAAGAATGTTTTAAGCGATTCTTCACCATTGGGAGATAGGGCCAAAATCTATACATTGCGGGATATCTGACAAAGGTATGAATGGATTTGGACGAAACTTGGTGGACAGGTTGTGTGTGTGACAAGGAAGAATCGATTCGATTTTGGTGAAGATGTGAATATGGATTCGGATATGACAATTATTTAATTTTTTAAGTGATTCTTCACCATTGAATGATATGGCCAACCAGTTGGAGGTATGTATGCTCTCTACTGAGTGCTGTTCTAGTTACCTCCGCCACCGAAGGTGGTGGAGGTTATGTTTTCACCCCCCATCTGCCCATTTGTGAACAAAATATGTCAAATGGACCTATTTGGACGAAATTTGTCAGCGATGTCGCGTATGTGACACCGACGAAATGATTAGATTTTTGGTGAAGATCCGGATTCGGATCCGGCTACAAGAATGTTTTAAGCGATTCTTCACCATTGGAAGGTAGGGTCAAAAACGATACATAGTAAGATATCTCAAAAAGTTGTGGACGGATTTGGACGAAACTTGGTGGACCGGTTGGGTGTCTGACAAGGACGATTCGACTAGATTTTGGTGAAGATCTCAATATGGATTCGGATATGAGGATTATTTAATTTTACAAGTGATTCTTCGCCATTGGGATATAAGGCCAAAAACGATACACAGCAGGACATCTCAAATTTATGGATGGATTTGGACGAAACTTGTTGGACAGGTTGTGTGTGTGACAAGAATCAATTAGATTTTGGTGAAGATCCAGATCCGGATCCATCTAGTATAATTTTAAAGTGATTCTTTACCATTGAGTGATATGGCCAACCAGGTGGAGGTATTTTCTCTGCTGAGTGCAGTTCAAGTTGTTAATGTGTCTGCTTGCTTGGCTCACGCACGCACAGTTTTTGTGGTTGGGATGATCCATTGTAATTATTAAAAAATAAACCTGAGTGGGCTGACGGTCATCTCTTGAGGTTGTGGTTAAGACTTCTGCTGATTTGGGGGAACCCTCCTGGGAGCCACCTGATCCGAAATCGAAAAATCCAAGACCAAGCGATCCTGCGGAGTAGAATAGAATGGCTGTATCGGGTTTCAGAGCAATCGGTTGGTAAATAAAGGACGAGTAGGGATCCGAGGTTTGGGGTTTTTTTTCGTGTTGCTGTGCTGAGGCATAACAGTCGGGTTCGTACAGGTTCACCGTTCCCGCACAACTCACCGTGTTCCGGGTCTCTTCCCTCCTCCTCCTCTTCATTCAGACCGAGGAAATTCACGTCCTCTATTTTGATCCTCAGTACACCAGCAGGACCTTCCATCTCCTCACTGTCCCTTCTACATCCAGCCACGACAAAATGAAAATCTCTCACAAAGGCGGCCCGAGACGACTCCGTTCAACGAAACAACAACAACAAAGCCAATCAGCTTTGATTTTGACTCTATCGACTGATTACTTAAAGCCGATTCGTCAATTATTTTACAATCTATATTATTTATATCTGTCATAGCGATAACCATCAATTACCGGGACAGTGCATAACGCTGATATTAAAAACAAATAATGCATTAATGCTATTACGTTAAACAAAAATTAATTTGTGCATCCGCTACACCGCGAGACATCCGCTACACCGCTCAAGGCAACACACGACGTCGAATGAGAATAGAGAAGGTACAAACGGTCTTTATCTTTATTACAAACTCATATGACGTTATCGACTGACATTTGGGGATTTATCGAATGTAAGTTCGTGCCTGCACAATGAATGTCTATCTATTTAAATGCATTTTTTTAATGCTGAATTAAAAAAAAAAAAATTATATGAGGGACTGTAGTGTGGTGCTGGGCACACACGTTAAATAAAGGTAGGCCACAACGCTTTGGGTTAGGTCGCTCTTTATTGCTTGCTCACTCGTCAGCACTGCCGACTGCCGACTGCCGACTGCCGTGCTCGGGGCTGCGAGCCCGCGTGTATATCTGGAGGCCACGCCTCACCTGGGGCGTGGCCGACACCCACTGGTGCTCGGAATTATGTCACTGCGCCAGCGAGTCATCGTGTCCGCCACAGGACTTTATTTATTACATATGCCAAATAGAAAGAGCAATCAAAGATTGCAGACCATCGTCAGGTATTGTTTTTTTGTGATTTTTTTCGTACATATCTATCTATAATTCCAGTAATCTCTGTCTGTACGTTTGTACGTTTGTACGTCTGTACGTCTGTACGTCTGTACGTCTGTTTGTCTGTGACCGCTGTTTCTCGACAACCACGGGTCCGATATACTTTTAACTTGCCAGGTATATTGCTGGGGACCCGAGGATGTGCCTTTTCAAGGTTTCATATTAATCGGACAATTACTTACCGAGCTATGTCCAAAAAACGATTCAACCAATCAGAGAGCAGCGAACTATCGCGTGTGCCGAACGTGGCGGACACACTCTGCCTCGGATGGCACATTTGAGAGCGTATTCATTTATTTCACGTTTGCAAACTATGTTGGCGTTAAACTATGTTTTAAAACTAATAAAAACGAATTTGCGATTCATTCGCTTTCCTGCGCGTTTGTGCACGCGATGGCGATTTCTTTACCAAACTCCGGAAGCCGTTCGCTTTGGACCAAACCATTTCATGTAAATAGAGGGGGGGGATTGTCACTGTACTCACAAGCCGTTCGCTTTGGACCAAACCATTTCATGTAAATAGAGGGGGGGGGATATAATTTTAGATATAGATATAGTACGGGCAATGCCCTAGTAATAATAATAATGATAACAATAACAATGTATATATAATGGAGTAAGTGTATGTATGCATCTATCATCTCCTCTTCCAAGAAGATTTGACCGATGAATCTGACACATGATGTTCCCCATGAGGAGTACTTGATAATGAGCCATATTTCAATTTTTTCCATGGAGCGGTTTCAGAGATATGAAGGTACAATTTTTTGGGATTTTCCTAATGGCACCCTACCACGTGACCCATGATGTCATAATTATTAAAAATTCTACAGGAGGAGGTGCTCCTATGGTGAAAATTGCTTGGCAATCGGACTAACGGTAACAGAGAAAAGCGCACTCACGTTCTGTGCGGACAAACAGACAGACAGACATACAGACAAACAAACAAATGAAAAATCACTCAGAGAGTGAGTGACATGTGGCAAAACAGAACAAAGTAGAATGGCACTAAGTGGAGCATCCTTTTGACCTCAAAAATAATTTGTGGTAGAATTCAGTGACCTGATATGCAAATCGTCTTTAAAGTTTAAGTTAATCGGATGAAAATTGACAATTTTAGAAATTTGGCCTGAGTTGACCTTTTGGCCCATGTTGACCTCAAAAATAGTTGGTAGTTGGTTCCAGTAAGCTGATATGCAAATCCTATTTAGATTTCAAGTCAATCGGATGAAAATTGAGGATTTTAGAAATCCGAAAAAAGTGGTTGACCTTTGGCCTATGTTGACATTTTGGCCCATGCTGATCTCAAAAATAGTTGGTGGTTGAATTCCATTGGCTGATATATAAATACTATTCAAATTTCAAGTCAATCGGATGAAAATTGAGGATTTTAGAAATTCAAAAAAGTGGTTGACCTTTGGCCTATGTTGACCTTATGACTGATGTCAATCTCAAAAATAGTTGGTGGTTGAATTCAGTTGGTTGACATGAAAATCTTATTCACATTTCAAATCAATCGGATGAAAATTGAGGATTTTAGAAATTTGAAATTGTTGTTGACCTTTGGCCTATGTTGACCTTTTGGCTTATGATGTTCTCAAAAATAGTTAGTGGTTGAAATCAGTTAGCCGATATGTAAAACCTATTCAAATTTCAAATCAATCGGATGAAAATTGAGGATTTTAGAAATTCAAAAAAGTGGTTGACCTTTGGCCTATGTTGACCTTTTGGCCTACGCTGCTCTCAAAAATAGTTGGTGGTTGAATTCAGATGGTTGACATGAAAATCTTATTCAAATTTCAAGTCAATCTGATAAAAATGGAGGATTTTAGAAATGTGAAAAAGTGGTTGACCTTAGGCCTATGTTGACCTTTTGGCCAATTATGATCTCAAAAATAGTTAGTGGTTGAATTCAGTTAGCCAATATGTAAATCCTATTCAAATTTCAAGTCAATCGGATGAAAATTGAGGATTTCGGAAATTCAAGAAAAGTGGTTGACCTTTGGCCCATGTTGACCTTTTGACCGATGTTGATCTCAAAAATAGTTGGTGGTTGAATTCAATTAGGTGATGTGTAAATCCTCTTCAAATTTCAAGTCAATTGGATGAAAATTGAGGATTTTAGAAGTTCAAAAAAAGTGGTTGACATTTGGCCTATGTTGACCTTTTGGTCTATGATGATCTCAAAAATAGTTAGTGATTGAATTTATTTAGCCGATTTGTAAATCCTATTCAAATTTCAAGTCAATCGGATGAAAATTGAGGATTTTATAAATTTATATAAAGTAGTTGACCTTTGGCCTATCTTGACCTTGTGACTTATGTTGACCTCAAAAATAGTTGGTAGTTGGTTTTAGTAAACTGTTATGCAAATCCTATTCAGATTTCAAGTGAATCGGATGGAAATTGAGGATTTTATAAATTTCAAAAAAGTGGTTAACCTTTGGCCTATGTTGCTCTTTTGGCCGATGGTGGTCTCAAAAATAGTTGGTGGTTGAATTAAGCTTGCTGATATGTAAATCCCATTCAAAGTTCAAGTGAATCGGATGAAAATTGAGGATTTTAGAAATGTGAAATTGTTGTTGACCTTTGGCCTATGTTTACCCTTTGGCCTATGCTGATCTCAAAAATAGTTGGTGATTGAATTGAGTTACCTGATATGCAAATCCAATTCAAATTTCAAGTCAAACGGATTAAAATTGAGGATTTTAGAAATTTGAAAAAAAGTGTTTGACCTTTGGGCTATGTTGACCTTTTGGCCTATGCTGATCTCAAAAATAGTTGGTGGTTGAATTCAGTTAGCCGATATGAAAATCACATTCAAATTCCAAGTCAATCGGATGAAAATTGAGGATTTTATAAATTTAAAAAAAGTAGTTGACCTTTGGCCTATCTTGACCTTGTGACTTATGTTGACCTCAAAACTAGTTGGTAGTTGGTTTTAGTAAACTGTTATGCAAATCCTATTCAGATTTCAAGTGAATCGGATGGAAATTGAGGATTTTATAAATTTCAAAAAAGTGCTTAGCCTTCGGCCTATGTTGCTCTTTTGGCCGATGGTGGTCTCAAAAATAGTTGATGGTTGAATTAAGCTTGCTGATATGTAAATCCCATTCAAAGTTCAAGTGAATCGGATGAAAATTGAGGATTTTAGAAATGTGAAATTGTTGTTGACCTTTGGCCTATGTTGACCCTTTGGCCTATGCTGATCTCAAAAATAGTTGGTGATTGAATTGAGTTACCTGATATGTAAATCCAATTCAAATTTCAAGTCAAACGGATTAAAATTGAGGATTTTAGAAATTTGAAAAAAAGTGTTTGACCTTTGGCCTATTTGACCTTTTGACCGTTTGACCCCAAAAATATATCGGATTTTGTCGGACCACGAACTCTACCATTTGGTGAAGTTTCGTGAAGATCGGTTTCAAATTGTGACCTGTAGGCAAGTATAAACGCACAAACACACAAACACACAAACCGGAGTGAGCAACATACTTGCAAAGAAAAAAAACAAACTTGCCAAGTAATAAACAGATCCAAATGCAATGTCCTCTCCTTTGGCGAAGGTAATTATCCGAGCTATATAACCACAATGTATTATATTGTAGCAGTTACCTTCTTCGCATGTCGCGGTTAACTTATCCGCATGTGACGGTTACCTTATGTTTGGTCTAATCCACGTGCACGGGCCTGTGGGGCTTTTGGTTTGTTGGACGTGACGCACGCGCGGTTGTGGGAGCCACGCCCTCCGAAGAGGGTTTTGGCTTTATAAAAGCTTTACCACTTCTGTTCGAGTTTAGAGTGTGCTGGAGGTTTCTGTACGAATAAACGAGCTTCGAACCCTACCAAATGGCCTCGTCCTCTCGCCTTCCGCAACTCCTAAAATGGTGACCCCGGCTGCCCCCGAACGTATTCGGGGGCTGCAAACGAACACGGCAGTTTCGAGCGAACTGGCGGAGTTTTGGAAACGACGAGCGGCCATATGGTTTGCGCACCGCGCTCGGCTCCTCCTCTACGACCGGAGGGGCGAGCCTGCTCCAGGACCCTCCGAAGGGATGCAGTTACGAGATGTGGGTGGCACTGCTGCTCATCTCTTGCGCGCGCACTGACATTGGCAGCACGGCTGCTTCGTTACCTTTGCACGCGCTGCTGCTCATCTCTTGCACGCACACTGACGTTGGCGGCACGGCTGCTTCGTTACCTTCGCGCGCACTGCTGCTCGTCACCTTCGCACAACTACACTCTACAACTACAGCTACAGCTCGCGTGTAGAAAGCTGCAACTCGCGCAACTACTTCTCCGACTCTGCATCCTCGGGAGGCCTGCGAGGAACCTCAGCAGCCTCCCCCGAGGACTTGACCAGCCCCTCGGTTGGCTCAACCGCTTTTCGCGTGCACCGAGGCCGAGCACTGCTCGAGCCTTCTCGGCACTGCACTCGCGAACTGCAACCTCGGGAGGCCCGCGAGGAACCTCGGCAGCCTCCCCCGAGGACTTGACCAGCCCCTCGGTCGGCTCAACCCCACGGCTGCGTTTTTTCGCGCGTACCGAGGCCGAGCACTGCTCGAGCCTTCTCGGCACTGCCGAGCGCGCCTGCGAACTACGTACACGCCCGTGGAGTGCATTCTGGGGGGGCGCATGTAGCGGTTACCTTATTCGCATGTCGCGGTTAACTTATCCGCATGTGACGGTTACCTTATGCTTGGTCTAATCCACGTGCACGGGCCTGTGGGGCTTTTGGTTTGTTGGACGTGACGCACGCGCGGTTGTGGGAGCCACGCCCTCCGAAGAGGGTTTTGGCTTTATAAAAGCTTTACCACTTCCGTTCGAGTTTAGAGTGTGCTGGAGGTTTCTGTATGAATAAACGAGCTTCGAACCCTACCAAATGGCCTCGTCTTCTCGCCTTCCGCAACTCCTAAAATATATGCTTAATGTATAATACATTGTGGTAATATAACCACAAAGTATCCAACAAACAAAAACAACACCTATTTTGGGGGGCACACCCCTTTAAACCCAATTTTCTTTTACGCCGTGAACAAATTTTGATGCATCATGGGTGATGAAGGTTGTGGTCAAGTTTCATCGAAATGGTATTGTCTCTGTCTGAACGTGGCCCGGTCTGAGCCCATCGGGGCCTGCAGCTGACCCAGATGGAAAAAGATTGACTGAGGTCCAGGCAGCATGCTCTGACAGAACCACCGGAGCGGCCAATTCACCGTCAGGCGCAGCAGGAAGGTTGAGATCTGGCGGGGCAGCTGGATGTTAGCTTTAAGCACATCATCTGTTTCGGCTGATTGTGGTGCACGGCCCTCACAGTACGCCAACTTTCTGACGGCCCCCTTGATATCCATGTTGGTGTATTTGACCTTCACCCTTTTGCTAATGCGTTGCCGGTCCTCGACTTTGCGGGGCTTGTTGGTGGAGTTGCTTGAGAGGGCGATTGGAAGCGGTGACAAACTGTCCAAATCCAAAAGATTGGCCACCTGACACTTGACTTTGCATGTCAGCAAGACATCAGCTGAGTCCGGTGCCTCCTTATTGGGCAACATAAGGCTAAAGAAGCTAAAAACAAGGATTTTAAAGTAATACCAGGCCAAAGGGTAACCAAAGCTTTTTGTGTCCCAAACCCATCTCTCTCTGTTCCCACCTCACCCAGTCGAACCGAACTGCTCCAGGACTCTGTGTCCTTCTCTCCTGACAAGGTGGATACGTTTTTGTCAAACCTCGACTCTGATTCTGCAACTGGACCAGACGGAATCAGCCCACGGGTCCTAAAATCCTGCTCTGCCGCTCTATCCCACCCTCTCTCTGTTCTTTTCACCCTCTCTTTTGCTCAAGGTCATCTGCCAGCATCTTGGAAATCAGCAAACATTTCCGCTTTACACAAAAAAGGTGCAAAAACAGATCCTTGTAACTACAGACCAATCAGCCTGCTCCCAATTATCAGCAAAGTCATGGAATCCATCATTGCTTCGGATATCAAATCCTTCCTCTTCTCCAATTTCCTGATCTCCGATCATCAATTTGGATTCAGACCAGGTCACTCTACTCTGGACATGCTGCTTCTGCTGTCTCAACAATGGATGGAGGTCCTCAATGCCAAACAGGAAATCAGAGCTGTCTCCCTTGACATATCATGTGCCTTCGATACGGTCTGGCACCCCGCTCTGCTCACCAAACTCTCCTCCTATGGTATCCATGGAAATCTCCACGCATGGCTTGCGGACTTCCTCTCTGGTCGTAGTCAACGTGTGGCTCTGAATGGATTTCTCTCATCTCCCCTCCCTGTTCTGGCTGGAGTTCCCCAAGGCAGTGTTCTGGGCCCTGTGCTTTTTCTGGTCTTTATCAATGATCTCTCCGACTCTCTGGAAAATCCTCTCTGTCTCTTTGCTGATGACTCCACTCTCTGCCGCTCCATTCCTCATCCCTCAGATCGGCAGTCTGCAGCCTCTTCACTCTCTGCAGACCTGGACAAAATCACAGACTCATCAAACAAGTGGAACATGTCTTTCAATCCTGACAAATCTCACACTCTTACTATGTCTTCCTATGTCTCACACTCGATGTATGTCTGACATTCAGTCACCCTGAAAATACCGACTGGACAACCCTCCCATCTACTTTCTCAACAATCCTCTCCAAGAAGTTCTGTCGCTCAAGCTTTTCGGTCTCACGATCTGCCATGATCTTTCTTGGGAAAGCCACATTTCCAAGCTGGCCTCCAAAGCCAGTCGCCGACTGGGCATCCTCCATCGTGCGAAGTCCTTCCTTGGCACAGCTGAGCTCCTCACCACATACAAGTCTTTCATCCACAGCACAATGGAAAATTGTTCTCCCCTCTGGGCTGGCGCTCCTGCCTCACACCTAGCTCGGCTTCACACTGTTGAAACCAAAGCTTTCACAATCATTGGAATCTCCTGCGATGAAGCTAACTCCGGAGGCCTTTCACTCACTCACCGCAGGCAGGTTGGTGGTCTTTCTGTCTTCTCCCGACTCCTGTCCGGCCTTGCTCCCCCAGCTCTCTCTGTGCTCTGTCCCCCAAATATTCCTACAGGTCGCACAAGATCTGCCAGCAACCCTCTTGTGGTTAAACTGCCAAAATCTAGGCTCTCTACTCACCTTCACTCTTTCATTCCTCTTTTCTCCCACCTCTGGAACAAACTCCCCAACTCCCTTCAATCCCACTCCTCCCTCCAGGTCTTTAAAACAGCTATTCACCACCATCTCTTATCTTCCCCCATCCAAAACCTTGATCTTTTCTACCCCCGCTAATTCACCCCAGATCCACTTTTTTGAAATTCCAACTTCTTTCCTGGATGTCCTTGCAGTGTCCATATGTTTTATACCTCTCCCGCCTCCCCCCAAGCCCTCTCCCTCCCACAGATCTCTCGATGTCCCTGCTCTCAAATGTTATGTTTGTGTCCTTCCCGCTCTCTCCCCATCTTGTCTACCGCTCCCCTTATTATATGTTTTATGTGTCGGTTTGACTTTTTGTGTGATTTATGTTTGCTCTTTCACGAGCCTCGATCTTGTATACAAAAAAAAAACAAAATAAAAAAACAGGCCAAAGTAATACCAGACCAAAGGTGAAATAGTAATACCAGGCCAAAGGGGCCTCGTCCTCAACAACATCGCAGAGAAGTTTTCTAAGGGCGTCCACGACAGGAATATGAGCGCCCTTGGGTACTTTATGGAGTTCACTGAAATTCACCCGACACATCTCCACAAATAGATGGAGAGGTCCGTTGGTTGGGCAGGGGTGGCCAGGAAGGGGGGGGGGGGGGGGTGGGAGGGGATCAATGCAATCCCACCAATTTGTCAAAGGCACTCCATTTGACGCCCAGGCAATTTAATACAAGAGTAGTGGTAGCAAGAATTGCATGACCGACACTGGATGGAACGCTTCCTCATATTGATGGGCTTGCATTTCAGGCATGGGGTTGTATTGACCGAAGCGACCGTGCTGAGAACTGAGGAGTTAGTTAATACAGTGTCATTTCCAAGTTTGTGCTGCCAAAGGAACTAGCAGTGCTGCAGACCACTCCAATGGCTGTCAAAACTGTCACTGGCCACTCCACCAGAAGCTACTGAAACGCTTTGTATTGGCCACCAACAAGGGCCACCCCACCATGGGCCACCAGACACCAATCGTAGCAGTCACCAATTGTAGTCATTGCAGTTTCCGATGCCAGCCACACCACCGGTAGATGCCGAACACTCGTCATCGTTGTTGGCGTCGGCACCGGCCACATTGCCAGTGGCCGCTGAACACTCGTCGTTTTTGTTATCGACGCAAGCAACACAGCCAGTGGCTACCAAACGCCCGTTGTTGTTATCGTTGATGCCATCTATGCCATTAGTGGTCACCGGACACCCGTCATTGTGGTTGTCGACACCAGCACCCCTTTCCCTCCTCCACCAGTGGCCGCAAAACCTCCGTCGGAGTCCTTGCCGGCACCAGCCTTACCACCTTTGACCACCGAACACGCATTGTTGTCGTCGCAGACCCAGCAGCACCGCTAGTGGCTGCCAACTGCCTGTCATTGTCATCACTGATGCCAGCCCTACGACCAGTGGCTGCCAAGTGCCAGACGTTGTCACCGACGCCGGCCCCAATACCAGTAGCTACCAAACACCTTACATGAGTTTTGTGTTTGGCTCTATTCCACATAGCCTTGCGGCTGCAATGTGTTTTCGTGGGGCAATTGGGCTGCGGTGTTTCCTCAGGACCGGCTTGTTCTGGCACACCTTTTGCAAACTTGAAGGGTTAAACTGAGTTTTCAGAATTGTTGTCGTGGCTATGTGGTCTCCATCATTCTCATTGATCCTCTGTCCAAAGTCGACCCACTCATCCACTGTTAGGAGCGGAGTTCGCATGGTCATATTGGTCTTTCCGAAGCTGTCGTGCTTACTCACCATGCGGATGGGATTTCACACGGCCATACTGCTCTGCCCATGGCCATACCACTCGTTCACTGTGGGGGAGCAGAGTTTGAGCGGCCATGTCGCTCTGCCCGAAGCCATCACGCTTGTTTGCCATGGGGAGCAGAGTTCACGCAGCCATGTTGCTCTGGCCAAGGCCACCACACTCGTCCACCATAAGGAGCGGAGTTCCCATGGCCAGCAGAGTTCTGATGTCCCGCTCGTTCACAGTGGGGAGCGGAGTTCGCATGGCCATGGTGTTCTGTGATGTGAGGAGAAAAGACCTCTCAGGGTAAGCGTCATTGGTGCATCGTTTAGCCATCTTGCACATAACTGCCGATTAAAAAGCTCGAGCTCCTCAATGTCAGGTGAAAATATATGAGGTATTTTAGATGAAGCTTTGGAGGAGCCTCTTCGATCAAAGGGGCTTCTTGTGCTAGCCCTCGGCTCCAGTTCGACATGAATACACCGGGAGCAATCCATCTTTCGCAGATGGAGCCCACAGAGGTCGTCCCCATCGGCGACGTGATGGTCTACGTCCCACTCATTCGGCATTGCTTCATTCACCGTGGGGGATAGAGTATGTGCAGCAATGCTCTGCCCAAGTTTTTATCCAAGGTGAGGATCGCTTAGATTCCTGGAAAACTCATTTCCAAAAACTTCTCTCTTCTGATAATGCTAGCCCCAACAGCTCAATTGATCCCATTTTTGACGTCAACTCCAACATTACTGCTGGCATCTTTTCACCAGCAGAACTTGACAAGGCAATGAAACAAATGAAATTTGGAAAAGCCCCGGTCTCTTTAGTATTCCAATTGTAGTCTGGCAACTTCTGAAGTTTAAAAAATCTTATTGAAATTTTGCAATGAAACATACCTAGTCAAGTGCCCTCCAGAATGAGGGAAGCCAGGCATTGTACCAATATCCAAGAATGGAAATTTAATGTTTCCTGAAAACTACCTTGGAATAAATTTAACTCAAAAAGCTGCAAAAATCTACAATCGCCTCCTTCTCAACAGAATTCGCCCTGAATTAAAAAAGATCCTACGCCGAAATCAAAATCGTTTTAGGCCCCTTCGATCTACATCTCAGATTCTTGCAAACAGGCACATCATTGAGGAAGTACGTAAACATCAAAAAGAGGCTGCTGTCATCTTCATAGACTTCTTGAAAGCCTTCCGACTCCATCGACAGGAATACACTTTTACAAATTCTCCACGCATATGACACCCGTAAGGTGATTGTGAAGGCCAATGTTCATGTATGAAGATACTCCTGCAGTGGTGAAGGCGAGACTGCAACTTTTCAAGTTGACAATGGAGTTCTTCAAGGTGACCCGCTCGCTCCATACAAGTTTACCAAGAACTGTCATTGGCGAATGGGATGGTTTAATTCTCTCCCAGCGTAGAAGTCACAGACGTCCAGCCGAGCACATTTCGGACCTTGACTTTGCTGACGACGTAACACTTCTGTCAGACATGTTAAGCAAAGCTGAACTTGTACTTCACAAGGTTTAAACTGCTGCTAGGTCTATTGGGCTCGTACTCAATGCCAAAACGACTATGCATATGCACTTCAATCCTTCTGCTGAGTGTGCTCTACTTACTGTTGCCGGAAGTCCTATAGAGAGAGTGAAAACTTTAAATATGTCGCCCCTATACCAACACGCATCGTGACTCAGAACGCAAAAAAATATCAGGCTTGAGCAGCAGTTCATGTCCTCCATAAAGTTTGGAGAATTGCAGTTCACAGATAGAGTAAGATGAGGGTCTTCAAAACAACTTTTGAGTAGATCCTTCTCGATGGGTGCAAATCCTGGACATTTACCCAACCATTGGAGAAATCACGGGATGGTATCTACACCCAAATTGGTTCATAAAGTTCTGAACGTTTCTTGGCAAGACCATATCAGTAATAGGGATCTGTATGTTTCTTTGCTCAGCATCACTGCTATTGTGAGGGAATGCCATCTTCGCCTTTCTGGTCATGTGATGTGATATGAAGAACTTCCAAAGAAGGTTCTACTCTGGAGGCCCGAGGAACCCTGGAGGAGGGGTCAGCCCCTCGCAACCCTTCGAGACATCATCGAGAAGCACACCAGCTGGTGTGGTGTTGATTTAGTCATTGCTATATCTCATCGGGAATCCTCGAAAAATCTCATGTCACTACAATAAGTGGATGCCTAAATAAGAAGACCATTATAACCCCTAATACCCATTCGGCCCCTGATACCCTTTAGAGTTTAGACCTTTAAAATCCCTAAGACCTTGGGACCCAGAAGATCCCTGAAGACCCTTTATAACCCTAAAACCTTTTCAAGACCCTGAGGATACCAAAGACCCTTTATAACTCAAAGACCCTTTTGACCCCATAGTACCCCAAAGACTCTTTAGACCCCTTTAGACCTCTAAGATGCTTAAGACCCTTTACAACCCAAAGACCATTAAGAATGCTAATGCCCTTTAGGACCCCAAGACACTGTAAACCCTACAGATCCCATTAGAAACCTTAGTCCCCGAACATCTCACAGACCCTGTCAGACCTTCTATCTGATGGCCTTCTACAATAACACTTGAGGGTCACCAGACACCAGTCATAATCAAAAGCCTCCCATCCCCATTGGTAAACCACCTCAGTAACAAGGTAAGAAGGTGCAAAATAGAAATAATTAATTAATTTTTTCTTCTTTATTTATTTATTTATAATTAATTAAGTTTTGCTCATATTGGTGAGTGGCAATGGCGTAGTTAGGATTTGTGGCGCTCTGGGAAATTTTCCATTTTGAAATGCTTTTTATTACCTGTAATAACTAGATGGTATTCATAGAATACTTAACCTGCACAGTCAACTTGGTATGAGCCAACTCTTCTGTTTTTGAATGTTTCTTTTTTTATTATCCAATATGGCTGCCAGACCACTTGAGTGATGACATCATAAATTTATATTCTCTAAATAATTGTTGCATAGGTCATGCTCAATCAATTTCAAACTGATCAGACTAAGCGTTGTCCCTGTCGAATTATGACGTCATAATTATGGCACCGATGACATCATCATTAACATATCTTATTCCCCATGGGGAGTCGGTGACAATGAGCCAGGTGTCAATTTTTTTTCATGGAGTGGTTTCAGAGATATAGAGGTGCAAAGTTTTTCCAAGATGGCGCCTGTACCACGTGACCTATGACGTCATAATAATCATTGAAATATTCCAAAAGAGGAGGCGCTCCTATGGTAAAAATTTCGTGTCAATGGGACCAAGAATTGCAGAGGAAAAAATTCATACTGATCAATCAAGCGTTGTACTTGTCGAATTATGACGTCATAATTAAAGTACCGATGCCATCATCATTAACATATCTTATTCCCCAAGCGGAGTACTTGACAATGAGCCATGTTTCAGTTTTTTTTCCATGGAGCGGTTTCAGAGATATAGAGGTGCAACCTCTTTTCGATTTTTCCAAAATGGCGCCTGTACCACGTGACATATGACCTCATACTTATCATTTTAAAAATTCACCAGGAGGAGCTGCTAATATTCTGAATTTGCAGCCGAATTTTTTTTTTCATACTGATCAGATCAAGTGTTGTACTTGTCGAATTATGACGTCATAATTAAGGCACCGATGACATCATCATCAACATATCTTATTCCCCATGGTGAGTACTTGATAATGAGCCATGTTTCCATTTTTTCCATTGAGCGGTTTGGGAGATATCGAGGTGCAACGTTTTTCCAAGATGGCGCCTGTACCACCTGACCTATGACGTCATAATATTCACTAAAATATTGTTGCGGATCTGTCGCCGGCCTTCTCCCCTTACCAAGGGGGGATTAGTCCCCTTGTCTTTGACTGACCAGGCGCGACCCGAGACCTATGACGTCCCTTCCGGACAGCGCAAAATAGGGTATCAGGACCAAATTCGCTATTACCTAAATACTCGCGCTGCCCTGAAGCGAGGAGACAAGCCTCGCACGAACCACGTGTGTTGATACGCCGAGCGGTTGCATACACGCGATCCATGCCGTTTAGATGGTGGAATCCGATTCACGCGGTTTTATTCGTACCACGTTTAGTCAATGGAGAAATCACGGGTACGATCGAATCAGAAAGGAAGAACAGGTTTATTTACACTATCCACAATGATTCAAGAGTAGAGACACAGAGCAAATCCTTAAAAACAGTCTTACTTAATACCCAAGGACACGGGCCCGTCTCACACACACACTCACACGGGGATTGCTGATGAGCAGGATGATGTTCACCAGCTCGCTCAGGGATGGCTCTCGTGCAGTTCTCTCCGGTCCCCGGCACGTCCTTTGGAGATGGAAGTCGGTGAAAGCAGGAGCTCGCCGCGTATCGTCTGAACGGAGCGGGTTATCACGGGGCGAATTGGTAGGGAGCGGACTTTGGCGCGGCTGGCGGTTATTCACTTGCGGCTATGGCCGCGCTTACTCGCGTGGGTGAAAACCGCAATATGCGGTACCGGCGCGCCTGGCTGCGCCCGTGTACTTTGTACAGTTCAACGCCTCTTCTTCTCTCTCTCTGCGCAAGTCCTCCAACAACGCGTGTATCCTCGGAAAGTTCTTATCAACGCGCTTATCCTCTCCAAGTCCTTTAACTCTCCACTTGCGAGTCCGGCTGATAAGTCCTTCAAGGCCTCTCGAGGGCTTTGTGCAGCGGCTTATATAGGCACGCCCCGCGAACCTTCTCGAACTCAACAGACGCGCCTTACCACGCCCTCTCACGCCATGCCGCTAAAGCTCTGATTAAAGCTGGGTGGTGGCTCTTACCGTCTCCCCCACGCCGCTCACCCCGACCCTGCACCCCTCCTTTTTAGGCCTACCTCATGTTACTCGACTAGTGGGCAGCCAAATGGGGCGCGGGATGGATTACGCCCATAGAGGTAGAATTGGAGGGTGGACGCAAAACGAATGGGGCCCACTCTCCTGTCTTTACACAACGCAGGCACTAAGAGGGGAAATGGCCTATTCTTACACATACTAAGACATAACTATACTACAAATGGGCCTTTATGTTGCTCGTGTGACTAACTATGGGGGGGCAAACCTTTAACCTTTAATGCCTTCAATGTGCCAATCTCAAAACCGCAGCAATATTATACAAAAGGAGGCCCTCCTATGGTAAAAATTTTGTGTCAATCGGACCAACGGTTGCCAGGAAAATGAATTTTTAAAATGAGGACACGGCACATACTTTACTTTACTGAAATGCAGACACGTACGTACGTACGTACGTACCTGAATGCTTAACCCCGCTTTTCGCTTCACGAGCGCAGGGTAATTACAATTGGGGTGTTTTGGGTCTGGATCAGGTTTGTCGTTCAGCGATGTTGTCCCATGAGCTTCATGAGTGTTGCTGGATGTGAATTCCTTCACAGATGACTGGTAGGTACGTTATGGGTTTGTAAGTTCTATCGTGGGAGAATTGTTTGAGGATTTGTGTTGGATTAAACATATGGAGTGTCCATGCCATCATTTTTTTCATATTTAATTCATTTTTCATATTTAATAAAGTATATCATGTGTTCGAAATGATGTGGGAAAATTGGGAAAAATGACTAATTTTATATACCATGGTGTGAAATGGGGACCTATAGGAATAGAATGTTCTATGAAAGTCTCTTGGTGTTCCTGCAATGGTACAACAGTTGACTGTGATGGTCTAACTAGTGTGGTATGAAGTGTAATCCCGTGCGATTTGCGTGCTAAAATTGATTTTTTTGCATTGTTGGATTAATTTGAGGTCAAAATATTGAAAAATAATGGGGTTCAAATTTTCCGACCCCCGGACCCCCTTTTATGGGGTGTTTTGTTTCCAGTGACCCCCGGGACTGACCATGCGACTTTCTCCCCTAACAACTGAGAGATTTTATCGATCTCGGGGTCGTTAGAGAGGTTTTCGATGACGCTAAATCCATTTATGATACTTTCGAAGCGACCGGAAGTGGCGATCCCAGATTTCCGTTCACCAAAGATGCTAAGGTCAAGGTCATTTCAATTGTAGCAATAAACTTAGGCATGTAATACCTCTTTTTTATGGTTTTCAGGCACAGGAAGACGTTTGGTGCAGTTATTTTTGCGATCTAGATGCCCTGTCACGCGAGATAAGGACAAAAAAATATTGGTAAAATGCTCAAGGCTTTTTTTTCCTTTTTTTTTCAGAAAGAAGGCTGACAGAGACTAGTACAAAACCATCTAGAGGTCATGTCTGAGAAGAACAGCGTGTGCATCATCTGCAATGAGGGAGCTACATCAAAGAAGAGACTGATAAACAATCCTGATATGATTGGCGAACTTATTTATTGTGCTAACGAGCGACTGTCTTTGGGTCAGGGTGATATTAAGCGACTTACAGATCGGCCTGGCAAGTCGAGAGCGGGCATGCCCGGGCGTCCTGGGCGAGCCCGGCATGGTGATCACTCCGCGTCCTCGGTAGGTGCAAGGCGATTGTGTATACCCAGCGGTAGCCGCTACAATGGTATCATAGCGAATGTCGAAAAGCCATCGTCAACACAAGCATGATTGAACGGCTAAGGGTTAAACAAGTCCGGTTTGAT
Organism: Myxine glutinosa; assembly: GCF_964187855.1. NCBI lineage: Eukaryota > Metazoa > Chordata > Myxini > Myxiniformes > Myxinidae > Myxine > Myxine glutinosa. The sequence goes on along the minus strand of NC_136261.1, from coordinate 364,940,463 downwards.
TCTCCTGCATGCCCTGCGCGTGGGCCTGGATGACCTTCCAGTGTGGCTAGCTTAGGTGAATCTGAACGGAAATCAGTATGGTGTAGGAGCTATGCTCCAACGTAAATCGAAAGAATGGACGCGACAAAAAGCTGGAATTCGTCCGAGTTTCTTTATTGTGTCAAATCAACTCGGGTACTCTGAAAAGCCTGTTTATCAGGCAGCAATATATATACACATTATCCCGGAGCGTTTGACCGGGAAAGGCGAGAGGGGGCGTGCCCGGGCGTCCCGGACGAGGCCTGGCAAGTCGAGAGCGGGCATGCCCGGGCGCGCCCGGGCGTCCCGGACGAGGCCTGGCAAGTCGAGAGCGGGCATGCCCGGGCGTCCTGGGCGAGCCCGGCATGGTGATCACTCCGCGTCCTCGGTAGGTGCAAGGCGATTGTGTATACCCAGCGGTAGCCGCTACAATGGTATCATAGCGAATGTCGAAAAGCCATCGTCAACACAAGCATGATTGAACGGCTAAGGGTTAAACGAGTCCGGTTTGATTCTCCTGCATGCCCTGCGCGTGGGCCTGGATGACCTTCCAGTGTGGCTGACTCTACCCGACCTAAAAGAACAAAAACCATCCCGAAGGAAAAGGTGTGTCTGTTCTCGTCATGTAGCTTTTGTTCTAATAACATATCAGAACCTCTCCATCGCGTTTACTCTGACAAGATGGGTGAAAACTTCCTCGAGATAAAGCTCAAGACTCAGGATGACCGCATCAGAACGTGCGTGTCCGACTTAGAAGACGCTGGGGATGCCTCTGCTCTTGAAAAATACTATCATAGGAAATGTTTACGATACGCGCAGCGCACTTTAACGCGAAAATATCATAGTAATACCCAGCTTATTGGCTCTCTATGTGATGAACAGTTGCTTCTCTCCATCCAAAATACTCTTACTGCGAACGATCTTACTCTGAACATGGCTGAAGTGAATGGTGCATATTTGTCCATTTTGAAGAGGTATAATGTAGAGATCAATCAGACAACCAACTACCGCAAGCATTTGAAAAAGCTCATTACTGAACGGCTTCCGAATATCCAGTTCGTCCAATCACTACGCAAAAATGAGCCCGACAACCTCGTTCTTTCACTGGCGGTTAGGAAGGCCATGCAACTGAGGTCTGCACAGCTGGATAACGACGACACAGTTGGCAACTTGAAGAACATGGCAAACATTCTAAGGGAAGAGATAATGCAGCATCGAAGCTGGTCGTTCAGGGGAATGTTTGAAGACTTTGAGAATCCTCCACTTCTCCAGTTCTTCCTCACTCATCTCCTATTTGGCCGTCATGTTCTCAAAGTTTCTGAAATGCGCAATGCACAAGTGGACAAAACTGTTGATGTTGCTTGCCAGTTTCTCGTCCAGAATACTCGAACCGATCGCCAGGTAAAGCATCAGCCAAAACAAAACGAAATCTTTCAGCAAACTGCCCAGACGCCCCTCTCAATAGGCTTGCCGCTCACCATTCATTCCAGAGTTCGTGACAAACTATCAGAAGTTTACATTGGGAGCGACTACCAGAGGCTCCTTGATCTCGAAAAGCGCATAGAGCAAGGCGTTCTTCAGCGAATGAAGGAGGCTGGTGGATTTTGTCTGCCTGATTTCATCAAGAAGGGATTGAACATCTGGTTCGCTGTACGAGCTGGGTGAGGAGTGGGTCTCACTATCAGCCATGATCTTTTCTGGGAAAATCACATTTCCAAGCTGGCCTCCAAAGCCAGTCACCGACTGGGCATCCTCCGTTGTGCGAAGTCCTTTTTGGGCACTTATGAGATTCTCACCACATACAAAGCTTTAATCCGCAGCTTGATGGAGTACTGCTCTCCCCTCTAGGCTGGTGCTCCTACCTCACACACACCTAGCTCGGCTTCATGCTGAAGAAAAACCAATGGCTATTAGAATCATTTGTATCTCCCGCGGTAAAGTCGATTCTGAGTGCCTTTCTCTCGCTCACCCCAGGCAGGTATGTGATCTTTCTGTCTTCTACAGTCTCCTCTCAGGCCTAGTTCCCCCAGCTCTCTCTGGGCTCTGTCCCCCGAATATTCCTTCAGGTCACACAAGATCTGCCAGCAACCCTCTTCTGGTGAAATTGCCAAAATCAAGACTCTCTGCTCACCTTCACTCTTTCATTCCTCTTTTCTCCTGCCTCTGGAACAAACTCCCACACTATTATATCTTCAATCCCACTCCTCCTTCCAGGTATTTTAAATAGCTGTTCACCACCATCTCTTACCTTCCCCCTTCCAAAACCTTGATGTTCTTCCATGCACTCCTCTATGTAAATGTTATGTCGATAACTGTGTAAATTTGGTCAGAAATGATATACATAGCGAAGACGTTGACGAATAATCCGTCCAGTAGTTTATTTTGCATGATTCTCGGATGTGTTATCTTGAGAATTTAGAGGAATTGTGTTACATTATTACATACTTGTGTAAACAAAAACATTTTGTGACATTAAACAAGCTAAACACACATAGTTCTGTATTTATATCATTAGTAAGACTTTTGCTATTTCGGTAAATATTTTCTAAATTTGACTAAGAATGGCTTTAAAACGTAGATTTATTTGTGACTGGCCAGTCTGATCGCAAAAATAACTGCTTCAGCCGTCTTCTCGTGCATGAAAACCCTCAGAGAGTGGTACTATATGACCAGGTTTTATCGCTACCTTCGAAATGACCTTGACCTTGGCATGGAACCTAACCGGAAGTCGGGGATCGCCACTTCCGGGCGCTTCGAAAGTATCATAAATGGATTTAGCGTCATCGAAAACCTCTCTAACGACCCCGAGATCGATAAAATCTCTCAGTTGTTAGGGGAGAAAGTCGCATGGTCAGTCCTGGGGGTCACTGGAAACAAAACACCCCTTAAAAGGGGGTCCAGGGGTCGGAAAATTTGAACCCCATTATTTTCGAATAAATTGATCTAAAATCAATCCAACAAAGCAAAAAAATCAATTTTAGCAAATCGCACGGGAGCTGTTTTTCATGACACCTCATACCACACTTCCATCCGGAATTCCTTCAAGAACTACGGTGCTGATTCTGGATCTTGGTATAATTGGGAAGTTGTAAGGTAGGAAAATATAAGACTTGTTATCCTGATAAGATCCCATGAAAATAAAATTTCCACTCCATTCCATTCCTTTTTCCATTATATCTTGACTTGCTATCTATTATTACTCCCGCCAGGGAGTAATGCATTCGATCGTGTGCGTGTGTGTGTTCGTGTGTTTGTGAACAAGATATCTGGAAAAGTTCTGAACGGATTTGGATGAAAGTTGGTGGGATGATTGCCCTTGGGATAAGGAAGAATTGATTAGTTTTTGGTGAAGCTCAGGATATTATTCCGGATCCAGGAATTTTTTGAAGGATTGTTTACCATTGGAAGACAGGGCTCTTTTTTTTTTTTTTACATTATCTTCTATATTTAACATTGTGATATGAAAATAGTTTTCATATCGGTTGTAAATGTAATTTAAACTCGTGGTTATGCGTTAGAGCGGTGTATTTTGTTAGCAGCGTCGTCTTCAAGGTTCTTTTTTTTTTTTTTTTTTCTAATAAAGACATATTCTGTCATTTTGAAACCACCAAAGTGAAAGTGTGTATTAGGTTTCCCCGTTTCATAAAATGTATCGTTTGATACGTATAATGCTTTAAAACTGTTTTTTTTTTGTTTGTTTATTTACCTCAAAGAGATATCAACATTTACCTCAGCGAATGTCAATCGCGGTGTCAGTATTTGATGAACTTATAAAGACTTAGGCGAGTTATAAGTGTGACGAGCACGTGCACGGGATTCTTCCCAGAAGAATGAGTGGTCGCATTAGCTTGTACGACTTAAAATGAGCGAGTTTTGTTTTGACGTTTGGGCCAGTTTTACATGTTGTATCCCTAAGGAATGAAACGAACGTTTTCCTGGCGTACAATTTTATTTGAAGTCACACATGCCTCAAAATACACTCACTTATATAGAATTGAACGCTGAATCCGAAAATGTAAGTGAAATTGCCTTGTTTTTTTTTTTACATTATCTTCTATATATTCTAAATATATATCTGTGCAGTGTTTGTCTTGTGTTGTCACTGAACTACTCCCTCAAACTTTTGTGAAATCGTACTATTCCAACTTGACCCACGGCGGAGTATGCGCTCTACTATTTCATGTTTTTGTCATATCCCAGAATGTTTAACCCTTCACCTTTGTTGAACATTAATTTTCATATCTGTAACTTCAATAACTGCGTTCTGAACAACCTTCTTCAATCATCTCTACCAGGATCTCATCAACAACCTCTGCCATTTTCCATTTCATAACCTTTATTGCTGCTCTGATTTCATCTGTCTCGTATCTCGGGGCCTCAATCTTCTTCAGCAACTTAAAGCTCGTCTTCCAATTCTATGCTTCACTCTTTCTCATCCTTTAAAATTTTCGACAGAGTCTCGGTTCATGGATGAGCTGGAATACACAATGGGCCAGCAATTAACGGAACAAAAAGGACAGTAGGGAGGGTAGAGGAGAGAACACATCAACATCAGCTAAGGTAAAGGGACCAAATAGAGGGAGAAGAGGAGGAAGAAAGGACCTGGGGAAGGACGAGAGGGAGGACACAGGAGGTTTCCTGGACTAGAGGTGTTCCCTCATCTCACAGAGTAAGGTATTTTCAAAGTTTGGTTCTGGTTTCAAATTGGGATCTGAGATTCCTATGAACAATTTATTTGGTATCAGAACAATATTATTCACCATTTATAGTCCAAAAGCTCTTTCTGGGTATGGTTCTTATTTTTTATTCCTGTTCCACAAGGTGATCTTTGCTTTTATATCACTGATTCAATTACATCATCAAACATTGTGAGCTTTCCTGGGGCAAGACCGGAAGTCCTTTGTGATGCTGGGATACGACACTGATGTCTGTTCCTGTGTTTGTCCTGAATTTGATTTATGTACAAACTTCTCCAAGAACTTGAGATCAATGTGATAAAATAAAATGGCAAAAATCTGGGAGTGGAGTGGAAATGATCTTCAATACGTACATGGGATTTTGATCTGCAATGACATTTCTGCTCCCAGATCCAGACGTGTTGTGCTGGAAGGGATTCCGGATGGAACTGACGTTAGGCTTTTGTATTCGCAGTCAACTGTTGTACCACTGCAGGAACACTGAGAATAAACAATCATTCATAGTTCCTGATTTCATTCCATGGGATATTAAATTTGTCTTTTCTTCCGATTCATACACATCATTTGAGTATGTTAGACATTTTTTTGTTAGAGTTTTTTTTTTGCTTGGGCCTTTGAAGTTCGCTATGTGAAAGGTAATAAATATCAAATTATCCCGATTAGTGTGTGTGCATGTGTGTGTTATATTATAATCTACTATATAAGAGAGCTGTTGGTCTGTCTGTCACCATTTTTCTCAGAGATGGCTGAACGGATCTTCGTCAAACTTTCAGACTAGCAGAAGCAGAAATTGGGGGCTCGTCCGGGATAGAATTCCCTAACATTCCCAAAATTCCCAAATTTGGAATTTCCTAGCATTCCCAAATTTTTTCAAAAATTGGAATTTTTTTTGTATGAACGTTAACAGGTGCTAACTGATCGTCACCATGGTGTTTGACGCAGAAAAGTTTGCGGCGTCCCCCAATGAGGCACAGTTCCAGGCGTTAAAAAGATAGGAAATCATGATATTGGCCAAATATTTTAACTTGGAGGTCCGAGTTAGTATGAAGAAAGCAGAGATGCAGACATTGGTGGTAGAGTCTCTAGACCATATAAGAGAGCTGTTGGTCTGTCTGTGTGTGTCTGTGTGTCTGTCTGTGTCGGCATTTTTCTCAGAGATGGCTGAACGGATCTTCGTCAAACTTTCAGAGGTTCATCAGTGAGTGCCTGGGAGTGTTTTAGGCAATTAAAAAAAAAAAAGTTCGTTTTTTTGGAGTTTAAAAAATAATAATCGCTCTATAGTGCCAAAGCCTTTTTAAATTAATGACAGTTATATACAAGTTCACATTCACATAAGAAAATACAAAACAATCACCAGACATTTGAACACAAATAAAATCAAACTATTCAGGAAGTGTACGAAGTTGGTAGTAGGGCTTCTTCTTCTTCCTGATCGGCATCACACTTAACTCAAACGTGATGAACGGCACATTCACCAGCAGATATTCAACGAAAAGGTGATGAACCCCCTTTCACTCCCCCCACTCCTTTCCTCACCCCTCCCTCTCCTACCTCCGTTTTTTTTTAACTGCTTCTGTACACTGCCCTTGAGACTTGGTTTGTCAGCCACCATCTACAATTCCAATGTAAGAGACATAATTACTCTTCTTTTGGGTCTTTGGAGTCCTCGGGATCTTTTGTGTCCTAGGTCATTTGGGTCCTCGGGGTCTTCTGGGTCTTTTCGATCTTTGGGGTTTTTGGGGTCTTCGCATCTTTGGGATATTTTGGATCCTGCAGGTCTTCAGAGTCCTGGGGGTCATTTGGATCCTCGGGGTCGTTTGGGTCTTCAGAGTCCTTGGGCTCTTCTGGGTCCTTGGGATCATTGAGGCCTTTTAGGTCTTCTGAGTCCTTGGGGTATTTTGGGTCCTTGGAGTATTTTAGCTATTTAAACTGGTGGACACAGTAGTGTTCAAAGATTGCCAATTAAACCCCCACTCAAATCCCTCCGAAAGCGCTACGCAAAGCCATTAAAACCTATCCTTATGAAGGGGGACAGACATCACACAATCACGCAAACACATATTGTGTTTTATATGGTAGATTAAATATAAATTTTCCTAAGTGGGTGTAAGGAAGTTTGAGGAATCCACAAAAAGTGGATAAAAACCCCAATTTGATTCTTTTAAAATGCCAACAGGATTCGAAGATCACTGGGCAACACCGGTTACCTTGAAGTGCGGTGCTACGCGCACGACTTGTTTGCCAAGGAGACACGCAACAACGCAGGTAACAAAAAGAGTCTTTATTTGGAAAGCTCAACTATAGCACTGACGTGCTCGGGGCTGCGCGCCCCGTGTATATCCCGAGGCCACGCCTACCCGTCGGGCGTGGCCGACACCTTCTTGGTGCGCGGAATGATGTCACCGCGCCAGCGAGCCATTGTGTCCGCCACACGCACCCCCCCAGAATTCCCGCGCACCTGAAGGGTCAGTTTGCGGGGCAAACAGATGACCCAGCCGAATCGCCCTCTGGCGGCTGGCGGCGTCTGTGACGCCGGGATGCCATCTGGGATGCCTCCGGTGGCACCTGGGATGGGTGCAGGACCGGGGGGGGGGGGGGGCGTGCCGGCGGGGCTGGGCATTGTCGGAGGTCCGCCCGCCGGGGGGCGGCCCCGACGCGGGGGCCGAGCCACTGGCGGGGGGTGGTCCACGTCGAGGTGGGCCGGCTTGAGGCGGTCCACGGAAACGCGGTCAGGAGTACCGCCGATGTCGAGGGTGAAGTGTTTCACCCCGGTCTCCAGCACGCGGAAGGGCCCGTCGTACGGGGGCCGCAGCGGTGTCCGGTGGGCGTCGTGGCGGATGAACACGTACTCCGCCGTGCGAAGCTCCGGGGCGACGTGCGTTGGCAGGCACCCGTGGTGCGCCGTCGGTACCGGGGTGAACCTCTGGGCGGTCTCCTGCAGTGCGGAGCGCTGCTGCGCCGCGGACCATGGTGCCGTGGAGTCGGGGAGGAACTCGCCCGGCACCCGCAGCGGTTGTCCGAAGACCAACTCCGCCGCGGATGCGCGCAGGTCGTCCTTGGGCGCCGTCCGGAGGCCCAGCAGGACCCAGGGGAGCCTGTCGACCCAGCCGCCGTCGCGGAGGGTGGCCCGGAGCGCGGCCTTCAAGGAGCGGTGGAAGCGCTTGCACAGGCCGTTGGCCTGGGGGTGGTAGGCCGTGGTGCGGTGCAGCTGGATGCCGAGCCCCCGCGCGACCGCCCCCCAGAGCTCCGAGGTGAACTAGGGGCCGCGGTCGGACGAGATGTCCGAGGGGGCGCCAAACCAGGCAACCCAGGTGGCGATGAACACCTGCGCGACGTCCGTCGCCGCCAAAGGCACGACCTCTGGCCAACGGGTGGTGAGGTCCACCATGGTGAGGACGTGGTTGAAACCCCGCGAGGGGGGCAGAGGTCCTACCAGGTCCACGTGAACGTGGTCGAACCGACGTTCGGGCACCGTGAACGGGGCTAACGGGGCCTGGGCGTGGTGGTACACCTTCGCGCGCTGGCACGCGAGGCACGTCCTGGTCCAATCGCGGACGGCCTTCCTGAGGCCATGCCAGACGAACTTGTCGGCGACCAGCCTCTGGGAGGCCTTCGTGCCCGGGTGGGACAGGCCGTGGATGGCGTCAAAAACCCGGCGCTGCCAGCCCGCGGGCACGATGGGGCGAGGCCGCCCGAGGGAGACGTCGCACAAGAGGGCCGTGCCCGCGCCGTTGAACGGCACCTCGGCGACGCGGAGGCCCGTGACGGCGGTCCGCAAGGCCTGGACGTCGGCGGTCTGGTCCGCCGCCATCCGGGCATAGTCGATCCTGAGGTGGACCGCATGGGCGATGGACCGGGAAAGGCAATCCGCCACCGGGTTGTCCTTTCCCACGACGTGCCGGATGTCGAGAGGTGACGCTGCTGCCGGGCCGACCATGGCTCGGCGACCTTGGCCATCGCGAAGACCAGGGGCTTGTGGTCGACGAAGGCCGTGAACGAACGGCCCTCGAGCAGATGGCGGAAGTGCCAGACCGCCAGGTGGAGCCCGAGCAACTCGCGGTCGAAGGTACTGTACCGGCGTTCGTGCGGGGGAAGCTGCCGGCTGAAAAACGCCAGCGGTTGCCAAGCACCACGCACCCATTGCTCGTGCACCGCACCCACCACATAGTCCGACGCGTCGGTGGTGAGGGCGATCGGTGCATCGAGCGCCGGGTGCGCGAGCATGGTGGCGTTAGCCAAGGCGAGCTTCGCGCCGACGAACGCCGCATCCATCTGCTCGGTCCAAACAACGTCACCTTTGCCCGGCTTCCCCCGGAGGGCCTCGTGCAGGGGGCGCAGGAGCTGGGCGATGCGGGGCAGGAAACGGTGGTAAAAGTTCACCATGCCCAGGAACTCCTGGAGCCCCCTGATCGTGCGGGGGCGCGGAAACCCCTTGACCGCCTCCACCTTTGCCGGTAAGGGGGTGGCCCCGTGCCTGGTGACGCGGTGCCCCAAAAAGTCGATTTCGGCGACGCCGAACCGGCACTTGGCGGGGTTTACGATCAGGCCATGCTGGCCCAGGCATTCGAAGAGCGTGCGGAGGTGGCGGAGGTGCTCTTCGCGGGATGCGCTTGCGACAAGGATGTCGTCCAGGTAGACGTAAACGCAATCCAAGTCGCGCAAGATGCTGTCCATCAACCGTTGGAACGCCTGAGCCGCATTCTTCAACCCGAAAGGCATCCAAAGAAACTCGAAGAGGCCGAATGGTGTAATGACGGCCGTCTTCGGTATGTCCTCTGGCCTGACGGGGACCTGGTGGTATCCGCGTATGAGGTCCACCTTAGAAAAGGACATTTTCGCCAACCGGGCGGAAACGTCCTGAATGTGAGGGACCGGGTAGCGGTCAGGGGTGGTGGCATCGTTGAGGCGGCGCTAGTCTCCGCACGGCCGCCATCCCCCGCCGGGCTTCGGCACGATGTGCAGTGGCGACGCCCAAGCGCTGTTGGAGCGCCGTATGATGCCCAGCCGCTCCAGCGTAGCGAAGTCCGCCTTCGCCACCGCGACCTTCGTCGGCTCGAGGCGGCGTGCCCGGGCATAGACCGGTGGCCCGACGGTGGGGATGTGATGTTCCACCCCGTGCTTGACGGCCACCGCCGAGAAGGTGGGCCGTGTGAGGGCCGGGAAGCTGGCGAGGAGGCGGGTGAACTCGTCCGCTGCCGGAAGCGTACAGACCAACCTCGCCGGGACCGAACCGCTCAGCAAGCCGCTTGGCGAGCCGCTCAACGAGCTGCTCAGCGAACAAGCGAGTGAGCTGAACGTTTCAGCCTGGACGAGGCGTCTGTGCTTTACGTCCACCAACAACCCGTTGGCACATAGGAAGTCCGCACCGAGCAATGCCATGGGCACGCTGGCGGTTACGAACGTACATTGAAAGCGTTGCCCTCCGAACCGCAGGGAGAGGCAGCGCTTCCCGAATGTGCGTATGGGTGTAGCGTTGGCTGCCAGCAAAACGGGGCCCTGGCCCGCGGTGCGCTTGTCGGACGTGGAGGCGGGAACAACGCTCACCTGTGCGCCTGTGTCGCAGAGGAAGCGACGCCCGGACAAGGTGTCCGTGACAAAAAGCAGGCTACCGGAATTGCCGACGCTCAAAGCCACCGAGCGCCGGCTCGATCGTTTCCCGACTTGCCATACGTGCACGGCGGGCAACAATTCCTAGCCTTGTGGCCAAACCTGGCGTGGAAACGGCACCAGGTTTGCGGCGAAGGCGGAGGCCGCGGCTTTCGCGGTGGTGGTGGGCGGGGCGTGGCGGCGCCCACGAGGTGTGCATCGGCATCAGCCTCGGGATTCACGAGGTGTGCAGCAGCATCAGCCTCGGGATCCGCTACGGCTGCACCGACTCTCGCCCGCGTGTCACAAGCCGCGAAAAACTCATCGGCCAGAGCACGGGGTTCCTTTATTTTGGAACCGGCCAACGCGAGGCCTACCTGTGCCGGCAGCTGGCGTAGAAAGAGCGCCCGGAATAAAACATCCGGGGCTTTGTTACCCAGGAGCGATAACATGTAATCCATCTGGACCGATGGTCGTGTGTCGTCGAGTTCAGGAAGGTCCAGGAGACGGTCGGCCCGTTCGTCCTCCGTGAGGCCGAACGTGGCGATGAGGAGACGCTTGAGCGCCTCGTACTTGCGGTCGGCCGGTGGGTTCCGCAGGATGGAGACGACTCGGGCGGCTGTGCCGGGCCCTAGGGCGGCGATGACGTGGTAATACCGCGTCTCATCCGCCGTTATGCCTCGAAGTTGGAATTGTGCCTCGGCCTGCACGAACCAAATCTCGGCCTGAGCTTCCCAAAACTCAGGGAGTTTCACCGCTACCGCGTTGTTCATGGCGCGTTCTGTTGGTCAGCGATGGCTGAACCAGAGAGTCGAGAGGTCACCAGTGAAGTGCGGTGCTACGCGCACGACCTGTTTGCCAAGGAGAGACGCAACAACGCAGGTAACAAAAAGAGTCTTTATTTGGAAAGCTCAACTATAGCACTGACGTGCTCAGGGCTGCGCGCCCCGTGTATATCCCGAGGCCACGCCTACCCCTCGGGCGTGGCCGACACCCTCTTGGTGCGCGGAATGATGTCACTGCGCCAGCGAGCCATCGTGTCCGCCACAACCTCATAAATAAACATTCGACGGTAGTCTCTCTTCATTGTATTATTCCGTTCATCATACCGTAATTAAAAAAGTGAGAGTGGGAGCAGAAGAGTGAGAAAGTCTTGAGGTCACACATCTTGGAACTTTTGCTTGAAATATATAAACGAGTAGATTCCTGGCAGTGTGGCTCATTACATTTCAATAACATCATCAAACGTTGTGACTGGTGAGTCTTCCTCGGGAAAGATCAGAAGTCCTTAATGGCGAATTGCATTCTGGGATACCAGAAAAAACATTCATCAAGTGAAAAGGCTATATATTGAGTTGGCCTCTTTTAATATCTCCATATGAATTCATGTGGTTCATGAAACTCAGGACCCAGGCACAAGTCCCATTACGATTTTCATTTGTGCATTTTCTACTAATGTTTTTATAGGTCACGTTTCGTGCACCGAAGTCAACATACTTCATGTCTTTGTCCTGCATGCGAATTACCTCCACACCCATCCAAGAGCCTGATATCAATGTACAAATATAAATAAATCACTAACAAATGGAGTAGTAGCGTGGAAATGAACTTCAATACACAGGATCTTGGTCTGATATGAATGATTTTGATCTGTAATGACATTTCTACTCCCAGATACAGCACCGTTGTACTGGAAGGGATTCCAGATGGAACTGATGTTAGGCTTTTAGAATTGCAGTCAACTGTTGTACCACTGCAGGAACACCGAGAATAAACAATCAATCATAGTTCCTGATTTCACACCATGGACTATAAAACTAGTCTTTTCTTCCAATTCATAAAAATCATTCCAATATATATGATGAACTATCTTAGCAGACTTGGTTGTGGAATTGTTTGAATGTCCGTTCTAACTCCTCTGAATTTCAGAGGTCGTCTTTACAACCTGACCACAGCTAAGACTTTTGAAATGTACATGGTGAGGGTCAGAACCCCCCTTTTGTTTTGTGATTGATGTGTCGTCTTCTGTGTATATCTCTCTTTATGTAAAGAAAATTTAAAGATAAAAAACAAGTAAAGCTACATTCAAAGTACACCGCCCCCATGGTAAATAAATAAACAACATATCCTCCAGTGCGTGACATTTCTGGGGTGCCCTCGGCACCCAGCGATGCCGCCATGTAGCACACATACACGGTACTGTGAGGGAGCGGTGTACAATAAATTCATTGATTAACTGATTAATTGCGTAATTAAAATAATTAAACAATAATGGTAAAATAATCAATATCTTAATAAATTGGCTAATAGCATACTTAAACCACCACCGTTTCATCCAAATCTGTAACTTTTTGAAAATCAATTAAATAATTATCGATAAATTGATTTATCAAAAATGCCCTTTACAGCCAAATCATTTGGTCACTGTCATCTCCATATATCAGCTTCCTAGCTCAAAAGGTGCCTGAGATATTGCCCATATGAGAAAGAAAATAATTAAGTACTTAATAAATCAATAATAATTAATCAATTAATTGATTTTTTTTTTAAAAGAAGTTTTTGCCAAAGCACTTGTTCACTATTGTGCCCAAATTGCAGCTTCCTCAATCAAAGGATGGCTGAAATATCGCCCAAACAAGAATGAAAACAAGAAAGAAAAAAGAAAGAAAACAAACAAGGAGAGCTACAATAAAAGTACACCACTCCTATGCCAAGTAAATAAATAAATACCATATCCTCCAGCACATGACATTGCTGCCCGCCTTTGATGCCCGGCGATGCCGCAATGCAGCGCATCGAGGTGGAATTGGGAGGGAGTGATATACAATAGATTGATTAATTGCAAAATTAAAATAAATAAATAATAATCATAAAAAATAATTAATTTGTTAATCAATTGGCTAATAGCACACCGAAACTACCAGCGTTTCATCCGAATCCGTAACCTTTTGAAAATCAGTCATTCGACAAAATGAACAATTAATCAATTAATATACCGTTTATAGCCAAATTACTTGGTCACTGTCATGTCAAAATATCATCTTCCTCCTTTAAAAGGTGCCTGAGATATTGAATGAGAAAGAAAATAAATATGTTCTCAATAAATTAATAATTAAGTAATTAAACAATTAATTGCTTAATAAAAAATTTTAAAATATTGTTTTGCCAAAGCACTGGTTCACTATTGTGCCCAAATTGCAGCTTCCCAAATCAAAGAATGGCTGAGATATCGCCCGGACAAACAAACAAACAAGAAGACGTCATGCAGAGCACAATACTTGCAAAATCCACCCTTCCCACCCAACCCCCCCCCCCCCCCCAAAAATGTTGCCATTGATCTAGCAAATTGTCCATTTCATCAAGATTAAAATTGATGATCTTGATCAAAGCTCGGGTTGATAGGATGAAAAATGACGATTTTTCAGATGAAAATGTATGATTTTAGAAATTTGACCTATACTTGACCTTTGACCTCAAAAATAGTTGGTTTCCCAATTCAGTGATGCACTATGTAATTGCTGTTTCATTTTTAATTCAATCGGATGAAACATGGTGATTTTAGAAATTTGACCTCCAGATGACCTTTGACCGCAAAATCAATAGGCTAATAAATTATGACGACCTCTACAACTTGGTTAAGTTTTATGATGATCGGTTTAGAATGTAGACCTTTTGGCCTATGTTGACCTAAAAAATAGTTGGGGGGTGAATTCAGTGTCCAGATATGCAAATCCTCTTCAAAGTTCAAGTTAATTGGATGAAAATTGAAGATTTTAGAAATTTGGCCTATGTAGACCTTTTAGCTTATGTTGACCTTTTGGCCTATGTTGACCTCAAAAATACTTGGTGGTTGAATTCAGTGACCTGGTATGCAAATCCTCTTAAAATATAAAGTTAATCAGATGAAAATTGAGGATTTTAGAAATGTGGCCTATGCTGACCTTTTGGCCGATGTTGACCTCAAAAATACTTGGTGGTTGAATTCAGTAATGAGATATGTAAATTTTCAAATTTCAAGTCGATCAGAGAGAAGTTGAGGATTTTAGAAATGCCACCTTAAGTTGTTGACCTTTGGCCTATGTTGACCTTTTGGCCTATGTTGACTTGAAAAATAATTGGTGGTTGAATTCATTGACGTTATATGCAACTCTTCAAATTTCAAGTCAATCGGATGAAAATTGAGTATTTTAGAAATTCAACAAAGTTGTTGACCTTTGGCCTATGTTGAACTTTTGACCTCAGAATCAATAGGCTTCTTCCTTGTGACCAACTCTACCATCTTACTATAATTCACCAAATGTCTGTCTGTCCGTCCGTCCGTCCGTCCGTTCCCAGGTACCGTAAAAACGGCTGAACCGATCGCAACAATATTTTGGGTGGGTAATCCTGGGACCCCCTGGAGTAAAATAGGCGATTGAAGGAACTGCGCTCCAACGCGAGTCGAAAGAATTGACGCGACCAAAGACGGAATTCGTCCGAGTTGCTTTATTGAAACAAAACAGCTCAGGTATTCTGACAAGCCCGTTTATCGGGCAGCAATATATATACACATTTATGTCGGGAAGTTTGCCCGGCAAAAGCTATACCGGGCATACCCGGGTGTCAAGGGCGAGCCTTGGAAAGGCGAGTCTGGACCTGCCCGGGCGTGTTTGGCTGCGGCCTGGCAAGTCGAGGCTAGGCGTGCCCGGGCGCTCTGGACGAGCACTGGAAAAGCGAGAGCGGGCATGCCCGGACGCTCTGGGCGAGCCCTGGAAAGGCGATAGCGGGCATGCCCGGGCGCTCTGGGCGAGCCCTGGAAAGGCGATAGCGGGCATGCCCGGACGCTCTGGGCGAGCCCTGAAAAGGCAATAGCGGGCATGCCCGGACGCTCTGGGCGAGCCCTGGAAAGGCGAGAGCGGGCATGCCCGGGAAAGACGAGACCGGGCGTGCCCGGGAGGTTCGGGCGTGCCCGGGAACAGTGAGTCCGGGCATGCCCGGGAGAGGCGCGTCTGGCCGTGTTCTGGCCAGTGCAAGGAGATTGTGTGCATCCAGCGGTAACCGCTACACACGCCCCTCCAGAATCGACCTGCACCGGCAGGGTCAATTTAAGGGGGGTCCGGATGACCCGGCCGAAGCGACCCCTGGAGGGTCGTGGGGAGGGGTCCGACATGGTGGTGGGTGGTTGAGCGGGGGGAACTGTGGACGGGGGGCGGCCTCGCCGTGGAGGAAGGGCCAACCGTGGTGGTCGGTCGACGTCCATGTGCGCCGGTTTGAGGCGGTCCACAGAAATCCGGTCCGGCCGGCCGCCGATGAAAGACTTGTCGCCCCGTCGCAGGACCCGGAAGGGCCCGTCGTACGGCGGCCGGAGTGGCCCCCGGTGCGCGTCATGATGCACAAAGACGTACTCCGCTGTGCGAAGCGCCGGGGGGACGTAGGACTGGGGGCCACCGTGGCGGGACGTCGGCACGGGGGCAAATCGTCGGGCGGCCTCCTGGAGGTCCGAGCGCTGGCGAGCGGCGGACCAGGGACTGGTAGCGTCGGGCACGAATTCGCCCGGGACGCGGAGCGGCTGGCCGTAGACGAGCTCGGCGGCGGACGCCTGGAGGTCTTCCTTGGGGGCTGTGCGAAGGCCCAAAAGGACCCACGGCAGCCGGTCGGCCATGAGTGCGGCCTTCATGGAGCGGTGAAACCGCTCGCACAACCCGTTGGCTTGGGGGTGGTAGGCCGTGGTGCGGTGCAGCGTGACCCCCAATGAACGGGCGACCGCGCCCCAAAGCTCAGACGTGAACTGTGGGCCGCGGTCGGACGAGATGTCCGCTGGTGCGCCGAAGCGCGCGACCCAGGTGGCGATGAACGCCTGCGCCACGTCGGCGGTGGTGGTGGAGGCGAGGGGCACGGCCTCCGGCCACCTGGTGGTCCTGTCCACCATGGTGAGCAGGTGGGTGAACCCCCGCGAGGGGGGCAGGGGACCCACCAGGTCCACGTGGACATGGTCGAAACGCCGTTCAGGCACGGCGAAAGGTGCCAACGGGGCCTGGGTGTGGCGGTGGACCTTGACCCGCTGGCAGGCCGTGCAGGCGTTGGCCCAGTCGCGGATGTTTCGTCGAAGGCCGTGCCAGACGAAACGCGCCGACACCAGCTTCTGAGAAGCTTTCCGGCCCGGGTGAGAAAGGCCGTGGATGGAGGCGAAGATGCGGCGCTGCCAGGAAACGGGCACGATGGGGCGAGGCTGGCCCTGGGAGACGTCGCAGAGCAGGACGGTGCCCGCGAAGGGAATGTCGGCCAGGCGGAGGCCCGTGTCCGCCGCACGGAGTGCCTGCACCGAGGCGTCGGTGGTCTGGTCGGCCGCCATGAGCGCGAAGTCCACGCCGAGGTGGACCGCGTTCGCGCTGGCCCAAGAAAGACAGTCGGCCACGGCGTTGTCTTTGCCGGCGACGTGCCGGATGTCCGTGGTGAACTCCGACACGGCGGAGAGGTGGCGCTGCTGGCGGGCCGACCACGGCTCCGTGACCTTAGCCATTGCGTAGACCAACGGCTTGTGGTCGACGAAAGCCGTGAACGGGCGGCCCTCCAGGAGGTGTCGGAAATGGCGAACGGCCAGGAATTTTTTCGGAACGCTCACCGTTACATCGTGACCATTGACGTTTGGGCGCTTGTTTCTCCGAGATTGAACGGTGATAAAAACCCTCGTCATCCGCCTGAGGTCGCTTTAGTTCTGCACTCGCACCGCGGGGCTGATTCTGGGAGGTGTCTGTACACTCCGCTCTAGATGTGCCACTCGTGTCTGGCTTGGGCTCCGCGACTCTAGATGTACCACTGGTGCTTGGTTTGGGTTCCAGTTGTTGAGATTCCCGGTTAGGTTCCACACGTTGAGATTCGTCACCGGGAATATTTGGTTTCGGACAAGCGTTCTTTAAATGTCCGTGCTCGCCACAAATAAAGCACGTCATTGCCTCAGTAGCGATGTAAATTTGGTAGCTGCGATCTTTGTGCTTCAAAGTCACAGCAGCACTAAGCGATTGTGCATTATTCTTTAAAACAATATAACAGTGACGCCGGAAAGACATGATGTGTCTAACCGAAGCGCCAGAACGCAAACGTAAGGGGATCATTGAGATCCGTGACACGACCGTCCCAAAACGGTTTAAAGCACAGGTAATCTCCTCGCTTTTAAAAAAAGGTGGTAAATTTGAAATAATAATTTTGACGGCAGGTGTGTCCGAAGGACACACAGAAAGAAAAAGATCCGGTGCGACAGACAAGCCGGTTTCGACTGTCTGAGCAACGTATCGCTCTTCGGACAGGAAGAGCACGACACGTTGATTCATTTTCGACGCTGCGAGAATGTTTTCGAGCCCAATTTGTTCTCCGAAACCCATTACAACGTCGTCAACACTAACTCCGTCCGGCGGACAAACTATGACCCCGTTCTTTGGAGTAAGTGCCTCGTACACACTATTGTGCAAACGTACGTTTGCCATAGTGTAAAATTAACAAATGAAGTAAATTGAAAAAAACAAAAACAAACCTGCCACAAGCAAAACTAGCAAGTGGAGGAAAAGGAAAAGTAATAATATGGGTGAAGTATTTAGCCAAGAAAAGGGTAAACGTATAAACACGGCAAATGGAAGAGCAGGCCCAAACCAGGGGGTCCTGAACAGGCCTGCTAATCACTTACCATGTGCGCTCTCTTTCTCTCTCCTGTCTCAACAAAGAAAGGAAACACGGGGAAAACTTCACAAACACGTACAAGGACACAAATGGAGTGAAATGGAGGATGGGAAAGACGCCAACACAGCACAGTACTCACAGCTCCTCACACACAGCAGCCATGATTGCCACACCCACGCACGACTCACCAACGACAGAGAGAGAGACAAAGAGACAGAGAGAGAGAGAGAGAGAGAGAGATTTGACCTTTATAGGGCAAATATAGCCCTATAAAGCCCTAAATATAGCCCTTTATAGGGACTACGAGCAAATTGCCTGTGCCTGCACAGGATTCAAAACGGAGCAGGGATGGAGACGGAAAAAATGCAAATGGTGTTTTCTGTCATCGAGCCGGAAAGCTGGGAGCAACAATTCACATTTATTGCCACGTGTGATGCAACTTACATGTTTTACTGGCGGCGAGGTGCTTCATTTGAAACTGTTTTTGTGATATATGTACCTCTTTCCGATATAAAAAAAATTGTGTTGGTGTCAAGGCCAGGTACCAATTGCAAATTCATAGGAGGATTAGATATATTTTTCAATTGGAAAATACTCTCATTGCTCAATTTGTGAGATGATAGTGGTCAACCCAACAAGCATTATCCATTACTGTGATACATCACATTGATCCTGGGAAATCAACCCATGGGAATGGCCGATGGCATTTCCACCCCACTCCCCACCTCCTTACCCCCAATCTTAATTTTAAAGAATTAAGGGATAACTAATAGGAACGAAAGACCAATTGCTTTATGGCCATCCTATCATTCCTCTTGTTCACTCTCAGGCGATGACCCCTGGTTCAATATCTCTGACTATTCTGCTAAAATATTCTTCTGCACTTAATTTGTCTATTCCCTTCATTATCCAAAACATCTCCATCATATCCCCTCGTAATCGCCTTCTTTATAATGTATAATAAAGTCCTGCCTTCTTCAACCGTTCCTCATATCTGAGTCATATCTCACAGAGTAAGCTATTTTCAAAGTTTGGTTCCAATTTCAAAATAGAATCTAAGATTCCAATGCACAATGAATCTGGTATCAAACAATTATTGTCCATTTATTGTCCAGAAGCTCTCTCTTGAGTATTTTTGTTATTTTTACCTGTGACATGTCACAAGTCTGCAAGAGCTTTGCGTTGCTGTGGTTCTTGTTGAGGTTCGATTTTTGAAATGTGCACCCATTGGTCAGAGCTGCAAGACCACACCCACATCTCTCGCTTGACTCCACCCACCATAGCGCCAAGACAAAATGATATGGCCGCCATCTTGGTTTTCTGCTGGGCTTAACACATTAGGCCTGTAGGCGTCTGCTGATTTATACGCAGCACAGGTATGTTGCATCAGATTTCCTTTGTCTGTTTTTTTGGGGCGATTGACGAGTGTTTAACAATGAGGAGGGACCCCGAAAAAATCTGATGATGATGGTTGACGGTATGAGTCGTCACTTTCGACGAATATCTTCCCCTCATTGGTCTGCTCACTAAAAAAACAGAGAGAATAAATCATATGCCAAATAATATATAGTAAGGGTTAATCAAGCCCGTCAGAACGCACGGTAATCAAGCGTTACGTTATGCAAATTAATTTAACAGTACATTAAATGTGTTTCCCAATCACGCTGTTCATCTTTTAAGAGTGCTTTAAATGCGCACTTCCAAACAGACCGTGAGCAGATTTTATCACAGGTTGTGACCACATTGCGGTCATTCTTGTTGATTCCTGATCCACAAGGTGATCTTTGTTTTTATAAGACTATCAGGGGTATCCGGCGTTGCCCGATTTTTTTGTGGGGTCCTACAACACTTCCCCACACACTATACAGCGATTAAAAGAAAAAATCCTCAAAAATCCAACTTTTGCTAATCAAAGTTTTCTAATTTTTATTTTTGAACGACCACGTGACCATTCCTTTTGTGCATCTCCTTTTTTCCCTGAACGTTATAAATTGTGTGATACATATTGTTGCGGATTTGGGATTTACATCCATCCATATCCGCTTGTAAATATTCCCCTATTTCCTCATCCTTCCCAACTATCCCCAATCCCCCATTCCCTAGTCCCATTTTCTGTAAACAACACTCTGTAGACCCGACCTTCCCCTATTTCCCCCATTAAATGTCGCATCCAGGTCCACCGCATCTCACGTAGACAACTATAGGACATCTTGCTAGTTATTCTTAGTCTATGTCAGTTAAGGACTCGTTTCCATTAATTCTGACTCTTCGTTGCACCAGAATGTGATTGTATGGCACCGTTAGGAAGTTTAGGACCTCGCAATACCTCCCCGCAGCTCTTCCTCATGGTACAACAACAACAACAACAACAACAACAACAGCGGCGGTGGCGCGGGGAGTGTGCGTCCTCTCTCCGGCTTGGTTGGTAGGGGGTGTTGAAAGGGCACCAAGCCTTTCCAACGAGCCGCCATCGAGCATGTGCTCGACGGGGTTACCACGTAGGGGCTCGCTGTCAGCTCCTCGTCAAGGGCGGAGCCCGGTAACCCCCCGCACCCAATAGAAGCAGCGGACCGATTCCGTCTGGGGCGGAGCCAGCGAGCCGAGGGCGTGTCACTCCCCGCTGAGCATGCGCAGGGAGAGGGAGGTGACGTCAGATGCGCGCTGAGCCTGAAGCAAGAGAGACGCCACCTCTGAGCGCTGCAATACCTCCCCGCATCTCTGGACTGGACCGTGCTTGATTCTGCCCCTGAGCCAAGGTGCACCTTGTGCTATCGACTGCCTGTCCTTCCCTGCCATCAATCCCTGTGTAAGTCAGTCTTGTTCCGTTTGTCTGTGGTCTGTCTGGGATAGATAAGATTGTGTCTAAGTGCCTATCTCTTCTGTGCTTTACCTCTTGCCTTGTAATCTACTCCTTTTCTCCACCACCAATTATATCCTCCTCCGGAGGTCTTGAGAACTGTACCCCTTGTGTCGTTTCATTGATCCCAGCCGTTGTGTCCTTTCCTTCATTGATTTAGCATAGCGCGACTTGGTCAACGTCGGGTGGAATCGGGTAAACTGTGCGAACACGGCGGCCATTCCGCTCGGCCCATCATAACATCTAAGCCGTGTCCGTAACAACTGGTGTCGGGAAGTGGGATTGGACCCGAAGCGCGCTTCACGCGCTCGAAATTATTAACGGCGAAATTTGATTTTGTTTTACAAAAAAAACCCCGAATTTTGAAAGTCGCGCTATGGCAGATCAAGACGGCTGGGTTCCGGTAGAGGAGAGTGAGGCAGGGTCGATCCAGGACCAAATTGAGGGACATGAGGAGAGCGAAGCAGTGAGGGCGGCAGGTTCGCAAAATGGCGTCCTCGCGCACGAGGTTACGGGCGCACAAAATGGCGCCTCACAGATGGCTACGGCGCCCGCGACCGTAGCAGCGCCGCTGGTAGATTTGAACCTTTTTTTAATACAAATGAAGGCCCATATGGCCCAGAATAGCGAACAATTGGAACAAAGAATGGGCAAGCAATTAAGGGAGGACATGGGGTCCAATAGCGAGAAATTGAGGGAGGACATGGGGGCCAATAGCCAACGGTTAGAACAAAGGATGGGGGCCCAGATCGGAGGGTTAGGGAGTAGAATAGAGGGATTAGACAATAGATTAGGGGAAATACAGGAGGGGTTAATGGGGGTGGAAAATAGAATGGCTGCCCAGGAGAATCAGATAGAGGGAGTGAAAAATGGGTTAGAGGGGTTAGAAAACAGTATGGAAGGCAAATTGAGGGACATGAGGGACCAAGCGGAAAGGGAAGTTAAACAAATGGGGCAGCAGATAGAGGGGGTCAGAATGGGGGTAGAAACTAAATTGGATGCTCACAGGGAGGAAATGGAGCAGATGAGGGCGGCATCTGGGCAGGAGATGCAAGTGATGGGAGAGGAGATCAGAAGAGGTGTGAGTGAGGAGGTCGGAGGAGTGCGCGAGGAGGTGAGGCACTGTAAGGAGCGCATGGAGAAGGAGGTGAGAAAGGGGACTGTAAAATTGCAAGGTGGTATAGAGGAGTTGACGCTGGGAGTAGAACAACTGACAGTGGGACAAAAGGAGTTGGGGGACCAGGTAAAGAAGAACACAGCGGTAATAGAGGGTTTAAAATCGACACAGAAGGAGATGAAAAAGGACGTAGGGGTAATTAAAAAAGAGTGTCAAACGGTACATGAGGACCTGACAAGGAAAATGAACAAGGTGGTAGAGGTGATGGAGGTTAAAGAGCGGGAGGTGCGGGAGCACATAGAAAAAAATAAGGTGGAGTTAGAGGAAGAACTTAAGGGGGCGCACGAGGAGATGAAGGAGGTGAAGCAGAAATTAGAAGAAGTGGAAGAAGGGGTGAGCGAAATTAAGAAGCGACGGAGAGAGGATAAGAAAGAGATAAAGGAGGAAGTAAAAGAATTGGTCCAAAGTCTGTGTTCGGATCGTGATGATGTGCTCATTAACCGGATGAGGGATTCGCAGGTGATGGAGGAGAAGCGAAGAGAAAGAGGACCCGGTGTAAGTGGTGACCAATATGGTCATGCGTATGATGCGCCAGGTGATTTAATAAGCTTGGGGGTCGAGATGGACCCGGATGTTCGTGAGAGGCCAAGAGTGAGGTGTATGGCTGGTCCGGAGGGTATGGAACGAGGGTGCGAGCGAGAGGGTCCGGTGATGGGAGAGGTGCGAGGTGTGAGTGAGCAAGGTGTGGTGGTATGGAATGGGTAGCGGGTTGCGGAAGTGTGACCCATGCATCGACACCAACAGGGGTAGTTTTTAGAGGGACAGGGGAGGCACGGGAGCCCCTTTGGGGTAATGTACTGTGGGGGCCCGGCCGGTTCGACCCGCGCTGACCCAGCAAGGGGCGACGCACGGGGTCCGGCAGGCAGGCAACGACTCGCATACGAGGTGGTCCCACAAGGTCCCACTCGCGCCGTATGACGGCAAGAGTGATCTACGCGCGTACCTGGCGCAGTTTGACTGTGTGTGTAAGGGCAACGGTTGGGGTGAGGACGAAGGTGGAGTACACCTGGTGGCCGCATTGCGCGGCGCGGCGGCGGAGGTGCTGACGGCATTACCACCGGGTGCTCTCACCCTGCCAGCCCTCCGCGACGCCCTAATTAATCGATTCGGCGTTGAACAGCAGAGCGAGCTTGTTAAGGCTCAGCTCGCGCTGCGAAAACGCAAGCCCCAGGAAGCCATCAGGGAACTTGCCCACGACATTCGCCGCGCAGTGGGGATCGCACATGCTAGCATGGCAGTGGATTCCCGGGAAAGCCTGGCGCTGGACCATTTTATCCAGGCCCTCCCGGATATTGAGCTCCGGCAACAGCTCGCCATGTGGCGCCCGCAGACTCTGAGCCAGGCGGCTGACGCTGCGGCCCGTTGGGAAGCAGCGAGGCCCCTGGCCCGGGGGAGCGAGCGTCACGCAATGGCGGTCCGCCAGGTGGGACCCCCGATGGAGGGCGGACCCCTTAGGGGGTCCGCCCCCGACGTGAGTCCTGACCTGGCGGGCATGGTCCGGAGGCTGGTGGACCAGCGCCTGGCGGGACCTGGACCATAGCAGGCGGCCCTGGAGGTGGCCCGCGGTGGACCACGAGCGGGTAATCCAATTCGGACCTTCAGGGGGGGAAATTTGGAATTCCGGAGACAAGCACCTTATCAGGTGAGGTGCTATACTTGCAACCGTCTGGGTCACCTGGCGCGGCACTGTCGAGCCACGCGCCGGGATGATCCCCGGCGGTTGAGGTCCTCAACTCCGCCCAGGGGGGAGCGGGTTAGCCGACCCCAGACACCCCCCCCGCCAGACCCCGGGAAACTAGAAGGTGTCGGGCACGTAGGGCGGTGTTCGGCAGAAGAGGATGGAGGAGAGCCCTCATTGACGCGACAGGTCATTTATTGTGGCCAGATTGGAACCGGTAGCCTGACAATCAGATGCAAAATTGCCGGCGTGGGGGTAGACGCCGTAGTGGACACAGGAGCTAGCGCCACGATCATCAGCCCTGTGGTCCTCGATTCGAGCGCAGGTGGCTGGGATAAGATCCAGCGCCTGCGAAATTATAGTTTGCAACTTGCTACCGGGGTAACGGCCCCGATCATAGGGCGTGGTTCTGTGACCCTCAAGTTAGGGTCGGTAAGGAGGGAGATAGATGTTTGGGTGGCGGAGGTGTGCGACCCATGTTTAATAGGGTTGGATTTGTTGACTGCCGGCGGTTATAAAATCGACTTGTGCCGGGGGATCCTGCAGGTGGGAGTAGAAGAGCTGCCGTTAGGGGGAGTGAGCACGGCCGAGAGAGCGGAGCTGGAGGCTTCCGAGGCAGTGACCATTGCCCCAAGGGCCGAGGCGATAGTGCCGGCCCGGTGGGCAGCTCGCCCAACATGGCAGGAGTCCTGCGGCCTGGTCGAACCGGTGGCAGCGCAGTCCATACCGGGTTTAATCGTGGGCCGCACCCTTGTAAAAACGGACGGACCGGTAGTGGCCGTCCGAGTAATAAATATAAGTACAGAACCACGCACTATAGTAAGGGGCACGAGGGTAGCTGGCTGCACCCCAGTTGAGGAAGTCGCGACAGTGAGGGGCGAGAACGTCCAGCCGAGCCGGCCCCGGGGGGAGCCTTCAATAAGAAGTAGGAATTGGCCCGATCCCATTTGCGAGATGGTAAATCGTAGTAGCGTAGAGTTGGGAGGTACCCAGAGGGAGGCCTTACACAAACTGGTTGGGTCCCATTTGGACCTCTTCTCCCTGTCCACCGAGGATATTGGACGTACGGGCCTGGTGAAACATCAGATCCACACCGGTGAGGCCCGGCCTATTCGTCAGGCCGCCCGACGGCTCCCTTGGAGCAAGAGGGCGGAAGCTGATGAGCAGGTTGAAAAAATGCTCGACGCAGGCGTGATCGAGCCCTCGGGAAGTCCTTGGATGTCACCTGTTGTGCTGGTCAAAAAGAAGGATGGGACCACGCGGTTCTGCGTGGACTATCGCCAGCTAAACAACGTGACACTCAAGGACTCATATCCCCTGCCAAGGATTGATGACACCCTCGATGCCGTTGCGGGCTCAAATTGGTTCTCAACTTTGGACCTCAAGAGTGGGTATTGGCAGGTGGAGATGGATAGGGCAGGGAAGGAGAAAACGGCATTCTCCACAGGTAAGGGACTGCATCAGTTTACTGTGATGCCGTTTGGTTTGTGTAACGCCCCCGCCACCTTTGAAAGATTGATGGAACATGTACTAGGCGGCATGCCATGGCAATCATGCCTGGTGTACCTGGATGACGTCCTAGTACATGCCAAAACGTTCCCCCAGGCAGTAGCTAATTTGGACCAGGTGTTCGGGTGCCTCAGACAGGCAGGGTTGAAGCTGAACCCGAGTAAGTGCACCTTGTTTGCCAAGGAGGTGGCCTATTTAGGCCACGTCATCGGTTGCGAGGGGGTAAAAACGGACCCAGACAAAATTAAAGCGGTAGAGGAGTGGCCCGCACCACGTACCATCAAAGAGGTGCGGGGATTTTTGGGACTCTGCTCCTACTACTGGCGCTTTGTGGCGAAATTTGCGGAGTTGGCCCGTCCCCTCCACCGGCTTACGGAGAAGGGGACGCGATTTAATTGGACACGGGAGTGCCACGAGGCCTTCCAAAAATTGAAGGGGTGTCTAACATCCGCACCCCTTCTAGCTTACCCCACTAGCAACGGGGCATTTACCCTGGACACGGATGCGAGCCAGGAAGGATTGGGCGCAGTTTTGTCTCAGACACAGGAGGGCGTGGAGAGAGTGATTGGTTACTATAATCGGGCCTTAAGTAGGCCCGAGCGAAATTATTGTGTCACTCGCAAAGAGTTATTGGCTATGCTGGCTGCCATGAACCATTTCCACCCGTACCTGCACGGGCGGAAATTTTTGGTGAGAACTGACCATTCCTCCTTGCAATGGCTCCTTCGGTTCAAGGAACCGGAGGGCCAAATTGCAAGGTGGTTGGAAAAGTTGCAGCAGTACGATTTTGATGTGGCCCATAGGGCCGGGAAGGCCCATGGTAATGCGGACGCACTCTCTCGGCGGCCTTGTCTGGGGGAAAACTGTAAATTTTGTGCGAGACACGAGGAGAGGGAGCAATTGGGCGATTCCGCTTCGATTCTCGTCGTCCGGGCAACCCGGGTGAGAGGGCCAATTTTGCCACTAACCGCAGATGAGGAATTCGGAACTTTGGCTTGGAGCGCGGCCCAGCGGGAGGACCCCGTACTGGGGCCGGTGCACGAATGGGTGAGATTGGGGCAAAGACCTAATGGGGAAGAGGTCACCCCCCCCTCGGGGCACAGACCAAGGCATATTGGGCTCAGTGGAAAACCCTGGAATTGAAGGATAACATCTTGTATCGCAAGTGGGTGGAGGTTCCCTCTGATAAAACTTCCTGGCTGGTGGTAGTCCCAAATAAATTTAAGACCGATATATTGCAACAGGTGCATGGTACCCGCCCCGGCGGCCATTTGGGCAGGACAAAGACGACATCGCAGGTACGCCGGAGGTTTTATTGGGTGAATACGGGGCGCGACATACAGGACTGGTGTCGGAGATGCGACGCCTGTACTGCCAAAAAGGGACCAGCACGGAGGATGAGGGCCCCCCTTCAATTACACCAGGTGGGGGCCCCCCTAGAGCGGGTGGCCATGGATATCCTAGGCCCACTACCCCGCACCCGCCTAGGTTATAAGTACATCCTCGTTGTGATGGACTACTTCACCAAGTGGCCGGAGGCCTACGCCCTCCCCAACCAAGAAGCAGGGGTGGTAGCGCAGGCCTTCGTGGAAGGATTTGTGTGCCGGCATGGGATTCCACAGGAGTTGCACACCGACCAGGGACGAAATTTTGAGAGCAAATTGCTAAAAGATGTGTGCAGTCTCCTGTCAATTCGGAAAACAAGAACAACGCCTTTAAGACCTCAATCTGACGGGATGGTGGAAAGATTCAACCGAACTTTAATCCAACAACTGGCACTGTTCACCGCCACCCGTCAGGATGACTGGG
This sequence comes from Myxine glutinosa, assembly GCF_964187855.1. Classification (NCBI taxonomy): domain Eukaryota; kingdom Metazoa; phylum Chordata; class Myxini; order Myxiniformes; family Myxinidae; genus Myxine; species Myxine glutinosa. The sequence continues at coordinate 364,913,482 of NC_136261.1, read as the reverse complement.
ACGAACATCTCCCTTATTTGCTCATGGCCTACCGAACCAGCCAGCACGGGGCCACCGCATGCAGTCCAGCGTTGCTTATGTATGGGCGGGAGTTACGGGCTCCCGCCGACTTGCTATGCGGTCCCGTGCCAGACACAGTGGTTAACCTGCCGAGGGAGGGGTACGCACGTCACCTAGAGGAAGGCATGGAGCTAGTCCATGCCTTCGCCCGCCGCCAACTCCATCTGGCGGGGGAAAAGATGAAGCGCAGGTACGACCACCGGAGCCAGGGGAGTCAGTACACTCCGGGGATGAAGATTTGGTTCTTCAATCCCCGGAGGAGGAAGGGTAGGTGCCCGAAACTCACCTCTCCCTGGCAAGGCCCGGGGGTCGTCCTGTCGCAAGTCTGTGACGTGGTAGTAAAAATCAAAATGGGGCCACGAGCCCTCCCTCGGATCGTCCACGCCGACCGGATAAGGCCTTACACCGGCGAGCAGGCGCCCCCGTGGATTGCCTCGGCTTTAGATGCCGAGGCGGGACCCAGTACCTCTGAATAAGGGGGGCTTATTAGTGCCAGAGGACTGGGGGATTGATGAGCGATGGGCCCGGTGGGTAAGGGTGGCATCCCTGCCACCCTTCCCATGAGTGGGGCAAATGCGCTATAGTTTATGGGGTGTATGGCAGTGAAAACTAGCCCGGGTGGGTTAGGATATCGTGTGTAGGGACCTAGAAGATGACATTAGGTGACGTTAAGGTTTAGATAGTGACTGATACCTGTAGAGGGGACGCAGGTAGATTAGAGTGGATGATAATGACGAGGGAGCGCAATAGTTTAAAGGGACGACTGGGAAGCGCAAGTTTCAGAGGGGAGTAGTTAGATGAGATGATGCTGTGTGAGAACTGGACAGGTGTGTGGAGCAGTGTATGAGTAGTGAGTGTTGTGGATCAGCGCGAATGCGCTTAGGGGAGAGAAGGGTGCAGGCGGCACCAAGTATGAGTGCACAGGTGTGCAAGTACAGGTGTGTGGAATACATGGAGTATTGGAATGAGTGGTGTGGAGAGAGTTGGAGTAAGTGGTACGGAGTGGTGTGCATGGTGCGAAGGTGTGGATGGGGGAAGAGTGGACCCCTTTCACGAGTACCCGGGGCGGGTAGAGTAAGTGTTAGGTAGAGGGTATAGGTAAATTGTGGTTGGATATTGGCATCTGTGGTGCGAGTGGAAGAATGATGTTTGGATGGGTACATTAGTGTTGTGGAAATGCCTGGGCGTGTAGCCTGTTAGTGTGTGTAGTTGGTTTGGGCACTCCACCACTGTGAGGATGTCGGCCAGGTGAGGCCGCAGGTGGGCTCTGGGAGCCGTTAGTGTCAGTGTGTGCCTGAGGATCCCGGGTGTGGTTCGGGCAGCCCGTGCCAGAGAGGGCACTGAGGGGGTGAGAGTGCGAGAGGGCCTTCCCCAGTTAGTTAGGTTAGGGTGAGGAGCTAGGTAAGCTCGGGTGGTAACTACAGTGGTGGAGGTGTGCAGGTGGGTAGACCTGCTGGGAGAGCTACACGTCACAGCCCAGAAATTGTGCGAGGGCACCGGGAGATGAATCGGGGGAGTGAGACCCCAAATTGAGAAGCACCACAGTTTGGTCAATGGGAATTGGTTTTTTAGAACCCATAGTGTAAGTTGGCCAATGGATTGGCAGGGAAAGACCCCGGGTAATGTAAAGTTGTTAAAGTCATTTAGGAAATAGTTAGGATTGATGAACCTGTCGCACCATACGCAGCCACTTACCTGTGGTGATGATGACTCCACACCTGTGTTCCTTTGTTCTGTGTTGCAGGAAGGGAGAATTGCTGTGTGGATTTGTGAGACGCATCACGACGTGGATGAGACATTGGGGTGATTCCATCTCTCCCTCCCTAGGAGGGACTGATGATGAATTGGTGATGGCAAATTTTGATGTTGAGTTGGAGATGGCAAATTTTGATGAGAGTTGGAAATGGCAAATTTGATTGGTTAGGAGGGAGAGAAGACGAATTTGGTTTATGGGAGGAACGGGGAAGACAGTAGGGACGTTTGTTGATGTGTAAAGTAGATGTTTATGGGTAGTGTTGTGTTTTGTGGATACAGTAAGGGGTAAGGGAGGGGCAATGTAGGTTACCTGGTGGGGGGGGGGGGGGGCGTACGGTAGGAACGTACCTGTCTCACCTGGTTCCCATGTGCCCCCAGTGTGCATTACCTTATATTGCATGCACTTTTGCGCCCTTACCACCTTACTCACTTGTTTTCTTTTGTCTCCCACCTCCGAGGATCTGGCTTTGGGGCAGAGAGAGAGGAGAGAGAGGTGCTGGCTCCGCAGTTGTGGGCCTGTACTTTCGCTGCTTGCTGCCTGGATCGATACACCATATGGACCGCAATTTTTGTGGCCGCCCACCATGGACCGCAGTTCTTTTGCGGGCAAGCACCACCCGTGGATGGACCTCTGGGTCAACGTGGCACCTATGCCATACAGGTGAACCACTTGTAGTTGGCCCCCCTGACGGCCACAATTCAGAAATGGACGCGGTTGGCGCCTTTCTTTATTTTTAAAGAAGCCAGAAGGCCAAGTGCACTCCAGGAAGGCAAGACCAGCGGCAGAACATCGGCCGGCTGCGACACCACCGGTGACTATGAACACTTTATTGGTGCACCAGATGGTGCTGACTGTGTGTATGGGGTGGTGCTTTTGGTGCTTGGACGGGGTGCTCTGCACATTATTAAAGGCCGTAGGGCCACAGGGCACTCGTGGGTTGGTGTATCGATGCTGGCATGCGTGCTCTCTCTCTATGCATAACATCTGCATGTGTTCCTCAAAGAACAGGTCCTGGATCGTAGTGTAAATATCAGTGTTATATAAATAATGCTCCCTACCAGCTGTATGTTTAGTTTGAGAATGCTTTCCGCGATTCGGTTATCCTGTGGGTGTGTTTCTGTGAGGAGAAGGGTGCAACGTCGCAGGGGGACATATTTACTCATTTGTGAACATCTGTAAAACTGTCGCACTCAGGGTTGAGTTAATAGTAGAGGGAACTACATCTGAGTGCCACACTAAAGTAGGTAAAAATTTATCGGGTCGCGACGCCCCGAGGTAGAGAAGGGTGCAATGTTGCGGATATGGGATTTACATCCATCCATATCCGCTTGTAAATATTCCCCTATTTCCTCATCCTTCCCAACTATCCCCAATCCCCCATTCCCTAGTCCCATTTTCTGTAAACAACACTCTGTAGACCCGACCTTCCCCTATTTCCCCCATTAAATGTCGCATCCAGGTCCACCGCATCTCACGTAGACAACTATAGGACATCTTGCTAGTTATTCTTAGTCTATGTCAGTTAAGGACTCGTTTCCATTAATTCTGACTCTTCGTTGCACCAGAATGTGATTGTATGGCACCGTTAGGAAGTTTAGGACCTCCCAATACCTCCCCGCAGCTCTTCCTCATGGTACAACAACAACAACAACAACAACAGCGGCGGCGGCGCGGGGAGTGTGCGTCCTCACTCCGGCTTGGTTGGTAGGGGGTGTTGAAAGGGCACCAAGCCTTTCCAACGAGCCGCCATCGAGCATGTGCTCGACGGGGTTACCACGTAGGGGCTCGCTGTCAGCTCATCGTCAAGGGCGGAGCCCGGTAACCCCCCGCACCCAATAGAAGCGGCGGCCCGATTCCGTCTGGGGCGGAGCCAGCGAGCCGAGGGCATGTCACTCCCCGCTGAGCATGCGCAGGGAGAGGGAGGTGACGTCAGATGCGCGCTGAGCTTGAAGCAAGAGAGACGCCACCTCCGAGCGCTGCAATACCTCCCCGCATCTCTGGACTGGACCGTGCTTGATTCTGCCCCTGAGCCAAGGTGCACCTTGTGCTATCGACTGCCTGTCCTTCCCTGCCATCAATCCCTGTGTAAGTCAGTCTTGTTCCGTTTGTCTGTGGTCTGTCTGGGTTGGATAAGATTGTGTCTAAGTGCCTATCTCTTCTGTGCTTTACCTCTTGCCTTGTAATCTACTCCTTTTCTCCACCACCAATTATATCCTCCTCCGGAGGTCTTGAGAACTGTACCCCTTGTGTCGTTTCATTGATCCCAGCCGTTGTGTCCTTTCCTTCATTGATTTAGCATAGCGCGACTTGGTCAACGTCGGGTGGAATCGGGTAAACTGTGCGAACACGGCGGCCATTCCGCTCGGCCCATCATAACATCTAAGCCGTGTCCGTAACAATATTTAACCTGGGAGATCAACATCTTCAATGTCTCTGATGTATGCACTTTGATGTGACGGAGTTTAAATTCTGACTTGTCGTTAAACACAGTTAGCGAGGAATCGTTTTGTTTATGAATTTAGCAAATAAACATTAGACTCTTCATAAATAAGTCCAGAATTTGTACCTATATTATAAAGGACCCGTTTGTCTGTGTATGGGTGTTATCATTTTCTCAGAGATGGCTTAGTGGCTCTTGGTTAAACTTTTAGAGGTTCATCAGTGAGTGCTGGGGAGTGTTTCAAACCCCAAAAAATTGAAACTTTTGAAAAAAGAAGGTAGATTTATTTTCGTTTTTTTTAATTTTTTTTTTTTGAAAAATCGTTCTATAGTGCCTGAGCCTTTGTACCGATGTGAAAGGTAATGTTAAATTATCCCTGATTAGTGTGTGTGTGTATGTAATATCATATTAAATATAAATTTCCCTTAATGGGTGTAAGGACGTTTTAGGCATCCACAAAAAATGAATAAAAAACACCAATTTGATTCTTTCAAAATGCCAACAGGATTCGAAGATCACCGGGCAACACCGGTTACCTCCTGCTCGTGCTCTATAAATAAACATTAGACGGTAGTCTCGCTTCATTGTATTATTCCGTTCATCATACCGTAATTTAAAAAAAGTGAGAGTGGGAGCAGAAGAGTGAGAGTCTTGAGGTCACACATCTTGGACAGGAACTTTTGCTTGAAATATATAAACGAGTAGATTCCTGGCAGTGTGGCTCATTACATTTCAATAACATCATCAAACGTTGTGACTGGTGAGTCTTCCTAGGGAAAGATCGGAAGTCCTTAATGGCGAATTGCCTTCTGGGATACCAGAAAAAACATTCATCAAGTGAAAAGGCTATATATTGAGTTGGCCTCTTTTAATATCTCCATATGAATTCATGTGGTTCATGAAACTCAGGACCCAGGCACAAGTCCCATTACGATTTTCATTTGTGCATTTTCTACTAATGTCTTTATAGGTCACGTTTCGTGCACCGAAGTCTACATACTCATGTCTTTGTCCTGCATGCGAATTACCTCCACACCCATCCAAGAGCCTGATATCAATGTACAAATATAAATAAATCACTAACAAATGGAGTAGTAGCGTGGAAATGAACTTCAATACACAGGATCTTGGTCTGATATGAATGATTTTGATCTGTAATGACATTTCTACTCCCAGATGCAGGATTGTTGTACTGGAAGGGATTCCAGATGGAACTGATGTTAGGCTTTTAGAATTGCAGTAAACTCTTGTACCACTGCAGGAACACCGAGAATAAACAATCATTCATAGTTCCTGATTTCACACCATGGACTATAAAACTAGTCTTTTCTTCCAATTCATAAACATCATTCCAATATATATGATGAACTATCTTAGCAGACTTGGTTGTGGAATTGTTTGAATGTCCGTTCTAACTCCTCTGAGTTTCAGAGGTCGTCTTTACAACCTGACCACAGCTAAGACTTTTGAAATGTACATGGTGAGGGTCAGAACCCCCCTTTTGTTTTGTGATTGATGTGTCGTCTTCTGTGTATATCTCTCTTTATGTCAAGAAAATTTAAAGATAAAAAACAAGTAAAGCTACATTCAAAGTACACCGCCCCCATGGTAAATAAATAAACAACATATCCTCCAGTGCATGACATTTCTGGGGTGCCCTCGGCACCCAGCGATGCCACCATGTAGCACACATACACGGTACTGTGAGGGAGCGGTGTACAATAAATTCATTGATTAACTGATTAATTGCGTAATTAAAATAATTAAACAATAATGGTAAAATAATCAATATCTTAATAAATTGGCTAATAGCATACTTAAACCACCACCGTTTCATCCAAATCTGTAACTTTTTGAAAATCAATTAAATAATTATCGATAAATTGATTTATCAAAAATGCCCTTTACAGCCAAATCATTTGGTCACTGTCATCTCCATATATCAGCTTCCTATCTCAAAAGGTGCCTGAGATATTGCCCATATGAGAAAGAAAATAATTAAGTACTTAATAAATCAATAATAATTAATCAATTAATTGATTTTTTAAAAAAAGAGGTTTTTGCCAAAGCACTTGTTCACTATTGTGCCCAAATTGCAGCTTCCTCAATCAAAGGATGGCTGAAATATCGCCCAGACAAACAAGAATGAAAACAAGAAAGAAAAAAGAAAGAAAACAAACAAGGAGAGCTACAATAAAAGTACACCACTCCTATGCCAAGTAAATAAATAAATACCATATCCTCCAGCACATGACATTGCTGCCCGCCTTTGATGCCCGGCGATGCCGCAATGCAGCGCATCGAGGTGGAATTGGGAGGGAGTGATATACAATAGATTGATTAATTGCAAAATTAAAATAAATAAATAATAATCATAAAAAATAATTAATTTGTTAATCAATTGGCTAATAGCACACCGACACTACCAGCGTTTCATCCGAATCCATAACCTTTTGAAAATCAGTCATTCGACAAAATGAACAATTAATCAATTAATATACCGTTTATAGCCAAATTACTTGGTCACTGTCATGTCAAAATATCATCTTCCTCCTTTAAAAGGTGCCTGAGATATTGAATGAGAAAGAAAATAAATATGTTCTCAATAAATTAATAATTAAGTAATTAAACAATTAATTGCTTAATAAAAAAATTTAAAATATTGTTTTGCCAAAGCACTGGTTCACTATTGTGCCCAAATTGCAGCTTCCCAAATCAAAGAATGGCTGAGATATCGCCCGGACAAACAAACAAACAAGAAGACGTCATGCAGAGCACAATACTTGCAAAATCCACCCTTCCCACCCAACCCCCCCCCCCCCAAAAAATGTTGCCATTGATCTAGCAAATTGTCCATTTCATCAAGATTAAAATTGATGATCTTGATCAAAGCTCGGGTTGATAGGATGAAAAATGACGATTTTTCAGATGAAAATGTATGATTTTAGAAATTTGACCTATACTTGACCTTTGACCTCAAAAATAGTTGGTTTCCCAATTCAGTGATGCACTATGTAATTGCTGTTTCATTTTTAATTCAATCGGATGAAACATGGTGATTTTAGAAATTTGACCTCCAGATGACCTTTGACCGCAAAATCAATAGGCTAATAAATTATGACGACCTCTACAACTTGGTTAAGTTTTATGATGATCGGTTTAGAATGTAGACCTTTTGGCCTATGTTGACCTAAAAAATAGTTGGGGGTTGAATTCAGTGTCCAGATATGCAAATCCTCTTCAAAGTTCAAGTTAATTGGATGAAAATTGAAGATTTTAGAAATTTGGCCTATGTAGACCTTTTAGCTTATGTTGACCTTTTGGCCTATGTTGACCTCAAAAATACTTGGTGGTTGAATTCAGTGACCAGATATGAAAGTCCTCTTCACATTTCAAGTTAATCGGATAAAAATTTAGGACATTAGAAATTTGGCCTATGTTGACCTTTATGCCTATGTTGATCTTTTGGCCTATGTTGAACTCAAAAATACTTGGTGGTTGAATTCAGTAATGAGATATGTAAATTTTCAAATTTCAAGTCGATCAGAGAGAAGTTGAGGATTTTAGAAATGCCACCTTAAGTTGTTGACCTTTGGCCTATGTTGACCTTTTGGCCTATGTTGAATTGAAAAATAATTGGTGGTTGAATTCATTGACGTTATATGCAACTCTTCAAATTTCAAGTCAATCGGATGAAAATTGAGTATTTTAGAAATTCAACAAAGTTGTTGACCTTTGGCCTATGTTGAACTTTTGACCTCAGAATCAATAGGCTTCTTCCTTGTGACCAACTCTACCATCTTACTATAATTCACCAAATGTCTGTCTGTCCGTCCGTCCGTCCGTCCGTCCGTTCCCAGGTACCGTAAAAACGGCTGAACCGATCGCAACAATATTTTGGGTGGGTAATCCTGGGACCCCCTGGAGTAAAATAGGCTATTGAAGGAACTGCGCTCCAACGCGAGTCGAAAGAATTGACGCGACCAAAGACGGAATTCGTCCGAGTTGCTTTATTGAAACAAAACAGCTCAGGTATTCTGACAAGCCCGTTTATCGGGCAGCAATATATTGTTGCGGATATGGGATTTGGCCTCCATCCATATCCGCTTGTAAATACTCCCCTATTTCCCCAATACTCCCCAACTATCCCCAATCCCCCATTCCCTAGTCCCATTGTCTGTAAACAACACTCTGTAGCCCCGACCTCCCCCTTTTTCCCCCATTAAATGTCGTGCCCAGGTCCACCGCATCTCACATAGACAACTTTCGGACATCTTGCTAGTTATTCTTAGTCTATGTCAGTTAAGGACTCGTTTCCATTAATTCTGACTCTTCGTTGCACCAGAATGTGATTGTATGGCACCATTAGTAAGTTTAGGACCTCCCAATCCCTCCCCGCATCTCTTCCTCATACAACCACAACAGCGGCGCGGCGGCGGCGCGTGGAGTGCGCGTCCTCACTCCGGCTTGGTTAGCCGCCATTGACCATGTGCTCCGACGGGGTTACCACGCAGGGGCTCACTGTCAGCTCCTCGTCAAGGGCGGAGCCCGGTAACCCCCCGCACCCAATAAGAAGCGGCGGACCGATTCCAGTGCTCATACTCACCCCCCCCCCCCCAAAAAAAAATGTTGCCATTGATCTAGCAAATTGTCCATTTCATCAAGATTAAAATTGATGATCTTGATCAAAGCTCGGGTTGATAGGATGAAAAATGACGATTTTTCAGATGAAAATGTATGATTTTAGAAATTTGACCTATACTTGACCTTTGACCTCAAAAATAGTTGGTTTCCCAATTCAGTGATGCACTATGTAATTGCTGTTTCATTTTTAATTCAATCGGATGAAACATGGTGATTTTAGAAATTGACCTCCAGATGACCTTTGACTGCAAAATCAATAGGCTAATAAATTATGACGACCTCTACAACTTGGTTAAGTTTTATGATGATCAGTTTAGAATGTAGACCTTTTGGCCTATGTTGACCTAAAAAATAGTTGGGGGTTGAATTCAGTGTCCAGATATGCAAATCCTCTTCAAAGTTCAAGTTAATTGGATGAAAATTGAAGATTTTAGAAATTTGGCCTATGTAGACCTTTTAGCTTATGTTGACCTTTTGGCCTATGTTGACCTCAAAAATACTTGGTGGTTGAATTCAGTGACCTGGTATGCAAATCCTCTTAAAATTTCAAGTTAATCAGATGAAAATTGAGGATTTTAGAAATGTGGCCTATGCTGACCTTTTGGCCTATGTTGACCTCAAAAATACTTGGTGGTTGAATTCAGTGACCAGATATGCAAGTCCTCTTCACATTTCAAGTTAATCGGATAAAAATTTAGGACATTAGAAATTTGGCCTATGTTGACCTTTATGCCTATGTTGATCTTTTGGCCTATGTTGAACTCAAAAATACTTGGTGGTTGAATTCAGTAATGAGATATGTAAATTTTCAAATTTCAAGTCGATCAGAGAGAAGTTGAGGATTTTAGAAATGCCACCTTAAGTTGTTGACCTTTGGCCTATGTTGACCTTTTGGCCTATGTTGACTTGAAAAATAATTGGTGGTTGAATTCATTGACGTTATATGCAACTCTTCAAATTTCAAGTCAATCGGATGAAAATTGAGTATTTTAGAAATTCAACAAAGTTGTTGACCTTTGGCCTATGTTGAACTTTTGACCTCAGAATCAATAGGCTTCTTCCTTGTGACCAACTCTACCATCTTACTATAATTCACCAAATGTCTGTCTGTCCGTCCGTCCGTCCGTTCCCAGGTACCGTAAAAACGGCTGAACCGATCGCAACAATATTTTGGGTGGGTAATCCTGGGACCCCCTGGAGTAAAATAGGCGATTGAAGGAACTGCGCTCCAACGCGAGTCGAAAGAATTGACGCGACCAAAGACGGAATTCGTCCGAGTTGCTTTATTGAAACAAAACAGCTCAGGTATTCTGACAAGCCCGTTTATCGGGCAGCAATATATTGTTGCGGATATGGGATTTGGCCTCCATCCATATCCGCTTGTAAATACTCCCCTATTTCCCCAATACTCCCCAACTATCCCCAATCCCCCATTCCCTAGTCCCATTGTCTGTAAACAACACTCTGTAGCCCCGACCTCCCCCTTTTTCCCCCATTAAATGTCGTGCCCAGGTCCACCGCATCTCACGTAGACAACTTTCGGACATCTTGCTAGTTATTCTTAGTCTATGTCAGTTAAGGACTCGTTTCCATTAATTCTGACTCTTCGTTGCACCAGAATGTGATTGTATGGCACCATTAGTAAGTTTAGGACCTCCCAATCCCTCCCCGCATCTCTTCCTCATACAACCACAACAACAACAACAACAACAGCGGCGCGGCGGCGGCGCGGGGAGTGCGCGTCCTCACTCCGGCTTGGTTAGCCGCCATTGACCATGTGCTCCGACGGGGTTACCACGCAGGGGCTCACTGTCAGCTCCTCGTCAAGGGCGGAGCCCGGTAACCCCCCGCACCCAATAAGAAGCGGCGGACTGATTCCATCTGGGGCGGAGCTAACGAGCCGAGGGCGTGTCACTCCCCGCGGGACATGCGCAGGAAGACGGAGGTGACGTCAGATGCGCCTCAGCTACGAAGAAGAAAGGACGCCACCTCCTAGCGCTGAGAAATACCTCCCGGCATCTCGGGACCGGACCGGGTCGATTCTGCCCCTGAGCCAAGGTGCACCTTGAGCCATCGAATGCCTGCCCTTCCTTGCCATCAATCCCTGTGTAAGTCAGTCTTGTCCCGTTTGTCTGTTGTCTGTCGGGGATAAGATAAGACTGTGTCTAAGTGCCCATCTTGCTGTGCTTTACCTCTTGCCGTGTAATCTAACCGTTCTGCATAACCAATATTATATCCTCCTCCGGAGGTCTTGAGAACTGTACCCCTGGTGTCGTGTCATTTAACCCAGCCGTTGTGTCCTTTCCTTCATTGATTTAGCATAGCGCGACTTAGTCAACGTTCGAGTGTAATCGGGTAAACTGTGCGAACACGGCGGCCATTCCGCTCGGCCCATCATAACATCCTAATAAGTCGTGTCCGTAACAATATATACACATTTATGTCGGGAAGTTTGCCCGGCAAAAGCTATACCGGGCATGCCCGGGTGTCAAGGGCGAGCCTTGGAAAGGTGAGTCTGGACCTGCCCGGGCGTGTTTGGCTGCGGCCTGGCAAGTCGAGGCTGGGCGTGCCTGGGCGCTCTGGACGAGCACTGGAAAAGCGAGAGCGGGCATGCCCGGACGCTCTGGGCGAGCCCTGGAAAGGCGATAGTGGGCATGCCCGGACGCTCTGGGCGAGCCCTGGAAAGGCGATAGTGGGCATGCCCGGACGCTCTGGGCGAGCCCTGAAAAGGCGATAGCAGGCATGCCTGGACGCTCTGGGCGAGCCCTGGAAAGGCGAGAGCGGGCATGCCCGGGAAAGACGAGACTGGGCGTGCCCGGGAGGTTCGGGCGTGCCCGGGAACAGTGAGTCCGGGCATGCCCGGGAGAGGCGCGTCTGGCCGTGTTCTGGCCGGTGCAAGGCGATTGTGTGCATCCAGCGGTAACCGCTACACACGCCCCTCCAGAATCGACCTGCACCGGCAGGGTCAATTTAAGGGGGGTCCGGATGACCCGGCCGAAGCGACCCCTGGAGGGTCGTGGGGAGGGGTCCGACGTGGTGGTGGGTGGTCGAGCGGGGGGAACTGTGGACGGGGGGCGGCCTCGCCGCGGAGGAAGGGCCAACCGTGGTGGTCGGTCGACGTCCATGTGCGCCGGTTTGAGGCGGTCCACAGAAATCCGGTCCGGCCGGCCGCCGAAGTCGACGATGAAAGACTTGTCGCCCCGTCGCAGGACCCGGAAGGGCCCGTCGTACGGCGGCCGGAGTGGCCCCCGGTGCGCGTCATGACGCACAAAGACGTACTCCGCTGTGCGAAGCGCCGGGGGGACGTAGGACTGGGGGCCACCGTGGCGGGACGTCGGCACGGGGGCAAATCGTCGGGCGGCCTCCTGGAGGTCCGAGCGCTGGCGAGCGGCAGACCAGGGACTGGTAGCGTCGGGCACGAATTCGCCCGGGACGCGGAGCGGCTGGCCGTAGACGAGCTCGGCGGCGGACGCCTGGAGGTCTTCCTTGGGGGCCGTGCGAAGGCCCAAAAGGACCCACGGCAGCCGGTCGGCCCAACCGTCGTCCTGAAGGCCGGCCATGAGTGCGGCCTTCATGGAGCGGTGAAACCGCTCGCACAACCCGTTGGCTTGGGGGTGGTAGGCCGTGGTGCGGTGCAGCGTGACCCCCAACGAACGGGCGACCGCGCCCCAAAGCTCAGACGTGAACTGTGGGCCGCGGTCGGACGAGATGTCCGCTGGTGCGCCGAAGCGCGTGACCCAGGTGGCGATGAACGCCTGCGCCACGTCGGCGGTGGTGGTGGAGGCGAGGGGCACGGCCTCGGCCACCTGGTGGTCCTGTCCACCATGGTGAGCAGGTGGGTGAACCCACGCGAGGGGGGCAGGGGACCCACCAGGTCCACGTGGACGTGGTCGAAACGCCGTTCAGGCACGGCAAAAGGTGCCAGCGGGGCCTGGGTGTGGCGGTGGACCTTGACCCGCTGGCAGGCCGTGCAGGCGTTGGCCCAGTCGCGGATGTTTCGTCGAAGGCCGTGCCAGACGAAACGCGCCGACACCAGCTTCTGAGAAGCTTTCCGGCCCGGGTGAGAAAGGCCGTGGATGGAGGCAAAGATGCGGCGTTGCCAGGAAACGGGCACGATGGGGCGAGGCTGGCCCTGGGAGACGTCGCAGAGCAGGACGGTGCCCGCGAAGGGAATGTCGGCCAGGCGGAGGCCCGTGTCCGCCGCACGGAGTGCCTGCACCGAGGCGTCGGTGGTCTGGTCAGCCGCCATGAGCGCGAAGTCCACGCCGAGGTGGACCGCGTTCGCGCTGGCCCAAGAAAGACAGTCGTCCACGGCGTTGCCTTTGCCGGCGACGTGCCGGATGTCCGTGGTGAACTCCGACACGGCGGAGAGGTGGCGCTGCTGGTGGGCCGACCACGGCTCCGTGACCTTAGCCATTGCGTAGACCAACGGCTTGTGGTCGACGAAAGCCGTGAACGGGCGGCCCTCCAGGAGGTGTCGGAAATGGCGAACGGCCAGGAATAGCCCGAGCAGCTCGCGGTCGAACGTGCTGTAGTTTAACTCGTTCGGCCGGAGTTGCCGGCTGAAAAAAGCGAGTGGCTGCCAAACCCCGTCCACCCATTGCTCATGGACGGCGCCCACCGCGTAGTTGGAGGCGTCCGTAGTGAGGGCGATGGGCGCGTTGAGCACCGGGTGAGCCAGCAGCGTTGCGTCGGCGAGGGCCCGTTTGGCGCTGGCGAAGGCCGCGTCCATGGCCGCGGACCAAACAATGTCATGCTTGGCCGGCTTGCCCCGGAGGGCCTCGTAAAGGGGCCGCATGAGCTGAGCAGCGCGGGGCACGAATCGGTGATAAAAATTCACCATGCCGCGGAACTCTTGGAGGGCCTTGATGGAACGGGGACGCGGGAACGTGGTGATGGCCTCGACCTTGGTCGGCAGCGGCACGGCCCCGGTCTTGGTGATGCGGTGGCCCAAAAAGTCAAAGGTCGTCGCGCCGAAGTGGCATTTGACCGGGTTGACAATTAAGCCGTGCTCGCTGAGGCGACCGAACAGTGTTCGGAGGTGGAGGAGGTGCCCGGCGCGGACGTGCTGGCGACGAGGATATCGTCCAGATAGACGAAAAGAAACGGCAGGTCGCGCAGCACGCCGTCCATCAAGCGCTGGAACGCCTGGGCCGCGTTCTTGAGGCCAAACGGCATCCGCAAAAATTCGAACAGGCCGAACGGCGTGATGACGGCCGTCTTCGGGACGTCGGCCGCCCGGACAGGTACCTGGTGGTAGCCCCGTATCAGGTCAATTTTCGAAAAGATGACCCGTCCCGCCAAACGGGCGGAAAAGTCCTGAATATGCGGGATCGGGTACCTGTCGGGGGTGGTAGCGTCGTTGAGACGGCGGTAGTCGCCACACGGGCGCCATCCACCCCCCGGCTTTGGCACGATGTGCAGTGGCGAGGCCCACGCGCTATCGGAGCGCCGCACGATGCCAAGGTGCTCCAACGCGTCGAACTCGGCCTTCGCCACGGCGAGCTTGGCCGGGTCGAGGCGGCGGGCCCTGGCGTAGACCGGCGGGCCCGTAGTGGGTATGTGGTGCTCGATCCCGTGCCGCACCGCGACGGCCGAAAACGTCGGCCGCGTGAGGGCCGGGAATTCCGCGAGCAGGCGAGCGAACTCGTTCGCTGCCGGGAGGGCGCACGCCAGTTCGGTCGGCGCGGAGCTGCTCATCGTGCACGCCAGGGAGCTGAAGGTCTCGGCGTTGACAAGGCGACGACGTTTGACGTCGACCAGCAGCCCGTGCGCGCAGAGGAGGTCGGCGCCCAGCAAAGCCATGGGGACGCAGGCGGTCACAAAAGTCCATTGAAAACGCTGGCTGCCGAAGCAGAGGGTGACGACGCGTGGGCCGAAAGTGCGTATGGCCGAGCCATTAGCAGTGACCAAAGAGGGGCCGCAAACGGCGTCCCGCCTGTCCTGCTCGGAGGCGGGTATGACGCTCAGTTGGGCGCCGGTGTCACACAGGAAACGCCGCCCAGACGCTTTGTCCCGAATAAACAGCAAGTTGCCCGAGTGGCCGGCGCTCATGGTTGGGAATGAACGCCGGCCCGGCCGTTTCCCGACCTGCCGAAAGTGCACGGGGGCCGGCACGTCCGAGCCTTGTGTCCGAACCTGGCGTGGTAATAACACCACGCCCGGTCAGGTGGAGGCCCCGGCCGTCGTGTCGGAAGCGGGCGGTGCGGCGTGGCGGCCGCCAGTTGCACCGGCAGTTCGGCCTCCAACCGCGCAGGGCGCTCGGGTGTCGTGGGCGTCGCCTCGGACGGCGGCGGGCTCCAGGTAACCGCGCCGATGTGCTGGCCCGCCGAGGAGATCTTATCGGCTTCCCTGGCGAGGGCACGGGAATCCGTGATCAACGTGCCAGCCAGGGCGAGGCGTACCGGGTGAGGCAGCTGGCGAAGGAACAGCTCGCGGAACAGAAAATCCGGAGAGTGCTCACCGAGCAACGAGAGCATATAGTCCATGCGCTCGGACGGGTGCGTGTCGCCGAGCTCGGGCAGAGCGAGCAGGCGCCGTGCGCGTGCTGCCGGTGAGGGGGCGAAAGTGTCAAGGAGGAGTGTCTTCAGCGCGTCGTATTTGTCAGCAGCCGGCGGGTGCTCGAGGAGGCTCAAGGCGCGGGCCGCGGTGGCGGAACCGAGCGCCGCCACAACATGGTGGAAGCGGGTGTCGTCCGCGGTGATGCCTCGCAGGGCGAACTGGGAGTCCGCCTGAGCGAACCAAACAGCCGCGTGAGCCTCCCAGAAGGTAGGCAGTTTAAGCGTCACTGCCGTATCCATGTCGGTAGGTCACCAATGAAGGAACTGCGCTCCAACGCGAGTCGAAAGAATTGACGCGACCAAAGACGGAATTCGTCCGAGTTGCTTTATTGAAACAAAACAGCTCAGGTATTCTGACAACCCCGTTTATCGGGCAGCAATATATATACACATTTATGTCGGGAAGTTTGCCCGGCAAAAGCTATACCGGGCATGCCCAGGTGTCAAGGGCGAGCCTTGGAAAGGCGAGTCTGGACCTGCCCGGGCATGTTTGGCTGCGGCCTGGCAAGTCGAGGCTGGGCGTGCCCGGGCGCTCTGGACGAGCACTGGAAAAGCGAGAGCGGGCATGCCCGGGCGCTCTGGGCGAGCCCTGAAAAGGCGATAGCGGGCATGCCCGGACGCTCTGGGCGAGCCCTGGAAAGGCGATAGCGGGCATGCCCGGGCGCTCTGGGCGAGCCCTGAAAAGGCGATAGCGGGCATGCCCGGACGCTCTGGGCGAGCCCTGGAAAGGCGAGAGCGGGCATGCCCGGGAAAGACGAGACCGGGCGTGCCCGGGAGGTTCGGGCGTGCCCGGGAACAGTGAGTCCGGGCATGCCCGGGAGAGGCGCGTCTGGCCGTGTTCTGGCCGGTGCAAGGCGATTGTGTGCATCCAGCGGTAACCGCTACACTATATTGTTTTTTCAATTTCAGGTTTGGTCTCCAGCATTTTCAGGTTTGGACTCCCGCCTAACGTTATTGTCCCGGGTACCGCAAAAACGGCTGTACCGATCGCAACGATTTCCTGGAACCCCTGCAGTAAATCCTACGATAATTCACCAAAAGAACATGACATGAAAATTAAAAACGGCTGAACAATATTTCATGAACAGTTCATTGCAGAATTGAGGAAAATCCTGATGAGTTACGAACCTGTCGAATGTGGAAGTGGACAGATTACGGCAATGAGCTGGTTTGATAATATCCCAATACAACCGTCATTTAAAACGGTATTTTGTTAAAGTATCAATTGATGATTGGAATTGAGTGAATACAATTACGATTTTGAATTCGTAATTGTATTCACCCAACCGTACGGAACTTCACATCAGGATTTAAATCTTTGTTTATATCACGAATGTTGTTAAAAGTTAATTTTTTTAATTAATGCTATTTAATTTGTGATTGGAGTTATGCTGTTTGGAATGAAAAAAAGAGATATCGAGTTCAAGTGAATGACGAAATGCCGTGATGGTTTCTACTTTCTAAATGTTAAATTCGCGGATCGCCATATGCAGATTCGCCATTGACTGGGTATGGAACAAACGTAGCCGTTTGTTTGCGAATGGGTACGTTTTTCATGGAAGTCCTTCACAAACTTGCTGTCCATGTCTGACGTGCGACTGAAGGTGCTACAGGAATGTGGAATTTATTGGTTTCATGCTTTAGCATTCGCCGTTTCTGTATTGTCTGTTTGCTTCTGGCCTCCCAAAGCCTGGTGTTGGCTTAGCGGTTAGGGTGCCGGCTTGGGATTCTAGGATCCTGGGTTCGAATCCCAGTCGATCGCTGAATTAATGCCAGGGGGGTTTACTCAGCCTGTCATCCTTCTGAGGTCGGCAAATTGAGTACCAGTTCACTGGTAATTCCCTGTGTGTTGCAAGAGGTAACTAACAGGGTTGGCAACAGGAAGAGCATCCGGCTGCAAAACATTGCTTCAAAAAAGGGGACCAAGGTGCCCGAAAAGGCCAACCCCTGCTCTGTGGGGAAAAATGGCCTCTAAAGGTGGTTCTTCCTCTGGCCTCCCACCCGTGCGTAGCACGGGTCCCTCACTAGTTTGATCAAACTAGGGCGTGCCCGTACTATATATATATCTAAAATTATATCCCCCCCCTCTATTTACATGAAATGGTTTGGTCCATTCGCAAAGCCAAAGCGAACGGCTTGCGAGTACGGTAGAACCCCCCCCCCCTCTATTTACATGAAATGGTTTGGTCCATTCGCAAAGCCAAAGCGAACGGCTTGCGAGTACGGTGACCATACCTTGGGAACCACTTGTCCGATTAATTTCAAACCTTGAAAAGGCACATCCTCGGGTCCGCAGCAATATACCTGGCAAGTTTCAATTAGATCGGACCCGTGGTTGTCGAGAAACAGCGGTCACAGACAAACACACACACACACACAGAGATTACTGGAATCTATCTATAATTCCAGCAATCTCTGTGTGTCTGTGTGTCTGTGTGTCTGTGACCGCTGTTTCTCGACAACCACGGGTCCGATATACTTTAAACTTGCCAGGTATATTGCTGGGGACCCGAGGATGTGCCTTTTCAAGGTTTGTAATTAATCGGACAAGTACTTACCGAGCTATGTCCAAAAAACGCTTCAACCAATCAGAGAGCAGCGAGCTATCACGTGTGCCGAACGTGGCGATCAGACTCTGCCTCGGACGGCACATTTGACAGCGTATTCATTTATTTCACGTTGGAAAACTATGTTGCCGTTAAACTATGTTTTAAAACGAATTCAAACTGCGATTAAATTAAAACGATTCATCGTAACTGCGATTTGCGAACTTCCGGACAGTGACGACTTCACTTCCGGCAGCCAATCACAGAACGCTTTGTTGCGTAGGCGTGGCCGATGTGAGACGAGCGGAGCTGAGCGCGTTACGAGCTGACCGCCATTACGGTACGTAATTCGATTTCTTATGCGCATTATTTCTCCCAATTCAGTCAGAGCGAAGGGCGGAAGCGAAGAGCGTTGTTTTTTTTGTTTACGGGCGTACGGGCGGGGTAGAGCGTACGGGTAGCGTTTTTTTTTTTTTTTGGCAAGGAACGGGCACCCACGTACGGGCAATGCCCTAGTTATAGATAGATTTAGTAAATATCGGTTTGAAATTGTGACCTGTAGGCGATTGACAGACAGACAGACAAAGTAATGCACAAGACCAACCAACATACTTGAAAAATCTTAGATTTTAGGAGTGCTCCATAGTTTATACCTTTTTTTTTTCCATTCACTAAAATTTTTAAGAAAAATGAAAATAGAAACATGACTCCTGTGGCAGCTGTGACAAATATATTGCCTGCCTAAACATGATAAACCATTTGATCTGACACAATAGACTACAATTAAGTTTGAAGATTTCTAAATCGGACAAGCCAACAAAATTTAGACCTATTCTTTGGCAGCATTAAAAGTACACATCTCTCGCGACAGCAAAATGTGACTCCTCTGACGAGTAGCACCACCATTATGAAACAAAGTCCATTCTGAGTTGTTTTTGTTAAAATTTATTTTCATATTAAATTCCAAAATACCCAAGTAATGTCAAGTCCACAAGTACAAATTAAAGTTCTTCAAAATGTTCTCACTTGCAGTTGCATACATGAATGGATAAAACGGCAAACAAATTAGGGTGAAATTCAAAATGTGGAGAAGGCTCCCTTGTACTTGTGGATATTTCAAATAGAGTTTTAATTTCTGTCATGTACAGTGAGTGCTATGTTCTTGGTGGCCTTCTCAAAACCGTTTGTTGGAAATGCAAATTAATCCCAGTTGTTTACGAGGTCCGCTTTCGGCATTTCACAAAGGATGTCTTCACTGGGCGGTCAAGATCAGATGGCCCATTGTCAAGGTCGACATACCACATCAATGGCATCGAGCTGCAGCACCTGGAGAACAAGCCAAAGAAACAATATAAACTAGAACTGCCACGTTATAACTGTTGGCAGTGATGACCGGTTTCCTCTGCCTTCCCGCTTTTGATACAACCCCGCTTTTGATACAATCCCGCTTTTGATACAACCCCGCTTTTGATACAACCCCGCTTGGATACAACCCCGCTTTCATCAGACACACTTTGATACAACCCCGCTTTCATCGGACACACTTTGATACAACCCTGCTTTGATACAACCCCGCTTTCATTGAACACGCTTTGATACAACACCGCTTGGATAAAACCCGCTTGGATTCAACCTCACTTTGATACAACCCCACTTTCATCAGATACACTTTGATATACCCCGTTTTCATCGGGGACACTTTGATACAACCCCGCTTTCATCTGACATGCTTTGATACAACCCCGCTTTCATCTGACATGCTTTGATACAACCCCGCTTTCATTGAACACGCTTTCATTGGACATGCTTTGATACAATCCCGCTTTGATACAACCCCGCTTTGATACAACCCCGCTTTGATACAACCTTGCTTTAATTCAACCCCACTTTCATGATCATTAAACCTACATCGAAAAGTCAAATTGCTGGAGAAGATAAAATGTAGAGTTTCTTCTTCTTCTTCTTCTTCTTCTTCACACAAAAACAAATGCTACTTTCCAGACCGTACAACCAATCATGTTGAAATTTTAAACATTTATTCCAATCGATGACATCTAGATTAGGTTAAAGTTTCACGTTGATCAATCAACCGGTTTAAGAGAATTTTTTTTCCCCTCCAATTATTTATAGCTGCCAAACCGAACAACCAATCATGTTTACATTTTACACAATTATTCCACTTCAGCCCTTCGACATTACTTTAAAGTTTCACTCGATCAATGAAGCAGTTCAATAGATACATGGTTTTTAAAGATTTCCATTGAATTATTTCTCGCTGCCAAACCATGTGACCTATTGCAAATTCCAAAAGGTCGTTTTAGCACTCAGACATGGGGAACATATTTCTGAGGTTTTTCATTTGATATGTCCAAGAATGAGGGAGGAGATAGGTTTTAAAGCATTATGCTTCAAAATATTATAAGCTCCCAAACCTATATAATAATACAGCTCCCAAACTATAGCTCCCAAACCTATATCAAAATATAGCTAAAATAAAATATTATAGCTCCCAGACCTACGACATCAGCACCCACAAACTTTGTTTGTTATGATGCGGTCATGCTTGTAAAGTTTGGCCTCAATCTGTTCAGCCGTTTCGGAGAAAAGGGGTTTTTAGTGTTTTTCACAAAAAACAATATGGCAGCCAAACCATGTGACCGATGACATCGAAATTTTTTGGATTCTGCATTTTTTTTTTCACTTAGGTCATTCACAAAAATATATTCATAGCATCAAGGGTTCTATTTGTCGAATTCTAACCTCGTAACATTAGCACTTTTAATATCCTAAATAACCATATTTTTTGGCCTCAATGCAGAGTTCTTTACAATGAGCCGTGACTCAATTTTTCCCATTGGGCCGTTTCGGAGATATAGAGGGGCAAAGGTGAAGGTTTTTTCAAAGATGGCGCCCATACCACGTGACCCATGACATCATAATTACACTACCGGTCAAAAGTTTCAGAACACCTCAGTTTTTCCAGTTTTTATTGAAATTTACGCAGTTTAAAGTCTCAATGTACTCTGAAATAAAGCATAGAACAAATAAACAATTGGAGATAAAAAAGAAATCATAAAATCATTTTGTTTAACAAAATTTAATTTAAATTTTTGACTCAGCAAAGTAGCCACCTTTTGCTGATATAACCGCCGAACACACTCGTGGCATTCTTTCTACAATGGAAATCAAATATTGTTCGGAAAGTTCTTCCCAACACTGTTGCAGAAGTTCCCACAAATGTGTTGCACTTGTACGTTGCTTTGCTTTCACCCTTCTGTCCAGTTCATCCCAAACCAGCTCGATGGGGTTTAAGTCTGGAGACTGTGCTGGCCATTCCATGATTTGAAGCCTACCATCTTGTTCTTTTCCTCGAAGGTAGTTTTGACATAGCCTTGAGGTGTGTTTAGGGTCATTATCTTGCTGTAGGATGAACCCCTGACCAAGTAGGCATATACCAGAGGGTATTGCATGGCGCTGCAAAATGCTGTGGTAGCCCTTTCGGTTCAGGTGCCAGTCACTCTGTGCAAGTCGCCGATTCTGGATCCAGCAAAAGAGCCCCAGACCATCACGCTTCCTCCTCGATGTTTGACAGTTGGTATCACACACTGAGGAACTATCCTATAACCCCACGATCATGCCTACTCGACGACGTACAAAATCCCTGCGTGATGAACCAAAGATTTCAAATTTTGATTCATCGGTCCCATAAGACCTTCTTCCAGTCTTCAGTGGTCCACTGGCGGTGCTTCATGGCCCAGGCAAGCCTCTTTTTCTTATTTTGCCATCTTAGCAATGGCTTTCTTACTGCCACACGACCTGTCAAACCTGCAGCTCGAAGTCTTCTCTTCACAGTTGAAACTGAGACTTGCTTACTTCGACCAGTGTTAAGCTGTGCTTGAAGCTGTTGTCCTCTGAGCCGCCGATCATGCAAGCTGTTGACTCTCAGAAACTTGTCCTCTGATTCTGTTGTGGCTTTGGGTCTGCCAGACCTCTTCCTGTCAGAGTTTCCTCCAGTTTCCAAGTGCCTTTTTGATGGTGTACTGGTGTAGGAAACTTTACTCACTGACACCTTGGCTTTCTTTGCAATTTCTCTAAAGGAAAGACCTACAATATGTCAAAACTACCTTCAAAGAAAAGAACAATACAGTAGGCTTTAAATCATGGAATGGCCAGCAGTCTCCAGACTTAAACCCCATCGAGCTGGTTTGGGATGAACTGGACAGAAGGGTGAAAGCAAAGCAACCTACAAGTGCAACACATTTGTGGGAACTTCTGCAACAGTGTTGGGAAGAACTTCCCGAACAATATTTGATTTCCATTGTAGAAGGAATGCCACGAGTGTGTTCGGCGGTTATATCTGCAAAAGGTGGCTACTTTGCCGAGTCAAAAATTTAAATTAAATTTTGTTAAACAAAATGATTCTATGATTTCTTTCTTAATCTCCAATTGCTTATTTGTTCTATGCTTAATTTCAGAGTACATTGAGACATTAAACTGTGTAAATTTCAATAAAAACTGGAAAAATTGAGGTGTTCTAAAACTTTTGACCGGTAGTGTAGCAATAAAAATTCTACAGGTTTAGCCAATCACTTGTTGAAAGTTTAGTGCCAATCGGACCAACGGTTGCAGAGAACATTACTTTTAAAGTTTTCGGACATGAAAAGCAGGCGGAAGAATAAGGATAAAAACTCGTATAGTTTTAATAGGTATTCCTTTACATTGTATCTAAAGGAAATCTAATTACCAATTCTACAAATTTAACAATAAGTACAATAATTTTGCTTTCTAAACTGGGTCCGCATCAGCTGGTAAATGCACAGTGCGGTGAGGGTTAACATTGTTAATGTGTACAACAAAATGCACATTGTAGGATTTATTTATCCATTTTACATACCACCTTTTAGAAAAACCACCTTTTAGAGGCCATTTTTCCCCGCAAAGCGGGGGTTGGCCTTTTTCGGGCACCGTGGTTGTTGTTGTTTTTGTTGGTCCCCTTTTTGAAGCAATGTTTTACGGCCGGATGCCCTTCCTGCCGCCAACCCTGTTTGTCGTAAAAGGCGACAAACAGGGAATTTACCAGTGAACTGGTACTCAATTAGCCGACCTCGGAAGGGATGATCAGGCTGAGTCGACCCCCCAGGCGTTAATTCAGCGATCGACCGGGATTCGAACCCAGGATCCTAGGATCCTAAGCTGGCACCCTAGTCGCTAAGCCAACACCAGGCTAAGCTGGCACTTGTTTCTTGCTTGTACCTCTTGTTTCTTGTACCATTTTACATACATGCAACTATTTTATTGTATTTATATTGTTGCGAATATGGAATTTGGCCTCCATATCCGCTTGTAAATATTCCCCTATTTCCCCAATACTCCCCAACTATCCCCAATCCCCCATTCCCTAGTCCCATTGTCTGTAAACAACACTCTGTAGAACCGACCTTCCCCTTTTTCCCCCATTAAATGTCGTGCCCAGGTCCACCGCATCTCACGTAGACAACTTTCGGACATCTTGCTAGTTATTCTTAGTCTATGTCAGTTAAGGACTCGTTTCCATTAATTCTGATTCTTCGTTGCACCAGAATGTGATTATATGGCACCAGTAGTGAGTTTAGGACCTTCCCATACCTCCTCCCATCTTCTTCCCCAAACAACAACAACAACAACTACAACAACGGCGCGCGGGGGGAGTGTGCGTCCTCACACCGGCTCGGTTAGCCGCCATGACCATGCGCTCCACGGGGTTACCACGAAGGGGCTCCCTGTCAGCCCCTCGTCAAGGGCGGAGCCGGTAACCCCCCCGCACGCACCCAATGAGAAGCAACGAGCCGATTCCATCTGGGGCGGAGCTAACGAGCCGAGGGCGTGTCACTCCCCGCCGGATATACGCGGCGACTTACCGGATGTGACGTGAGATGCGCCCCCAGCTTGGAGAAAGAACGTCGCCTTCCGAGCGCTGTGACCTCCCTGCATCTCTGGACCGGACCGAGTCGATTCTGCCCTGAGCCCAGGTGCACCTGGAGCCATCGATTCTGCCTTTCCTTGCCATCAATCCCCGTGTGAGTCAGCCTTTTGTCCCGTTTATCTGTCGTCTGTTGGGGTTAATATAAGAGTGTGTCTAAGTGCCTGTCTTTCTATGATGTCCCTCTTGTAGTTGTAATCTAACCTTCCGCCATAATATAACCTCCTCCGGAGGTCTTGAGAACTGAACCCTTGGTGTCGTGTCATTTGAACCCCAGCCGTTGTATCCTTTTCCTTCATTGACCTAGCGTAGCGCGACTCGGCAACGTTTGAGTATAATCGGGTAACTTGTGCAGACGTGGTCATACCAAACCGCTCGGTAAACTAACATCCACCACCGCGTCTGTAACAATTGGTGTCAGGAGTGGGATTCGGACCCGGGACTAAATTTGTTAGGCCCAAACTTTGGGAGGTAGAATCGATCCGGAGCGCGTTTACTGCGCTCGACGAAATTATAACGGCGAAATTTGATTTTGTTATACGGAAATAAAAACCCGAATTTTGAAAGTCGCGCTATGGCAGACCAAGTCGGCTGGGGTCCGGTAGTGGAGAGTGAGGCAGGGTCGGTCCAGGACCAAATTGAGGGACGTGAGGAGAGCGAAGCAGCGAGGGTAGCAGACGCACAAAATGGCGCCTCGCTGGTCACCGCGCCCGCGACCGTAGCAGCGCCCCTGGTGGATTCGAACCTTTTCCTCCTGCAAATGAGGGCCCTTATGGAACAAATGGTGGGAATGAGGGCTGATAGTGAGCGGTTGGGAAACCAAATGGGGGTAATAGGGAACCGGATGGATGCTCAGGGTGAGCAATTGGGGGTAATGGGGAACCGGATGGAGGCTCAGAATGAGCAATTGGGGGTATGGGAAACGAAATGGGGGTAATGAGGGACGAAGCGAGGGGTACCGGTGAGGGGTTAGACAATAATTTTAAGGGATTAGACAAGAAATTTGGGAAGTTAGACAATAATTTTGAGGAGTTAGACAAGAAATTTGGGAAGTTAGACAATAATTTTGAGGAGTTAGACAAGAAATTTGGGAAGTTAGACAATAATTTTGAGGGGTTAGACAACGGGATAAAAGAGGTGAGAAATGGGTTAGAGGGGTTAGAAAACAGGATGGAAGGCAAATTGAGGGACATGAGGGACCAAGCGGAAAGGGAAGTTAACCAAATGGGGCAGCAGATAGAGGGGGTCAGAATGGGGGTAGAAACTAAACTGGATGCTCACAGGGAGGAAATGGAGCAGATGAGGGTGGCATCTGGGCAGGAGATGCAAGTGATGGGAGAGGAGATCAGAAGAGGAGTGGGTGAGGAGGTCGGAGGAGTGCGCGAGGAGGTGAGGCACTGTAAGGAGCACATGGAGAAAGAGGTGAGAAAGGGGACTGTAAAGTTACAAGGGGGAATAGAGGACCTGACGCAGGAGGTGGAGCAGCTGACGGTGGGACAGACGGAGTTAGTGGAGCAGGTTCAAAGGAACACTGCGGTATTAGGAGGTTTAAAAGCGACACAGAAAGAACTAAAAGATGACTTGGTAGCAACAAAGAGGGAATGTCAGATGGTACGTGAGGGACTGACAACGAGGTTGGACGAGGTGATAGAGGTAATGGAGACGAAGGACCGGCAGGTGAGGACGCACATGGAAACGGTCAAGGTAGCCTTGGAGGACGAGCTTGAGGAGACGTACCGGGGAATAAAGGAGGTGAAGCAGAAATTAGAAGAAGTGGAAGAAGGGATGAGCGAAATTAAGAAGCGACGGAGAGGGGATAAGAA
Source organism: Myxine glutinosa (assembly GCF_964187855.1). NCBI lineage: Eukaryota > Metazoa > Chordata > Myxini > Myxiniformes > Myxinidae > Myxine > Myxine glutinosa. The sequence goes on along the minus strand of NC_136261.1, from coordinate 364,887,694 downwards.
AGAGATAAAAGAGGAGATAAAAGAATTGGTCCAAAGTCTGTGTTTGGATCGTGATGATGTGCTCATTAACCGGATGAGGGATTCGCAGGTGATGGAGGAGAAGCGAAGAGGAAGAGGATCCGGTGTAAGTGGTGACCAATATGGTCGTGCGTATGATGCGCCAGGTGATTTGATAAGCTTGGGGGTCGAGATAGACCCGGGTGTTCGTGAGAGGCCGTTGGTGAAGTGTGCGACAGGTCTGGTGTGCGAAAGAGGAGGTGTGCGAGAAAGTCCGACTCTGGGGTGTGTGAGGAAAAAGTGCGTGCCAAGGAGTGAGGGTGCTGGCGAGAGTGAGTCGGTCGTAGCGCGTGTGCGAGGGAGCACATGGAGGCGCGGTGTGGTAAGTGTTACAGAGGGTGTGATGGGAGAGTGTGCGCAGGAGTGTGCGCGAGAAAGGTGTGTGACGGACAGGTGCATGGGGAAAGAGTGCGCTGTCAAAAGTAAGGAAGAATGCACACCTGTGGTGAGTGTTACAGAGGGTGTAACGGGAGAGTGTGCGCGAGAAAGGTGTGTGATGGACAGGTGCATGAGGAAAGAGTGCGCTGTCAAGAGTAAGGGTGAGTGCGCTGTCAAGAGTGGAGGTGAGAGTAGTAAAAGTGACACGGAGCGTGAGTTGGTTGTGACAGGTGAGGAAGGATGCACACCTGGAATGGTAGAGCGTGAGTGGGAATGCACGCTGGAGTTGGTGGTGAGGCACGTGGTTGGGTGTGCGAATGAGGGCACACCTGTGATTGTCACAGAGGAGGTGACCGAGGAGGGGGCGCGAAGCGGTGTATTGGTGAGGTGTGCGACCAACGAATGTGTGCCAAAGTGTTCAGTGGTCAGGTGTGTGACCAAGGCTGTGAATGGAATGAGGGTACCTGGGTGTGTAAGGAAAGGTAGCATGGGCACGGCTGGATGTGTGAGCAAGGAACGGGCTGCGGGGTGTAAGCGTCCAGGTGAAGCATCGACGTTAGACGGGGTAGAGTTTAGAACGACTTATAGCCGAATCGGGCCCTCGGTGCGTGCTGGGCCTCGCTTTGAACGGCCGCGTCCGTGCTCCACTAGGCGGAGCGGGCGGCCCGATAGAAAGAGTCATCATGGCGACCACTTTTTGTTGAGGCATTCCGGCAGGTCGAGATCGAGCCATGGGATGGCTCCGTGCCGAGATGGTGCGTGGGATCTCGGCCCGGGTAAACCTCCTTCCCTGCACCGAATGCGGGACGTATCCAGCCGCTGGCACAGAACAACCCGCATTCATGGCTTGGCTTTACGAAGCCGGGCTTTGGACGGGAATTGGCGCACCGAGAGGCATTAGTGAGTAGACTGGGTGATGAGGTTAGTGTTTTGGACCCAAAATTAGAGAAAAACAAAATTTGATGATTGGCAAGGGATTGGCAGTAGTGATTGGCAGATGATGGGTAGTGATTGGCAAATTTTTAATTTGTTGAAATTTGATGTGCAAAATTGGTAGTGTGCGATAGGCCCGGTGGGTAAGGGTGGCATCCCTGCCACCCTTCCCATGGTGGGGCAAAGGAGCTATAGTTTATGGGGTGATGGCAGTGAAAACTAGCCCGGGTGGGTTAGGTTATAATGATAGGGATCTAGCGAAGATGACATTAGGTGACGATAAGGTTAGTTAGTGACTGATACCTGTAGTGGGGACGCAGGTAGATTAGTGTGGATGATAATGACGTGGGAGCGCAATAGTTTAAAGGGACGACTGGGAAGCGCAAGTTTCAGAGGGGAGAAGTTAGCTGAGATGATGCTGTGTGAGGATTGAACAGGTGTGATTGCACAGGTGTGCAACTGGACAGGTGTGTGGAGCAGTGTATGAGTAGTGAGTGTGTGGATCAGCGCGAATGCGCTTGGGGAGAGAAGGGTGCAGGTGGCACCAGGTGTGAGAGCACAGGTGTGCAAGTACAGGTGTGTGGAGAGAGTTGGAGTAAGTGGTACGGAGTGGTGTGCATGGTGCGAAGGTGTGAATGGGGGAAGGGTGGACCCCTTTCACGAGTACCCGGGGCGGGTAGTGTAAGTGTTAGGTAGAGGGTATAGGTAAATTGTGGTTGGATATTGGCATCTGTGGTGCGGGGTTGCAGAATGGTATTGCGGATGGGTGCATTAGTGTCGTGGAAATGGCTGGGCGTGTAGCCTGTTAGTGTGTGTAGTTGGTTGGGCACTCCACCACTGTGAGGATGTCGGCCAGGTGAGGCCGCAGGTGGGCTCTGGGAGCCGGTAGTTGTGAGTGGGTGCCTGAGGATCCCGGGTGTGGATCGGGCAGCCCAGTGCCAGAAAGGGCACCGAGTGGGGAGAGCGCCAGAGGGCCTTCCCCAGGTAGTTAGGTTAGGGTAAGGAGCAGGTAAGCTCGGAGGCAACTGCAGTGGTGGGGGTGTGCAGGTGGGTAGACCCACTGGGAGAGGTACACGCCACAGCCCAGAAATTGTGCGAGGGCACCGGGAGATGAATCGGGGGAGTGAGACCCCAAATTGAAAAGCACCACAGTTTGGCCAATGGGAATTGGTTTTTAGAACCCATAGTGTAAGAGGGCCAATGGTTTGGCCGGAGAAAGACCCCGGGTAGTGTAAAGTTGTTAAAGTCACTTAGGAAATAGTTAGGATTGATGAACCTGTCGCACCATACGCAGCCACTTACCTGTGGTGATGATGATGACTCCACACCTGTGTTTTCTTTGTTCTGTGTGCAGGAAATGAGAATTGCTGTGAGGATTTGTGAGACGCATCACGACGTGGATGAGACATTGGGGTGATTCCATCTCTCCCTCCCTAGGAGGGACTGATGATGAATTGGTAATGGCAAATTTTGATGTGCAGTTGGAGATGGCAAATTTTGATGAGAGTTGAAAATGGCAAATTTGATTGGTTAGGAGGGAGAGAAGACGAATTTGGTATATGGGAGGAACGGGGAAGACAGTAGGGATGTTTGTTGATTTGTAAAGTAGATGTTTATGGGTAGTGTTGTGTTTTGTGGATACAGTAAGGGGTAAGGGAGGGGCCATGTAGGTTACCTGGTGGGGGGGGGCGTACGATAGGAACGTACCTGTCTCACCTGGTTCCCATGTGCCCCCAGTGTGCATCACCTTGTATTGCGTGCACTTTTGCGCCCTTACCACCTTACTCACTTGTCTGCTTCTTTTGTCTCCCACCTCCGAGGATCTGGTTTTGGGGCAGAGAGAGAGGAGAGAGAGGTGCTGGCTTCGCAGTTGTGGGCCTGCACTTTCGCTGCTTGCTGCTTGGATCGATACACCATATGGACCGCAATGTTTGTGGCCACCCACAATGGACCGCAGTTCTTTTGCGGCCAAGCACCACCCATGGATGGACCTATGGGTCAACGTGGCACCTATGCCATACAAGGTGAACCACTAACAGTTGGCCCCCTGACGGCCACAATAAAGAAATGGACGCGGTTGGCGCCTTTCTTTATTTTTCTAAGGAAGTAAGAAGGCCAAGTGCACCACACGAAGGCAAGACCAGCGGCAGAACATCGGCCGGCTGCGACACCACACAATGATCACTAAACATTTTATTGGTGCACCGGATGGTGCTCACTGTGTGATGGGGTGGTGCTTTTCGTGCTGGGAAAGGGTGCTCTGCACGTTATTAAAGGCCGTAGGCCACAGAGCACTCGTGGGTTGGTGTATCGATGCTGGCAAGCGTGCTCTCTCTATGCATAACATCTGCATGTGTCCCTCCAAAAAAAAAAAAAACAGGTCCTGGATCGTAGTGTAAATATCAGCGTAGTCTTGTAAATAATGCTCCCTACCGGCTGTATGTTTAGTTTGCGAATTCTTTCCGCAATTCGGTTATCCTGTGGGTGTGTTTCTGAGAGGAGAAGGGTGCAACGTCGCAGGGGGACATATTTACTCATTTGTGAATATCTGTAAAACTGTCGCACTCAGGGTAGAGTTAATAGTAGAGGGAACTACATCTGAGTGCCACACTAAAATAGGTAAAAATTTATCGGGTCGGGACGCCCCGAGGGTAGAGAAGGGTGCAATGTTGCGAATATGGAATTTGGCCTCCATATCCGCTTGTAAATATTCCCCTATTTCCCCAATACTCCCCAACTATCCCCAATCCCCCATTCCCTAGTCCCATTGTCTGTAAACAACACTCTGTAGAACCGACCTTCCCCTTTTTCCCCCATTAAATGTCGTGCCCAGGTCCACCGCATCTCACATAGACAACTTTCGGACATCTTGCTAGTTATTCTTAGTCTATGTCAGTTAAGGACTCGTTTCCATTAATTCTGACTCTTCGTTGCACCAGAATGTGATTATATGGCACCAGTAGTGAGTTTAGGACCTTCCCATACCTCCTCCCATCTTCTTCCCCAAACAACAACAACAACAACAACTACAGCTACAACAACAACTACAACAACGGCGCGCGGGGGGAGTGTGCGTCTTCACACCGGCTCGGTTAGCCGCCATGACCATGCGCTCCACGGGGTTACCACGAAGGGGCTCCCTGTCAGCCCCTCGTCAAGGGCGGAGCCGGTAACCCCCCCGCACGCACCCAATGAGAAGCAACGAGCCGATTCCATCTGGGGCGGAGCTAACGAGCCGAGGGCGTGTCACTCCCCGCCGGATATACGCGGCGACTTACCGGATGTGACGTGAGATGCGCCCCCAGCTTGGAGAAAGAACGTCGCCTTCCGAGCGCTGTGACCTCCCTGCATCTCTGGACCGGACCGAGTCGATTCTGCCCTGAGCCCAGGTGCACCTGGAGCCATCGATTCTGCCTTTCCTTGCCATCAATCCCCGTGTGAGTCAGCCTTTTGTCCCGTTTATCTGTCGTCTGTTGGGGTTAATATAAGAGTGTGTCTAAGTGCCTGTCTTTCTATGATGTCCCTCTTGTAGTTGTAATCTAACCTTCCGCCATAATATAACCTCCTCCGGAGGTCTTGAGAACTGAACCCTTGGTGTCGTGTCATTTGAACCCCAGCCGTTGTATCCTTTTCCTTCATTGACCTAGCGTAGCGCGACTCGGCAACGTTCGAGTATAATCGGGTAACTTGTGCAGACGTGGTCATACCAAACCGCTCGGTAAACTAACATCCACCACCGCGTCTGTAACAATATATTCGCATTTATATATATTTCATTGTTTATGTTTCAGTTTACATTTCATATTGAAACACAAGAGTTTGAATAATCCTGCAGAAAGGCATTTGTGCACTTACCTTAGCTGTATATATTGATGTGCACAACATCATGGGGCTTTCCAGCGACCCTGGTAGCAACAATTTGACCTCATTGGTGATCCAGTCTTGCCTTCTGACATTTTCACGACAAACTGGATCACAGCATTTATTTTTCGTGGCCTATTCGGCAGTGAACTCTTCACGCCATTTGTAGCCATGATCACAGAATTCTTCGTTGAATAGGCTCCGGAACTGGTACCAATGGGTGGTGTTGTAAGCGTCATCAGTTTCCTTTCTCTACACTTCCGCTGCCTTATTCTATCCATATCCCTTTTCTTTTCCAGATGTTTAAACTGCTCTTCTTTTGTTGACTTCTCAAATTTTCTCCTTAACCTTTCTTGATACTTTTTCTTGTACCTCTTGTTTCTTGCTTTGTAGAAGGAAACCTCTTCACTCGATTGTATTTTCTCCCTCCTCTTTCTTTGCCTTTCTGCAGACGTGAATGGCATCCTGCTCAAGTCTATAAAAGAAGATATTGATGCCATGTTATTATTTTAGAAAATAATTCATCACAAATCCAAACACTCATTACTTATGCAAGGTGACGTGTAGCTTGCATGACGTGACTCCCATGACAAATTGCTGACTGCCATGACAGACTGACATGGATTTTCCGACTACAATTATAGATTATACATTAAGCCAGCTTTAGTTAGTTTATTTATAGAGCATCAACATAAATAAAGGAATTCTTTCTAGACAAGGATTTTTTTTTATAGAAAATAAGATTGAATTTTGTGACACCATACCGGCATACCAGCATCTGGCATGGCAGTTCTGCACTCTGCAACATTATTGCCTGTGACCTATTTTTGGCTGCCCGCATCAACCTGGATTGATGGAATTTTTCACATTTATTAACCGCAGATATACATCTATATGGATATACTTTTAGCTTTTTAGGATATACTTAACCACAGATATACTTTTAGCTGGAGATAGTTGGATAACCCCCGCTCTAGCAGGGAAAATGGCCTTAAAATGCATGTTGTGTTGTTGTTGTTGGAGATAGTTGGAAAGCTGCATATGATGTGTAGGTGAGCTTGCAATGGCTGATATAGGGTGGCCCAGTAAATGGTGACATTTACAATAGGCAAATGAAAAGTTTCATGTGTGTAAACAATATAATGTATCCATCAAATGTGAACAATATTCTTAGATAGGTTACTTTTTATGAACGACATGTTCATTGTGACCACCATGTTCCTTACAATTTCCTCAAAGTGAATGGACAAAATGATTCACCAATCTGCAACAAGTGCTCATCCATTGAGTTGCACAAAAAAAATTTTAAAAAGGAATTTCCACTTTGACATTATGGGGTATTATGTGTAGATCAGTGGCAAAAAAAATCTCAATTCAGTCAATTTTAAATTCAGGCTGTCACAACAAAACGTGAAAAAAGTCAAGGGGTGTGAATACTGTTACGTTTATGGGGGTAGCTCATGAAATACCTTAGTCCAGGTAGCAGTGTATAGATTACCATGCTCCGAATGTCGTGCAAGGACACCTTGATGTAAATAAGTCAGCTCCGTGAATTCGGTAAGTGTATATTCGTCTCCGTGCGAGGGGTGGAGCTATGCTAATTAGGTAGGATGTAAGGGTAAATTCCCTGTATGTAAATTGCGCCTCTGTGGTTTTCCCTTTGTTCCTTATGGCACATGCAACACCAGCCATGCACTCCGCACATACACTCAATAAAGCTACCGGATGCGGACATTCGAACACTACCACTGACACCACCAGCCGAGTCATGACAAGGGCTGTGAGGCCCCACCCCGAGAGGAGATGATTGGTCGTAGCTGTGGAGCAATGTGGTGGGACTCTTTGATTGGAGCATGCGTGGACGTCATCATGGAACGTTTGAGACTGAGGAGTAAAAAGGACATGTCCTGGCATTTTCCTTCTCTTGGCGCTGGGTTTTCATTACGAACGGACGCATTGTGCTCTCTTCTCTCTTCACGCTGGCTTTCATAACAGACGGTCGCAGCTAGTGCTCTCCGACTCTCTTGGTTCGTGGCTGGTATCGCGGGCAGTCGCAGTTTGTGCACACTCTTGGCAGATGCATCCTTCTCTTGTCTCACCTCGGTGCTTTGTGGAGCGGACGGCGAGGAAGGAGCGAGGGCCTGCTCACTTCACGCTCGGCAGCCGGCGGGTGAATGGACTTCGCGCCAAGGCGTGTGTTTTCCCGCGCAGGGACGCGGGATCTTTGATAACCCCGGATGGTCACAGACGCCAGGCGGAGTGCAGGCAAACGCATCACACACACATTTTTACTTTCGTTGTTTCATTTATCCCTGTGTCCGTTTCATGAGTCCGTATGAAAACATCTCAATTAGGAATTAGTTTTACCGTACATTTCTTGTTCCCTGGCATTTATTTTTATTAAACCCATTGTTGGTTAAATTTTAATCTCTCGTATGTCTTGTTTAAATGTCGTGGGTTCGAGGACGCCAAGTGATACCCGTGCAGGTAAGCCTCGTCACTCTCCACCCTCGTGTGTGGTGAAGAGATAACACCGCCATAGTTTGAGTGAACGACTCGGAGTTAAAGCTCGGTTGGCCATCCATCACCCAGGGGTGTTAATCCCCGGCGGTGAACACGACAATACTTTCGGAAGGCACTGTATCCAACACGTTACATTATTTACTTGTGCCTGTCGTATGTGCCATAATGACATCCTTAAAAAAACAGCACGTTTCCAGTTTAAATTTTGCAGTTCCATTTTGTTTGATTGTCAGGCAGACAGACACACACACTAAACTTTTCTTCTTCTTTTTTTTCTTCTTTTTTTTTTTCATCGCACTCCTCCCTGCGCATGCACGGTCAGGACGAATTCAGAACCAATGTATGGTAAAACAAAAGACTCGTCTTCATATTCATGTTCCGATTCGTGTTCAAAATATAACATTCAATTTAAATAGGTTGTTCCTCAATGATAAAGTGATGATAATAAACTGATAAGACAGACAGACAGACGGACGGACGGACGGACAAACATTAACCAATTGCTTAACCCTGACTTTCGCTTCACGTGCACGGGGTATGAAGTATAAATGGCTTGGGCAAGCAGATTGATAAGGTAACTTCCCCACGGTCAATATGATGAAGAGCTTGAAACATTCAAAACGTTATGAATTAAAGTTCAATCACGACCTTCAACACCTGATCAGACAGTAATTAAACAAGAAGACGTCATGCGGAGCACAATACTTGCAAAATCCGCCCCCCCCCCCCCCCCCATGAAAAGAAATTCCATTGATACAGCAAATTGTCCATTTCATCAAGATAAAAATTGACAATCTTGATCAAAGCTTGGGTCAACAGGATGAAAAGTGATGATTTTTCAGATTAAAAATGATTTTGGAAGGTTGACCTTGAGTTGACCTTTGACCTTTTGACCTCAAAAATCGTTACTTTCTCTATTTAGTGACTCAATGTGCAAATGCTGTTCAATTTTCAAGTAAATCGGATGAAAATTGAAGATTTAAAAAACTTGGCCTATGTTGACCTTTTGGCCTATGTTGACCTCAAAAATAGTTGGTGGTTGAATTCAGTGACCATATTTGTAAATCCTTTTAGAATTTCAAGTCAATCAAATGAAAATTGGTGATTTTAGAAATTCGGCCTATGTTGACCTTTTGGCCTATGTTTACCTAAAATATAATTTGTGGTTGAATTCAGTGACCAGATATGCAAGTCCTCTTCAAATTTCAAGTCAATTGTATGAAAATTGAGGATTTTAGAAATTTGGCCTATGTTGACCTTTTGGCCTATGTTGCCCTTTTGGCGGATGTTGACCTCAAAAATGCTTGGTGGTTGAATTCAGTGACCAGATATGCAAGTCCTCTTCAAATTTCAAGTCAATCGGATGAAAATTGAGGATTTTAGAAATTCGGCCTATGTTGACCTTTTGGCCTATGTTGACCTCAAATATACTTGGTGGTGGACTTCAGTGACCAGATATGCAAGTCCTCTTCAAATTTCAAGTCAATCGGATGAAAATTGAGGATTTTAGAAATTTGGCCTATGTTGACCTTTTGGCCTATGTTGACCTCACATATACTTGGTTGAATTCAATGACCAGATATGCAAGTTGTCTTCAAATTTCAAGTCAATCGGATGAAAATTGAGGATTTTAGAAATTTGGCAAAGTTGGTGACCTTTGGCCTATGTTGACCTTTTCACCCCAAAAACAATAGCCTTCTCAATTGGGATGACCTATACAACTCGGTGAAGTTTCATGACGATCGGTTTAGAATTGTGACCCTTAGGCCGGTGACAAACAAACAAACAGACAGACAGACAGACAACCACAAACGCAACCGACCAATACACTTGAAAAATCTTAGATTTTGCAAGTAATAAAATGTCAAGGGTAAAGGCAGCGTTGGTGCAATTACTATGACTGTTATTTATGCCTCCGCCGACGAAGTTGCCGGAGGCATTATGTTTTCAGGTTGTCCGTTCGGCTGTCTGTCTGTCTGCCCCATCCGTCCATTCGGCTGTCTGTGATAGGTTTTCGTTACCATGATAACTTGAGAATGGCTGAAAAGATCTTTGTCAAACTTGGTGTCCTGATTGAAAAAGAATGGCCTGATTATATTTTGGAGTCATGAGGTCAAAGGCCAAAGGTCAGAGGTCATGTTAAGTTAAAATTATGATGCCGCCAAACTTGTGAACCAGTGATGGGATTTTGAACAAATATGGAATAGGTATATATGATGCAAAAAAAAAAACCCATTGGATTATGGCATCAACAGATCAAAGGTGAGAGGTCATGTCAGATAAAAATATGATAACTTGAGAACAGCTGAAGGGAATTAAATCAAACTTGGTACAGGTATGTATAATGATGTAATCATGAACTGATAAAATTTTGGGGTCAAGCGGTCAAAGGTCAGAAGTCATGTTCACTAAAAAATATGTTACCGCACCAACTTGTGAACAAGTGATGGGATTTTGAACAAACTTGGTGTAAGCATATACGATGCAAAGATGAACCGATTGTATTATGGCATCAAGAGGTCAAAGGTCAGAGGTCATGTCAGGGAAAAATGTGATAACTTGAGAACAGCTGAAGGGATTTAAATTAAACTTGGTACAAGTATGTATAATGATGTAAACATGAACTAATTACATTTTTGCGTAAAGAGGTCAAAGGTCATGTTCTGTAAAAAAAAATCCTGTTACTGTTCCAACTTGTGAACCAGTGATGGAATTTTGACTAAACTTAGCATAAGTATATATTTTGATGTAAAGATGAACTGATTAGATTTTGGAATCAAAGGCGAGGAGTGAGGTGATTGTGATTTTGGTGTGGTCAGAGGTCATGTCAGGTAAAAATGTGATACTTGAGAACAGCTGAATGGACGTAAATAAAACTTGGTACAAGTATTGTGATGCTGTAATAATGTGGGTGGAGGCATATCGGTTGACGTCATGAGGTCGAAGAGTGTCGTTGTAGTTTTCTTCCTCGCTTTCGTAAAATTCTGAAGATGTTTTACTGGACGAAGAAAAAAATGACCTCGGGTATGTTCAATATAAGGGGGTTAATGATGGACCATGTGAGCCCTGCAGAAACCTTGGGGGGGGGGGGGGGGGGGGAGAGGCGGGACAAAGCACAGAAAGAGCAGAGGATGCAAAACCAGAAAGGAGGCCCAAGAAGACAGAGACCACGGACCTGTCTGTGATGGCGAAGTGATGGGCCAGCTTCATCGCTCGGAAGTTCTACACCATCAATACCACTGAGAAAAAGTAGTATACATGATAATAAAGATTGAAAACTTCGAATTATGACGTCATAATGGAGGCACCGATGACATCATTAATACATGTTATTCCCCATGGAGAGTTCTTTACAATGAGCCATTTCTCAATTTTTTCTATTCAGCACTTTCAGATATAGAGGTGCAAAGGTTTTCGGTTTTTCCAAGATGTCGGCCGAACCACGTGACCTATGACGTCATAATTATCATTTAAAGAATTCTACAGGTGGAGTTGCACCTATGGCGAAAACTTCCTGTCGATCGGACCAACGGTTGGAGAGAATATCATATTTATTCTGTGCGGACAAACAAAGACAGACAGACAGACAGCCAGACAGACAGAAATGCAATACCCTCTCCTCAGACGAGGGTAAAAACTCAATGAAACAAATTACTTTAACGTCAGGTGTCCAAGGTCCAAACAATCCGAAGGACGGTAACGTCATAAAAGGATATGGAACAGACAATTAGCGAGACCAATATTATTTGGACTGCATCGAGTGGAGATTTTAGCTTCAGAAAGATATTCTATTCATAGATATTTGATTTGTCTGTATTTATATTTAACCAAAACATGCATAGTTGGTGGTAAAGTACAATTTCTGTCAAAAAAATAAACTGGACAAAATGCTCAGAAATTAATGTATTTGAACTCTCGTACTCCAGTACACCCCCTACCTCCTCCCATAAAAGATTTTACAACACCCAAACTCTTCCCACAAGGGATACTACAAGACCCCAGGCCTTCCCATAAGGGATACTACAATACACCCCAAACCTTCCCACAAGGGATACTACAATACACCCCAAACCTTCCCATAAGGGATACTACAATACACCCCAAACCTTCCCATAAGGGATACGACAATACACCCCAAACCTTCCCATAAGGGATACGACAATACACCCCAAAACCTTCCTATAAGGGATACTACAAGATACCACAAACCTTCACATAAGGGATACCACGAGACACCCTAAAACCTTCCCATAAGGGATACTACAAGATACCCCAAACCTTCCCATAAGGGATACCACACGACACCCCAAACCTTCCCATAGGGGATACAAGACACCCCAAACCTTCCCATAAGGGATACTACAAGACACTCCAAACCTTCCCATAAAGGATACCACACGACACCCCAAGCCTTCCCATAAAGGATACCACACGACACCCCAAGCCTTCCCATAAGGGATACTACAAGACACCCCAAACCTTCCCATAAGGGATACTACAAGACACTCCAAACCTTCCTATCAGGGATATTACAAAATGCCCCAAATCTTCCGAAAAGGGATACTACAAGACACCCCAAACCTTCCCATAAAGGATAATACAAGACACCCCAAACCTTCCCATAAAGGATACAAGACACCCCAAACCCTTCCCATAAGGGATACTGCAATACACCCCAAACCTTCTCATAAGGGATAACACAATACACCCCAAACCTTCCCATAAGGCATAAGGGATAAGGGATACGACAATACACCCCAAACCTTCCCATAAGGGATACGATAACACAATACACCCCAAAACCTTCCTATAAGGGATACGATATTACACCCAAAAACCTTCCTATATGGGATACGATAATACATCCCAAAACCTTCCTATAAGGGATATTACAATACACCCCAAAACCTTCCTATAAGTATAAGGGATACGATAATACATCCCAAAACCTTCCTATAAGTATAAGGGATACGATAATACATCCCAAAACCTTCCTATAAGGGATATTACAATACACCCCAAAACCTTCCTATAAGTATAAGGGATACGATAATACACCCCAAAACCTTCCTATAAGTATAAGGGATACGATAATACACCCCAAAACCTTCCTATAAGTATAAGGGATACGATAATACATCCCAAAACCTTCCTATAAGTATAAGGGATACGATAATACACCCCAAAACCTTCCTATAAGTATAAGGGATACGATAATACACCCCAAAACCTTCCTATAAGTATAAGGGATACGATAATACACCCTAAAACCTTCCTATAAGTATAAGGGATACGATAATACACCCCAAAACCTTCCTATAAGTATAAGGGATACGATAATACACCCCAAAACCTTCCTATAAGTATAAGGGATACGATAATACATCCCAAAACCTTCCTATATAAAGGGATATTACAATACACCCCAAACCTTCCTATAAGGGATAGGGATACTACAAGAGTACACTCAAACCTAACTCCTAAGCACTTGTCAAGGATATTTAGAATTAGACACCAGAATACAAATCCAATTTTAAAAGGACCAACGTCATCATAATCGCACCAAATGTGCTGACGAGGAAAGCTACTGTGCTGTCGTCATCAGATCCGCCATTGAGCACATCGGTAACGAATGACTTACAATTGACAAACCATCGTTAGCGACAACCCACCATTCTCTGGGTCTATTGCTTCCACTTCAGAATCAAGGTCCTCGATTTTAATTCGGACGATTTCAGCAGATGCTTCCATCTCTTCACCGCCCATTCCACATGTAAACACAAAAATCCCGTCGACACCTCCCCATGCACACACAACAGGAATACACCGAGCAGCGTGGGCAAGCCAAGAGAACGTTAAAAAGAAAACACGATCGGCAGGTCTTTCACTGCAAGTGCAAATTCGCTGTCGATATCGAGCGCAACCGGAAGTGACGACAGTGGAGTTTGGTTGGTCCACGGATACCTCCGTGGGTTGGTCGCGTGAGTGAATAAATATAATTGACGCGGATTCCGAATTTCCTTACACGCTAAAAATGAACGATGATTATATGTCCAAACGCTTTTCTGAAATAGATGACATATTTACAGACTTTTAAATAACAAGATAATGATGCTTTAGTTTTGGTAACCAGCTGTTACACCGCCCCATGTCGGATAAACGAATCCTGATTGATTTATTGATCCTTACACGGAACTTCAATCAATTTGCCCTGTCAATCAAGCCTGCTCAAAATGAGTACCAACTGACTGGGTCCTCTCTCAAGGAGGTTGGTGGCAGGATTTGCACTCTGGTAAAACACCTCATCCAGTGGCGTATTTCAGTTTGCTGATATCTAAATCCCATTCAAATTTCAAGTTCCACTTTCTGAATAATCCTCTCCAAGAAGTTCTGTCACTCAAGCTTTTGGGTCTCACTATCTGCCATGATCTTTCCTAGGAAAACCACATTTCCAAGCTGGCCTCCAAAGCCAGTCGCCGACTGGGCATCCTCCGTCGTGCGAAGTCCTTCCTTGGCACACCTGAGCTCCTCACCACATATAAGGCTTTCATCCGCAGCTCAATGGAATACTGCTCTCCCCTCTGGGCCGGTGCTCCTGCCTCACACCTCGCTTGGCTTCACGCTGTTGAAACCAAAGCTTTCAGAATCATTGGAATCTCCTGCAATGAAGCTAACTCTGAGGGCCTTTCACTCACTCACCGCAGGCAGGTTGGTGGGCTTTCCGTCTTCTACCGACTCCTCTCTGGCCTTGCCCCCCCAGCTCTCTCTGGGCTCTGTCCCGCAAATATTCCTACAGGTCGCACAAGATCTGCCAGCAACCCTCTTATGGTTAAACTGCCGAAATCAAGACTCTCTGCTCACCTTTACTCTTTCATTCCTCTTTTCTCCAGCCTCTGGGACAAACTCCCTCACTCTCTTCAATCCCACTCCACCCTCCAAGTCTTTAAAACAGCTGTTCACCACCATCTCTTATCTTCCCCCATCCAAAACCTTGATCTTTTCTACTCCCGCTAATTTCACCCCAAATCCACTTTTTTGAAATACCAACTTCTTTCCTGGAAATCCTTGCAGTGCCTTTGTGTTTTATACTTCTCCCACCCCTCCCCCTGTTCCCACGCCTCCCCCCCCCCCCAAGCCCTCCCACAGTTCTCTCGATGTCCCTGCTCTCAAATGTTGTGTTTGTGTGCTTCCCCTTCTCTCCCCATCTTGTCTACCTCTACCCTTATTATATGTTTTGTGTGTCTGTTTGATTTTTTTTGTGTGATTAATGTTCGCTCTTTCACGAGCCTCGATCCTGTATACAAAAAAAAAAAAAAAGTCAATCGGATGAAAATTGAGGATTTTTGGAATTTGAAAAAGGTAGTTCACCTTTGGCCTATGTTGACCTTTTGACCTCAAAATATATAGGATTTTGTCAGACTACAAACTCGACCATTTGGGGAAGTTTCGTGAAGATCGGTTTAAAATTGTGACCTATAGGCAAGTATAAGTGAGCGGACAGACAAACACACACACAAACAAACCGGAGTGATTAACATACTTGCAAAAAAATTTTGTCAAGTAATAAATTAAACCACCATGTACATTAGAATAGCTAATGCTGAATAGAAACTGTCACACTTGGGACACATCATGCGTGCAGAAAAATCTGGAGAAGTCTGGAGAAGTCAACCACGCTGGGTTGGGTGAGGGAAGAATAAGAAGAATGAGATCAATTTTATAATTTCGAGAAAAGAATTAGGAGAAAAGACTCATGTGATATCCCATGCTGTGAAATAAGGAACTATGATTCGATTGTTTATTCTCACTGTTCCTGCAGTGATACAACAGTTGCCTGTAGAGGAACAAGCCAAACATCAGTTCCATCTGGAATCCCTTCCAGTACAACGGTGCTCTATATGGGAGGAGAAATATCATTACAGATCAAAATCATTGATATTGGAAAAAGATCCAGAGTATTGAAGATCAGATCCACTCCACTCCCATCTCTCTTTGCTGTTTTATTTTTGTTTGTTTCAAGTTGATCCAAGGCTCTCAGAATAGTTTGTATATAAATCATGTGCAGCACAAGACATTGATCAACATCAATAAAACTCTCTGTCTTCTGTTCCCACTTTTGCTTTCTTGATCACACACCCAACTGGTCCACCAAGTTTCGTCCAAATCCGTCCACAATTTTTTGAGATATCCTGCTATGTATCGTTTTTGCCCCGATCTCTCATTGGTGAAGAATCACTTTAAAAATTCTAGTAGCCGGATCCGAATCTTCACCAAAATCTAATCATTTCGTCCTTGTCACAAATACTACATCTCTGCAAAATTTCGTCCGAATCTGTCCACAACTTTGAGATATCTTGTTCCCAGACAAACAAACAAACAAGAAGACGTCATGCGGAGCACGATACTTGCAAAATCAGCCTACCCCCCACCCCACAAGAATTTTTTCCCATTGACACAGCAAATTGTCCATTTCATCAAGATAAGCTCGGGTCAATAGGAAAAAAGTTATTTTTCAGATGAAAAATGATGATTTTGGAAGGTTGACCTTGAGTTGACCTTTGACCTTTTGACCTCAAAAATAGTTGGTTTTCCTATTTAGTGACACAATGTGCAAATGCTGTTCAATTTCCAAGTCAATCGGATGGAAATTGATGGTTTTTCAGATGAAAATTGATGATTTTGGAAGTTGGACCTGCAGTTGACCTTTGACCTTTTGACCTCAAAAATAGTTGGTTTCCCAATTCAGTGAGGCAATATGCAAATGCTGTTCAATTTTCAAGTCAATCGGATGAAAATTGATGGTTTTTCAGATGAAAACTGATGATTTTGGAAGTTTGACCTCGAGTTGACCTCTGACCTCAAAAGTAGCATGTTTCCCAATGTATTGACTCGATATGCAAAGGCTGTTGAATTTTCAAGTCAATCGGTTGAGAATTGACGGCTTTTTAGATGATTTTTTAAAAAATTTGACCTTGAGTTGACCTTTGACCTTTTGACCTCACAATAGTATGTTTCCCAATTTAGTGACGATATGCAAATGATGTTAAATTTTCAAGTTAATCGGTTGAAAATTGATGGCTTTTCAGATGAAAATTGAGGATTTTGAAGATTTAACCTTGAGTTGACCTTTGAACTTTTGACCTCAAATAGTTAATATCCCAATTTAGTGACTCAATATACAAATGCTATTCAATTTTCAAGTCAATCGGATTTAAAATGGCGATTTTAGAAATTTGACCTCCAGATGACCTTTGACCTCAAAATCAATAGGCTTCTCAATTGGGACGACCTATACAACTTGGTGAAGTTTCGTGACGATCGGTTTTGAATTGTGACCTGTAGGGCGGTGAGAAACAGACAAACAAACAGACAGACAAACAGACAGACAGAACCACAAACGCAACCGACACAGCTGTTTGACAATAACAAGGTATGTCACACATAACAAGAAGACGTCATGCGGAGCACGATACTTGCAAAATCCACCCCTCCCCCCCCCCCCCCCACCACAAAAAAAATAAATCCATTGATACAGCAAATTGTCCATTTCATCAAGATTAAAATTGACAATCTTGTTCAAAGCTCGGGTCAAGAGGAAGAAAAGTGACGATTTTTCAGGTGAAAATTGATGATTTTGTAAGATTGACCTTGAGTTGAGCTTTGACCTTTTGACCTCAAAAATAGTTAGTTTCCCTATTTAGTGACTCAATGCGCAAATGCTGTTCAATTTTCAAGTCAATTGGATGAAAATGGAGGATTTTTGAACTTGGCCTATGTTGACCTTGAGGCCTACGTTGACCTCAAAAATACTTGGTGTTTGAATTCAGTGACCAGATATGCAAGTCCTCTTCAAATTTCAAGTCAATCGGATGAAAATTGAGGATTTTAGAAATTTAGCAAAGTTGGTGACCTTTGGCCTATGTTGACCTTTTGACCCCAAAATGTTCTCACTGCAATGTTATAAATGTTCTCACTGCAACATTGGGCTTCTTGCTTTTGACCAACTCTACCATTTGGTGAGGTTTCGTGAAGATCGGTTCAAAATTGTGACCTGTAGGCCAGTGACAAACAGACAGACAAACAAACAGACAGACAAACAGACAGACAGACAGACAGACAGAACCACAAATGCAACCGACCAATATACTTGAAAAATCTTCGATTTTGCAAGTAACAAACAAACATGAAAAATCACTCATAAGGCGACACTTGGCAAAACAGAACAAAGTCGAATGACACTCAGTAGAGCATCCTTTTGACCTCAAAAACAATTCGTGGTTGAATTCAGTGACCTGATATGCAAATCGTCTTCAAAGATTAAATTAATCAGATGAAAATTGTCAATTTTAGAAATTTGGCCGATGTTGACTTTTTGGCCGATGTTGACCTCAAAAATAGTTGGTGGTTGGTTTCAGTTAGCTGATATGAAAATCCTTTTCAGATTTCAAGTCAATCGGATGAAAATTGAGCATTTTAGAAATTCGAAAAAATTGGTTGACCTTTGGCCTATGTTGATCTGAAAAATAGTTGGTGGTTGGTTTCAGTTAGCTGATATGAAAATCCTATTCAAAATTCAAGTCAATGGGATGAAAATTGAGGATTTTATAAATTCGAAATTGTTGTGGACCTTTGTCCTATGTTGAACTTTTGGCCTATGGTGATCTCAAAAATAGTTGGTGGTTGAATTCAGTTAGCTATGTAAATCCCATTCAAATTTCAAGTCCATCGGATTAAAATTAGGGATTTTAGAAATTTGAAAAAAGTGGTTGACCTTTGGTCTATGTTGACCTTTTGGCATATGCTACCATTTGGTGAAGTTTCGTGAAGCTCGGTTTCAAATTGTGACCTGTAGGCAAGTATAAGTGAGCAGACAGACAAACACACACACAAACAAACCGGAGTGATTAACATACTTGCAAAAAAAAAAAAAAAAATTTGCCAAGTAACAAAGACAAACAACAGACGGGTGAAAACATAACCTCCATCTTTGGTGGCGGAAGTGAAAATAACAACCACACCCAAGAAAGAGCTTTTGTAAAATCAATGGTGAATGATTGTTCTGTTGCCACGTTGATTGTTTGGAGGCGATTCAAAGATCCCAGTTTCAAACTACAACCGAATACTACTTCTCTTGCTTTTTTGCTCACCCACAGACAGTGAGATACAGAGGAATACACGAGACAACACAAGTCTGTGCTGATGAGACAAACACATACAGTGAGCTTGGGGGGAGTGATATCACTTTCTGGGTAATTCTGGGTACCAGGGAAGGCATAACAATGGTGTCGCTTTTCTCTGTGCACCCAGAGGCAACATTGGGTATGTCACATATCCAACTCATTCACCAAGTACTCACTGCAATATTGGGTATGTCACACAGCAAACCCATTCACGAAGTTCTCACTGCAATATTGGGTATGTCACACAGCAAACCCATTCACCAAGTTCTCACTGCAATATTGGGTATGTCACACAGCAAACCCATTCACCAAGTACTCACTGCAATGTTGGGTATGTCACACAGCAAACCCATTCACCAAGTTCTCACTGCAATATTGGGTATGTCACACAGCAAACCCATTCACCAAGTTCTCACTGTAATATTGGGTATGTCACACAGCAAACCCATTCACCAAGTTCTCACTGTAATATTGGGTATGTCACACAGCAAACCCATTCACCAAGTTCTCACTGTAATATTGGGTATGTCACATGGCAAACTCATTCACCAAGGTCTCACTGTAATATTGGGTATGTCACACAGCAAACCCATTCACCAAGTTCTCACTGTAATATTGGGTATGTCACATGGCAAACTCATTCACCAAGGTCTCACTGTAATATTGGGTATGTCACACAGCAAACCCATTCACCAAGTTCTCACTGTAATATTGGGTATGTCACATGGCAAACTCATTCACCAAGGTCTCACTGCAATATTGGGTATGTCACACAACAAACCCATTCACCAAGTTCTCACTGTAATATTGGGTGTGTCACACAGCAAACCCATTCACCAAGTTCTCACTGTAATATTGGGTATGTCACATGGCAAACCCATTCACCAAGTTCTCACTGCAATATTGGGTATGTCACACAGCAAACCCATTCACAAAGTTCTCACTGTAATATTGGGTATGTCACACAGCAAACCCATTCACCAAGTTCTCACTGCAATATTGGGTATGTCACATGGCAAACTCATTCACCAAGATCTCACTGCAATGTTGGGTATGTCACACAGCAAACCCATTCACCAAGTTCTCACTGTAATATTGGGTATGTCACACAGCAAACCCATTCACCAAGTTCTCACTGCAATATTGGGTATGTCACATGTCCAACTCATTCACCAAGTTCTCACTGCAACATTGGGTATGTCACACAGCAAACCCATTCACCAAGTTCTCACTGTAATATTGGGTATGTCACACAGCAAACCCATTCACCAAGTTCTCACTGCAATATTGGGTATGTCACATGTCCAACTCATTCACCAAGTTCTCACTGCAACATTGGGTATGTCACACAGCAATCTCATTCACCAAGTTCTCACTGCAACATTGGGTATGTCACACAGCAAACTCATTCACCAAGTACTCACTGCAACATTGGGTATGTCACACAGCAAACCCATTCACCAAGTTCTCACTGCAATATTGGGTATGTCGCACAGCAAACCCATTCACCAAGGTCTCACTGCAACATTGGGTATGTCACACAGCAATCTCATTCACCAAGTTCTCACTGCAACATTGGGTATGTCACACAGCAAACCCATTCACCAAGTACTCACTGCAACATTGGGTATGTCACATATCCAACTCATTCACCAAGTACTCACTGCAACATTGGGTATGTCACACAGCAGACTCATTCACCAAGTTCTCACTGCAATATTGGGTATGCCACACAGCAAACCCATTCACCAAGTTCTCACTGTAATATTGGGTATGCCACACAGCAAACCCATTCACCAAGTTCTCACTGTAATATTGGGTATGTCACACAGCAATCTCATTCACCAAGTTCTCACTGCAACATTGGGTATGTCACACAGCAAACCCATCCACCAAGTACTCACTGCAACATTGGGTATCTCACATATCCAACTCATTCACCAAGTACTCACTGCAACATTGGGTATGTCACACAGCAGACTCATTCACCAAGTACTCACTGCAACATTGGGTATGTCACATGTCCAACTCATTCACCAAGTACTCACTGCAACATTGGGTATGTCACACAGCAAACTCATTCACCAAGTTCTCACTGCAACATTGGGTATGTCACACAGCAAACTCATTCACCAAGTTCTCACTGCAATATTGGGTATGCCACACAGCAAACCCATTCACCAAGTTCTCTCTGCAATATTGGGTATGTCACACAGCAAACCCATTCACCAAGTTCTCACTGCAATATTGGGTATGCCACACAGCAAACCCATTCACCAACGTCTCACTGCAATATTGGGTATGCCACACAGCAAACTCATTCACCAAGTTCTCACTGCAATATTGGGTATGCCACACAGCAAACCCATTCACCAAGTTCTCACTGCAATATTGGGTATGTCACACAGCAAACCCATTCACCATCGTCTCACTGCAATATTGGGTATGCCACACAGCAAACTCATTCACCAAGTTCTCACTGCAATATTGGGTATGCCACACAGCAAACCCATTCACCAAGTTCTCACTGCAATATTGGGTATGTCACATGGCAAACGCATTCACCAAGTTCTCACTGCAATGTTGGGTATGTCACACAGCAAACCCATTCACCAAGTTCTCACTGTAATATTGGGTATGTCACACAGCAAACCCATTCACCAAGTTCTCACTGCAATATTGGGTATGTCACATGTCCAACACATTCACCAAGTTCTCACTGCAACATTGGGTATGTCACACAGCAATATCATTCACCAAGTTCTCACTGCAACATTGGGTATGTCACACAGCAAACCCATTCACCAAGTACTCACTGCAACATTGGGTATGTCACATGTCCACCTCATTCACCAAGTACTCACTGCAACATTGGGTATGTCACACAGCAAATTCATTCACCAAGTTATCACTGCAATATTGGGTATGTCACACAGCAAACTCATTCACCAAGTTCTCACTGCAATATTGGGTATGTCACACAGCAAACCCATTCACCAAGTTCTCACTGCAATATTGGGTATGTCACACAGCAAACCCATTCACCAAGTTCTCACTGCAATATTGGGTATGTCACACAGCAAACCCATTCACCAAGTTCTCACTGTCATATTGGGTATGTCACATGTCCAACTCATTCACCAAGTTCTCACTGCAACATTGGGTATGTCACACAGCAATCTCATTCACCAAGTTCTCACTGCAACATTGGGTATGTCACACAGCAAACTCATTCACCAAGTACTCACTGCAACATTGGTTATGTCACATGTCCAACTCATTCACCAAGTTCTCACTGCAACATTTGGTATGTCACACAGCAAACTCATTCACCAAGTTCTCACTGCAACATTGGGTATGTCACACAGCAAACTCATTCACCAAGTTCTCACTGCAACATTGGGTATGTCACATGTCCAACTCATTCACCAAGTTCTCACTGCAACATTGGGTATGTCACACAGCAATCTCATTCACCAAGTTCTCACTGCAACATTGGGTATGTCACACAGCAAACTCATTCACCAAGTTCTCACTGCAACATTGGGTATGTCACACAGCAAACTCATTCACCAAGTTCTCACTGCAACATTGGGTATGTCACATGTCCAACTCATTCACCAAGTACTAACTGCAACATCGGGTATGTCACATGTCCAACTCATTCACCAAGTACTCACTGCAACATTGGGTATGTCACACAGCAAACTCATTCACCAAGTTCTCACTGCAACATTGGGTATGTCACACAGCAAACTCATTCACCAAGTTCTCACTGCAATATTGGGTATGCCACACAGCAAACAAATTCACCAAGTTCTCTCTGCAATATTGGGTATGTCACACAGCAAACCCATTCACCAAGTTCTCACTGCAATATTGGGTATGTCACACAGCAAACTCATTCACCAACGTCTCACTGCAATATTGGGTATGCCACACAGCAAACTCATTCACCAAGTTCTCACTGCAATATTGGGTATGCCACACAGCAAACCCATTCACCAACGTCTCACTGCAATATTGGGTATGCCACACAGCAAACTCATTCACCAAGTTCTCACTGCAATATTGGGTATGCCACACAGCAAACCCATTCACCAAGTTCTCACTGCAATATTGGGTATGTCACACAGCAAACCCATTCACCATCGTCTCACTGCAATACTGGGTATGCCACACAGCAAACTCATTCACCAAGTTCTCACTGCAATATTGGGTATGCCACACAGCAAACCCATTCACCAAGTTCTCACTGCAATATTGGGTATGTCACATGGCAAACGCATTCACCAAGTTCTCACTGCAATGTTGGGTATGTCACACAGCAAACCCATTCACCAAGTTCTCACTGTAATATTGGATATGTCACACAGCAAACCCATTCACCAAGTTCTCACTGCAATATTGGGTATGTCACATGTCCAACACATTCACCAAGTTCTCACTGCAACATTGGGTATGTCACACAGCAATATCATTCACCAAGTTCTCACTGCAACATTGGGTATGTCACACAGCAAACCCATTCACCAAGTACTCACTGCAACATTGGGTATGTCACATGTCCACCTCATTCACCAAGTACTCACTGCAACATTGGGTATGTCACACAGCAAACTCATTCACCAAGTTATCACTGCAATATTGGGTATGTCACACAGCAAACTCATTCACCAAGTTCTCACTGCAATATTGGGTATGTCACACAGCAAACCCATTCACCAAGTTCTCACTGCAATATTGGGTATGTCACACAGCAAACCCATTCACCAAGTTCTCACTGCAATATTGGGTATGTCACACAGCAAACCCATTCACCAAGTTCTCACTGTCATATTGGGTATGTCACATGTCCAACTCATTCACCAAGTTCTCACTGCAACATTGGGTATGTCACACAGCAATCTCATTCACCAAGTTCTCACTGCAACATTGGGTATGTCACACAGCAAACCCATTCACCAAGTACTCACTGCAACATTGGGTATGTCACATATCCAACTCATTCACCAAGTACTCACTGCAACATTGGGTATGTCACACAGCAAACCCATTCACCAAGTTCTCACTGTAATATTGCGTATGTCACACAGCAAACCCATTCACCAAGTTCTCACTGCAATATTGGGTATGTCACATGTCCAACTCATTCACCAAGTTCTCACTGCAACATTGGGTATGTCACACAGCAATCTCATTCACCAAGTTCTCACTGCAACATTGGGTATGTCACACAGCAAACCCATTCACCAAGGTCTCACTGCAACATTGGGTATGTCACACAGCAGACTCATTCACCAAGTTCTCACTGCAACATTGGGTATGTCACACAGCAAACTCATTCACCAAGTTCTCACTGCAACATTGGGTATGTCACACAGCAATCTCATTCACCAAGTTCTCACTGCAACATTGGGTATGTCACACAGCAAACTCATTCACCAAGTTCTCACTGCAACATTGGGTATGTCACACAGCAAACTCATTCACCAAGTTCTCACTGCAACATTGGGTATGTCACATGTCCAACTCATTCACCAAGTACTAACTGCAACATCGGGTATGTCACATGTCCAACTCATTCACCAAGTACTCACTGCAACATTGGGTATGTCACACAGCAAACTCATTCACCAAGTTCTCACTGCAACATTGGGTATGTCACACAGCAAACTCATTCACCAAGTTCTCACTGCAATATTGGGTATGCCACACAGCAAACAAATTCACCAAGTTCTCTCTGCAATATTGGGTATGTCACACAGCAAACCCATTCACCAAGTTCTCACTGCAATATTGGGTATGTCACACAGCAAACTCATTCACCAACGTCTCACTGCAATATTGGGTATGCCACACAGCAAACTCATTCACCAAGTTCTCACTGCAATATTGGGTATGCCACACAGCAAACCCATTCACCAACGTCTCACTGCAATATTGGGTATGCCACACAGCAAACTCATTCACCAAGTTCTCACTGCAATATTGGGTATGCCACACAGCAAACCCATTCACCAAGTTCTCACTGCAATATTGGGTATGTCACACAGCAAACCCATTCACCATCGTCTCACTGCAATACTGGGTATGCCACACAGCAAACTCATTCACCAAGTTCTCACTGCAATATTGGGTATGCCACACAGCAAACCCATTCACCAAGTTCTCACTGCAATATTGGGTATGTCACATGGCAAACGCATTCACCAAGTTCTCACTGCAATGTTGGGTATGTCACACAGCAAACCCATTCACCAAGTTCTCACTGTAATATTGGATATGTCACACAGCAAACCCATTCACCAAGTTCTCACTGCAATATTGGGTATGTCACATGTCCAACACATTCACCAAGTTCTCACTGCAACATTGGGTATGTCACACAGCAATATCATTCACCAAGTTCTCACTGCAACATTGGGTATGTCACACAGCAAACCCATTCACCAAGTACTCACTGCAACATTGGGTATGTCACATGTCCACCTCATTCACCAAGTACTCACTGCAACATTGGGTATGTCACACAGCAAACTCATTCACCAAGTTATCACTGCAATATTGGGTATGTCACACAGCAAACTCATTCACCAAGTTCTCACTGCAATATTGGGTATGTCACACAGCAAACCCATTCACCAAGTTCTCACTGCAATATTGGGTATGTCACACAGCAAACCCATTCACCAAGTTCTCACTGCAATATTGGGTATGTCACACAGCAAACCCATTCACCAAGTTCTCACTGTCATATTGGGTATGTCACATGTCCAACTCATTCACCAAGTTCTCACTGCAACATTGGGTATGTCACACAGCAATCTCATTCACCAAGTTCTCACTGCAACATTGGGTATGTCACACAGCAAACCCATTCACCAAGTACTCACTGCAACATTGGGTATGTCACATATCCAACTCATTCACCAAGTACTCACTGCAACATTGGGTATGTCACACAGCAAACCCATTCACCAAGTTCTCACTGTAATATTGCGTATGTCACACAGCAAACCCATTCACCAAGTTCTCACTGCAATATTGGGTATGTCACATGTCCAACTCATTCACCAAGTTCTCACTGCAACATTGGGTATGTCACACAGCAATCTCATTCACCAAGTTCTCACTGCAACATTGGGTATGTCACACAGCAAACCCATTCACCAAGGTCTCACTGCAACATTGGGTATGTCACACAGCAGACTCATTCACCAAGTTCTCACTGCAACATTGGGTATGTCACACAGCAAACTCATTCACCAAGTTCTCACTGCAACATTGGGTATGTCACACAGCAATCTCATTCACCAAGTTCTCACTGCAACATTGGGTATGTCACACAGCAAACTCATTCACCAAGTACTCACTGCAACATTGGGTATGTCACATGTCCAACTCATTCACCAAGTTCTCACTGCAACATTTGGTATGTCACACAGCAAACTCATTCACCAAGTTCTCACTGCAACATTGGGTATGTCACACAGCAAACTCATTCACCAAGTTCTCACTGCAACATTGGGTATGTCACATGTCCAACTCATTCACCAAGTTCTCACTGCAACATTGGGTATGTCACACAGCAATCTCATTCACCAAGTTCTCACTGCAACATTGGGTATGTCACACAGCAAACTCATTCACCAAGTTCTCACTGCAACATTGGGTATGTCACACAGCAAACTCATTCACCAAGTTCTCACTGCAACATTGGGTATGTCACATGTCCAACTCATTCACCAAGTACTCACTGCAACATTGGGTATGTCACATGTCCAACTCATTCACCAAGTACTCACTGCAACATTGGGTATGTCACACAGCAAACTCATTCACCAAGTTCTCACTGCAACATTGGGTATGTCACACAGCAAACCCATTCACCAAGTTCTCACTGCAATATTGGGAATGCCACACAGCAAACCCATTCACCAAGTTCTTTCTGCAATATTGGGTATGTCACACAGCAAACCCATTCACCAAGTTCTCACTGCAATATTGGGTATGTCACACAGCAAACTCATTCACCAACGTCTCACTGCAATATTGGGTATGCCACACAGCAAACTCATTCACCAAGTTCTCACTGCAATATTGGGTATGCCACACAGCAAACCCATTCACCAACGTCTCACTGCAATATTGGGTATGCCACACAGCAAACTCATTCACCAAGTTCTCACTGCAATATTGGGTATGCCACACAGCAAACCCATTCACCAAGTTCTCACTGCAATATTGGGTATGTCACACAGCAAACTCATTCACCATCGTCTCACTGCAATATTGGGTATGCCACACAGCAAACTCATTCACCAAGTTCTCACTGCAATATTGGGTATGCCACACAGCAAACCCATTCACCAAGTTCTCACTGCAATATTGGGTATGTCACATGGCAAACGCATTCACCAAGTTCTCACTGCAATGTTGGGTATGTCACACAGCAAACCCATTCACCAAGTTCTCACTGTAATATTGGGTATGTCACACAGCAAACCCATTCACCAAGTTCTCACTGCAATATTGGGTATGTCACATGTCCAACTCATTCACCAAGTTCTCACTGCAACATTGGGTATGTCACACAGCAATATCATTCACCAAGTTCTCACTGCAACATTGGGTATGTCACACAGCAAACCCATTCACCAAGTACTCACTGCAACATTGGGTATGTCACATGTCCACCTCATTCACCAAGTACTCACTGCAACATTGGGTATGTCACACAGCAAACTCATTCACCAAGTTCTCACTGCAATATTGGGTATGTCACACAGCAAACTCATTCACCAAGTTCTCACTGCAATATTGGGTATGTCACACAGCAAACCCATTCACCAAGTTCTCACTGCAATATTGGGTATGTCACACAGCAAACCCATTCACCAAGTTCTCACTGCAATATTGGGTATGTCACACAGCAAACCCATTCACCAAGTTCTCTGTCATATTGGGTATGTCACATGTCCAACTCATTCACCAAGTTCTCACTGCAACATTGGGTATGTCACACAGCAATCTCATTCACCAAGTTCTCACTGCAACATTGGGTATGTCACACAGCAAACCCATTCACCAAGTACTCACTGCAACATTGGGTATGTCACATATCCAACTCATTCACCAAGTACTCACTGCAACATTGGGTATGTCACAGAGCAAACCCATTCACCAAGTTCTCACTGTAATATTGGGTATGTCACACAGCAAACCCATTCACCAAGTTCTCACTGCAATATTGGGTATGTCACATGTCCAACTCATTCACCAAGTTCTCACTGCAACATTGGGTATGTCACACAGCAATCTCATTCACCAAGTTCTCACTGCAACATTGGGTATGTCACACAGCAAACTCATTCACCAAGTACTCACTGCAACATTGGGTATGTCACACAGCAAACTCATTCACCAAGTTCTCACTGCAATATTGGGTATGTCACACAGCAAACCCATTCACCAAGGTCTCACTGCAACATTGGGTATGTCACACAGCAATCTCATTCACCAAGTTCTCACTGCAACATTGGGTATGTCACACAGCAAACCCATTCACCAAGTACTCACTGCAACATTGGGTATGTCACATATCCAACTCATTCACCAAGTACTCACTGCAACATTGGGTATGTCACACAGCAGACTCATTCACCAAGTTCTCACTGCAATATTGGGTATGCCACACAGCAAACCCATTCACCAAGGTCTCACTGCAACATTGGGTATGTCACACAGCCATCTCATTCACCAAGTTCTCACTGCAACATTGGGTATGTCACACAGCAAACCCATTCACCAAGTACTCACTGCAACATTGGGTATCTCACATATCCAACTCATTCACCAAGTACTCACTGCAACATTGGGTATGTCACACAGCAGACTCATTCACCAAGTACTCACTGCAACATTGGGTATGTCACATGTCCAACTCATTCACCAAGTACTCACTGCAACATTGGGTATGTCACACAGTAAACTCATTCACCAAGTTCTCACTGCAATATTGGGTATGCCACACAGCAAACCCATTCACCAACGTCTCACTGCAATATTGGGTATGCCACACAGCAAACTCATTCACCAAGTTCTCACTGCAATATTGGGTATGCCACACAGCAAACCCATTCACCAAGTTCTCACTGCAATATTGGGTATGTCACACAGCAAACTCATTCACCATCGTCTCACTGCAATATTGGGTATGCCACACAGCAAACTCATTCACCAAGTTCTCACTGCAATATTGGGTATGCCACACAGCAAACCCATTCACCAAGTTCTCACTGCAATATTGGGCATGTCACACAGCAAACCCATTCACCAAGTTCTCACTGTAATATTGGGTATGTCACACAGCAAACCCATTCACCAAGTTCTCACTGCAATATTGGGTATGTCACATGTCCAACTCATTCACCATCGTCTCACTGCAATATTGGGTATGCCACACAGCAAACTCATTCACCAAGTTCTCACTGCAATATTGGGTATGCCACACAGCAAACCCATTCACCAAGTTCTCACTGCAATATTGGGCATGTCACACAGCAAACCCATTCACCAAGTTCTCACTGTAATATTGGGTATGTCACACAGCAAACCCATTCACCAAGTTCTCACTGCAACATTGGGTATGTCACACAGCAATATCATTCACCAAGTTCTCACTGCAACTTTGGGTATGTCACACAGCAAACCCATTCACCAAGTACTCACTGCAACATTGGGTATGACACACAGCAAACTCATTCACCAAGTTCTCACTGTAATATTGGGTATGTCACACAGCAAACTCATTCACCAAGTTCTCACTGCAATATTGGATATGTCACACAGCAAACCCATTCACCAAGTTCTCACTGCAATATTGGGTATGTCACACAGCAAACTCATTCACCAAGGTCTCACTGCAATATTGGGTATGTCACACAGCAAACACATTCACCAAGTTCTCACTGCAATATTGGGTATGTCACACAGCAAACCCATTCACCAAGTTCTCACTGTCATATTGGGTATGTCACATGTCCAACCCATTCACCAAGTTCTCACTGCAACATTGGGTATGTCACACAGCAATCTCATTCACCAAGTTCTCACTGCAACATTGGGTATGTCACACAGCAAACCCATTCACCAACTACTCACTGCAACATTGGGTATGTCACATATCCAACTCATTCACCAAGTACTCACTGCAACATTGGGTATGTCACACAGCAGACTCATTCACCAAGTTCTCACTGCAACATTGGGTATGTCACACAGCAAACTCATTCACCAAGTTCTCACTGCAACATTGGGTATGTCACACAGCAATCTCATTCACCAAGTTCTCACTGCAACATTGGGTATGTCACACAGCAAACTCATTCACCAAGTTCTCACTGCAACATTGGGTATGTCACATGTCCAACTCATTCACCAAGTACTCACTGCAACATTGGGTATGTCACACAGCAAACTCATTCACCAAGTTCTCACTGCAACATTGGGTATGTCACACAGCAAAATCATTCACCAAGTTCTCACTGCAACATTGGGTATGTCACACAGCAAACTCATTCACCAAGTTCTCACTGCAACATTGGGTATGTCACACAGCAAACTCATTCACCAAGTTCTCACTGC
The DNA here is from genome assembly GCF_964187855.1 of Myxine glutinosa. NCBI lineage: Eukaryota > Metazoa > Chordata > Myxini > Myxiniformes > Myxinidae > Myxine > Myxine glutinosa. Next base: position 364,857,113 of record NC_136261.1, on the reverse strand, counting down.
AATATTGGGTATGTCACACAGCAAACCCATTCACCAAGTTCTCACTGCAATATTGGGTATGTCACACAGCAAACTCATTCACCAAGGTCTCACTGCAATATTGGGTATGTCACAAAGCAAACCCATTCACCAAGTTCTCACTGTAATATTGGGTATGTCACACAGCAAACCCATTCACCAAGTTCTCACTGCAATATTGGGTATGTCACACAGCAATCTCATTCACCAAGTTCTCACTGCAACATTGGGTATGTCACACAGCAATCTCATTCACCAAGTTCTCACTGCAACATTGGGTATGTCACACAGCAAACCCATTCACCAAGTACTCACTGCAACATTGGGTATGTCACTTATCCAACTCATTCACCAAGTACTCACTGCAACATTGGGTATGTCACACAGCAAACCCATTCACCAAGTTCTCACTGCAATATTGGGTATGTCACATGTCCAACTCATTCACCAAGTTCTCACTGCAACATTGGGTATGTCACACAGCAATCTCATTCACCAAGTTCTCACTGCAACATTGGGTATGTCACACAGCAAACTCATTCACCAAGTACTCACTGCAACATTGGGTATGTCACACAGCAAACTCATTCACCAAGTTCTCACTGCAATATTGGGTATGTCACACAGCAAACCCATTCACCAAGGTCTCACTGCAACATTGGGTATGTCACACAGCAATCTCATTCACCAAGTTCTCACTGCAACATTGGGTATGTCACACAGCAAACCCATTCACCAAGTACTCACTGCAACATTGGGTATGCCACATATCCAACTCATTCACCAAGTACTCACTGCAACATTGGGTATGTCACACAGCAGACTCATTCACCAAGTTCTCACTGCAACATTGGGTATGTCACACAGCAATCTCATTCACCAAGTTCTCACTGCAACATTGGGTATGTCACACAGCAAACCCATTCACCAAGTACTCACTGCAACATTGGGTATGCCACATATCCAACTCATTCACCAAGTACTCACTGCAACATTGGGTATGTCACACAGCAAACTCATTCACCAAGTTCTCACTGCAACATTGGGTATGTCACACAGCAATCTCATTCACCAAGTTCTCACTGCAACATTGGGTATGTCACACAGCAAACTCATTCACCAAGTACTCACTGCAACATTGGGTATGTCACATGTCCAACTCATTCACCAAGTTCTCACTGCAACATTTGGTATGTCACACAGCAAACTCATTCACCAAGTTCTCACTGCAACATTGGGTATGTCACACAGCAAACTCATTCACCAAGTTCTCACTGCAACATTGGGTATGTCACATGTCCAACTCATTCACCAAGTTCTCACTGCAACATTGGGTATGTCACACGGCAATCTCATTCACCAAGTTCTCACTGCAACTTTGGGTATGTCACACAGCAAACTCATTCACCAAGTTCTCACTGCAACATTGGGTATGTCACATGTCCAACTCATTCACTAAGTACTCACTGCAACATTGGGTATGTCACATGTCCAACTCATTCACCAAGTACTCACCGCAACATTGGGTATGTCACACAGCAAACTCATTCACCAAGTTCTCACTGCAACATTGGGTATGTCACACAGCAAACTCATTCACCAAGTTCTCACTGCAATATTGGGTATGCCACACAGCAAACCCATTCACCAAGTTCTCACTGTAATATTGGGTATGTCACACAGCAAACCCATTCACCAAGTTCTCACTGCAATATTGGGTATGTCACATGTCCAACTCATTCACCAAGTTCTCACTGCAACATTGGGTATGTCACACAGCAATCTCATTCACCAAGTTCTCACTGCAACATTGGGTATGTCACACAGCAAACTCATTCACCAAGTACTCACTGCAACATTGGGTATGTCACACAGCAAACTCATTCACCAAGTTCTCACTGCAATATTGGGTATGTCACACAGCAAACCCATTCACCAAGGTCTCACTGCAACATTGGGTATGTCACACAGCAATCTCATTCACCAAGTTCTCACTGCAACATTGGGTATGTCACACAGCAAACCCATTCACCAAGTACTCACTGCAACATTGGGTATGTCACACAGCAAACTCATTCACCAAGTTATCACTGCAATATTGGGTATGTCACACAGCAAACTCATTCACCAAGTTCTCACTGCAATATTGGGTATGTCACACAGCAAACCCATTCACCAAGTTCTCACTGCAATATTGGGTATGTCACACAGCAAACCCATTCACCAAGTTCTCACTGCAATATTGGGTATGTCACACAGCAAACCCATTCACCAAGTTCTCACTGTCATATTGGGTATGTCACATGTCCAACTCATTCACCAAGTTCTCACTGCAACATTGGGTATGTCACACAGCAATCTCATTCACCAAGTTCTCACTGCAACATTGGGTATGTCATACAGCAAACCCATTCACCAAGTACTCACTGCAACATTGGGTATGTCACATATCCAACTCATTCACCAAGTACTCACTGCAACATTGGGTATGTCACACAGCAAACCCATTCACCAAGTTCTCACTGTAATATTGCGTATGTCACACAGCAAACCCATTCACCAAGTTCTCACTGCAATATTGGGTATGTCACATGTCCAACTCATTCACCAAGTTCTCACTGCAACATTGGGTATGTCACACAGCAATCTCATTCACCAAGTTCTCACTGCAACATTGGGTATGTCACACAGCAAACCCATTCACCAAGGTCTCACTGCAACATTGGGTATGTCACACAGCAGACTCATTCACCAAGTTCTCACTGCAACATTGGGTATGTCACACAGCAAACTCATTCACCAAGTTCTCACTGCAACATTGGGTATGTCACACAGCAATCTCATTCACCAAGTTCTCACTGCAACATTGGGTATGTCACACAACAAACTCATTCACCAAGTACTCACTGCAACATTGGGTATGTCACATGTCCAACTCATTCACCAAGTACTCACTGCAACATTGGGTATGTCACACAGCAAACTCATTCACCAAGTTCTCACTGCAACATTGGGTATGTCACACAGCAATCTCATTCACCAAGTTCTCACTGCAACATTGGGTATGTCACACAGCAAACTCATTCACCAAGTACTCACTGCAACATTGGGTATGTCACATGTCCAACTCATTCACCAAGTTCTCACTGCAACATTTGGTATGTCACACAGCAAACTCATTCACCAAGTTCTCACTGCAACATTGGGTATGTCACACAGCAAACTCATTCACCAAGTTCTCACTGCAACATTGGGTATGTCACATGTCCAACTCATTCACCAAGTTCTCACTGCAACATTGGGTATGTCACACGGCAATCTCATTCACCAAGTTCTCACTGCAACTTTGGGTATGTCACACAGCAAACTCATTCACCAAGTTCTCACTGCAACATTGGGTATGTCACATGTCCAACTCATTCACTAAGTACTCACTGCAACATTGGGTATGTCACATGTCCAACTCATTCACCAAGTACTCACCGCAACATTGGGTATGTCACACAGCAAACTCATTCACCAAGTTCTCACTGCAACATTGGGTATGTCACACAGCAAACTCATTCACCAAGTTCTCACTGCAATATTGGGTATGCCACACAGCAAACCCATTCACCAAGTTCTCACTGTAATATTGGGTATGTCACACAGCAAACCCATTCACCAAGTTCTCACTGCAATATTGGGTATGTCACATGTCCAACTCATTCACCAAGTTCTCACTGCAACATTGGGTATGTCACACAGCAATCTCATTCACCAAGTTCTCACTGCAACATTGGGTATGTCACACAGCAAACTCATTCACCAAGTACTCACTGCAACATTGGGTATGTCACACAGCAAACTCATTCACCAAGTTCTCACTGCAATATTGGGTATGTCACACAGCAAACCCATTCACCAAGTTCTCACTGCAACATTGGGTATGTCACACAGCAATCTCATTCACCAAGTTCTCACTGCAACATTGGGTATGTCACACAACAAACTCATTCACCAAGTACTCACTGCAACATTGGGTATGTCACATGTCCAACTCATTCACCAAGTACTCACTGCAACATTGGGTATGTCACACAGCAAACTCATTCACCAAGTTCTCACTGCAACATTGGGTATGTCACACAGCAATCTCATTCACCAAGTTCTCACTGCAACATTGGGTATGTCACACAGCAAACTCATTCACCAAGTACTCACTGCAACATTGGGTATGTCACATGTCCAACTCATTCACCAAGTTCTCACTGCAACATTTGGTATGTCACACAGCAAACTCATTCACCAAGTTCTCACTGCAACATTGGGTATGTCACACAGCAAACTCATTCACCAAGTTCTCACTGCAACATTGGGTATGTCACATGTCCAACTCATTCACCAAGTTCTCACTGCAACATTGGGTATGTCACACGGCAATCTCATTCACCAAGTTCTCACTGCAACTTTGGGTATGTCACACAGCAAACTCATTCACCAAGTTCTCACTGCAACATTGGGTATGTCACATGTCCAACTCATTCACTAAGTACTCACTGCGACATTGGGTATGTCACATGTCCAACTCATTCACCAAGTACTCACCGCAACATTGGGTATGTCACACAGCAAACTCATTCACCAAGTTCTCACTGCAACATTGGGTATGTCACACAGCAAACTCATTCACCAAGTTCTCACTGCAATATTGGGTATGCCACACAGCAAACCCATTCACCAAGTTCTCACTGTAATATTGGGTATGTCACACAGCAAACCCATTCACCAAGTTCTCACTGCAATATTGGGTATGTCACATGTCCATCTCATTCACCAAGTTCTCACTGCAACATTGGGTATGTCACACAGCAATCTCATTCACCAAGTTCTCACTGCAACATTGGGTATGTCACACAGCAAACTCATTCACCAAGTACTCACTGCAACATTGGGTATGTCACACAGCAAACTCATTCACCAAGTTCTCACTGCAATATTGGGTATGTCACACAGCAAACCCATTCACCAAGGTCTCACTGCAACATTGGGTATGTCACACAGCAATCTCATTCACCAAGTTCTCACTGCAACATTGGGTATGTCACACAGCAAACCCATTCACCAAGTACTCACTGCAACATTGGGTATGTCACACAGCAAACTCATTCACCAAGTTATCACTGCAATATTGGGTATGTCACACAGCAAACTCAATCACCAAGTTCTCACTGCAATATTGGGTATGTCACACAGCAAACCCATTCACCAAGTTCTCACTGCAATATTGGGTATGTCACACAGCAAACCCATTCACCAAGTTCTCACTGCAATATTGGGTATGTCACACAGCAAACCCATTCACCAAGTTCTCACTGTCATATTGGGTATGTCACATGTCCAACTCATTCACCAAGTTCTCACTGCAACATTGGGTATGTCACACAGCAATCTCATTCACCAAGTTCTCACTGCAACATTGGGTATGTCACACAGCAAACCCATTCACCAAGTACTCACTGCAACATTGGGTATGTCACATATCCAACTCATTCACCAAGTACTCACTGCAACATTGGGTATGTCACACAGCAAACCCATTCACCAAGTTCTCACTGTAATATTGCGTATGTCACACAGCAAACCCATTCACCAAGTTCTCACTGCAATATTGGGTATGTCACATGTCCAACTCATTCACCAAGTTCTCACTGCAACATTGGGTATGTCACACAGCAATCTCATTCACCAAGTTCTCACTGCAACATTGGGTATGTCACACAGCAAACCCATTCACCAAGGTCTCACTGCAACATTGGGTATGTCACACAGCAGACTCATTCACCAAGTTCTCACTGCAACATTGGGTATGTCACACAGCAAACTCATTCACCAAGTTCTCACTGCAACATTGGGTATGTCACACAGCAATCTCATTCACCAAGTTCTCACTGCAACATTGGGTATGTCACACAACAAACTCATTCACCAAGTACTCACTGCAACATTGGGTATGTCACATGTCCAACTCATTCACCAAGTTCTCACTGCAACATTTGGTATGTCACACAGCAAACTCATTCACCAAGTTCTCACTGCAACATTGGGTATGTCACACAGCAAACTCATTCACCAAGTTCTCACTGCAACATTGGGTATGTCACATGTCCAACTCATTCACCAAGTTCTCACTGCAACATTGGGTATGTCACACAGCAATCTCATTCACCAAGTTCTCACTGCAACATTGGGTATGTCACACAGCAAACTCATTCACCAAGTTCTCACTGCAACATTGGGTATGTCACACAGCAAACTCATTCACCAAGTTCTCACTGCAACATTGGGTATGTCACATGTCCAACTCATTCACCAAGTACTCACTGCAACATTGGGTATGTCACATGTCCAACTCATTCACCAAGTACTCACTGCAACATTGGGTATGTCACACAGCAAACTCATTCACCAAGTTCTCACTGCAACATTGGGTATGTCACACAGCAAACCCATTCACCAAGTTCTCACTGCAATATTGGGAATGCCACACAGCAAACCCATTCACCAAGTTCTTTCTGCAATATTGGGTATGTCACACAGCAAACCCATTCACCAAGTTCTCACTGCAACATTGGGTATGTTACACAGCAATCTCATTCACCAAGTTCTCACTGCAACATTGGGTATGTCACACAGCAAACTCATTCACCAAGTACTCACTGCAACATTGGGTATGTCACATGTCCAACTCATTCACCAAGTTCTCACTGCAACATTTGGTATGTCACACAGCAAACTCATTCACCAAGTTCTCACTGCAACATTGGGTATGTCACACAGCAAACTCATTCACCAAGTTCTCACTGCAACATTGGGTATGTCACATGTCCAACTCATTCACCAAGTTCTCACTGCAACATTGGGTATGTCACACGGCAATCTCATTCACCAAGTTCTCACTGCAACTTTGGGTATGTCACACAGCAAACTCATTCACCAAGTTCTCACTGCAACATTGGGTATGTCACACAGCAAACTCATTCACCAAGTTCTCACTGCAACATTGGGTATGTCACATGTCCAACTCATTCACCAAGTACTCACTGCAACATTGGGTATGTCACATGTCCAACTCATTCACCAAGTACTCACTGCAACATTGGGTATGTCACACAGCAAACTCATTCACCAAGTTCTCACTGCAACATTGGGTATGTCACACAGCAAACTCATTCACCAAGTTCTCACTGCAATATTGGGTATGCCACACAGCAAACCCATTCACCAAGTTCTCTCTGCAATATTGGGTATGTCACACAGCAAACCCATTCACCAAGTTCTCACTGCAATATTGGGTATGTCACACAGCAAACTCATTCACCAACGTCTCACTGCAATATTGGGTATGCCACACAGCAAACTCATTCACCAAGTTCTCACTGCAATATTGGGTATGCCACACAGCAAACCCATTCACCAAAGTCTCACTGCAATATTGGGTATGCCACACAGCAAACTCATTCACCAAGTTCTCACTGCAATATTGGGTATGCCACACAGCAAACCCATTCACCAAGTTCTCACTGCAATATTGGGTATGTCACACAGCAAACTCATTCACCATCGTCTCACTGCAATATTGGGTATGCCACACAGCAAACTCATTCACCAAGTTCTCACTGCAATATTGGGTATGCCACACAGCAAACCCATTCACCAAGTTCTCACTGCAATATTGGGTATGTCACACAGCAAACCCATTCACCAAGTTCTCACTGTAATATTGGGTATGTCACACAGCAAACCCATTCACCAAGTTCTCACTGCAATAATGGGTATGTCACATGTCCAACTCATTCACCAAGTTCTCACTGCAACATTGGGTATGTCACACAGCAATCTCATTCACCAAGTTCTCACTGCAACATTGGGTATGTCACACAGCAAACTCATTCACCAAGTACTCACTGCAACATTGGGTATGTCACACAGCAAACTCATTCACCAAGTTCTCACTGCAATATTGGGTATGTCACACAGCAAACCCATTCACCAAGGTCTCACTGCAACATTGGGTATGTCACACAGCAATCTCATTCACCAAGTTCTCACTGCAACATTGGGTATGTCACACAGCAAACCCATTCACCAAGTACTCACTGCAACATTGGGTATGTCACATATCCAACTCATTCACCAAGTACTCACTGCAACATTGGGTATGTCACACAGCAGACTCATTCACCAAGTTCTCACTGCAATATTGGGTATGCCACACAGCAAACCCATTCACCAAGGTCTCACTGCAACATTGGGTATGTCACACAGCAATCTCATTCACCAAGTTCTCACTGCAACATTGGGTATGTCACACAGCAAACCCATTCACCAAGTACTCACTGCAACATTGGGTATCTCACATATCCAACTCATTCACCAAGTACTCACTGCAACATTGGGTATGTCACACAGCAGACTCATTCACCAAGTACTCACTGCAACATTGGGTATGTCACATGTCCAACTCATTCACCAAGTACTCACTGCAACATTGGGTATGTCACACAGCAAACTCATTCACCAAGTTCTCACTGCAACATTGGGTATGTCACACAGCAATCTCATTCACCAAGTTCTCACTGCAACATTGGGTATGTCACACAGCAAACTCATTCACCAAGTACTCACTGCAACATTGGGTATGTCACATGTCCAACTCATTCACCAAGTTCTCACTGCAACATTTGGTATGTCACACAGCAAACTCATTCACCAAGTTCTCACTGCAACATTGGGTATGTCACACAGCAAACTCATTCACCAAGTTCTCACTGCAACATTGGGTATGTCACATGTCCAACTCATTCACCAAGTTCTCACTGCAACATTGGGTATGTCACACGGCAATCTCATTCACCAAGTTCTCACTGCAACTTTGGGTATGTCACACAGCAAACTCATTCACCAAGTTCTCACTGCAACATTGGGTATGTCACATGTCCAACTCATTCACTAAGTACTCACTGCAACATTGGGTATGTCACATGTCCAACTCATTCACCAAGTACTCACCGCAACATTGGGTATGTCACACAGCAAACTCATTCACCAAGTTCTCACTGCAACATTGGGTATGTCACACAGCAAACTCATTCACCAAGTTCTCACTGCAATATTGGGTATGCCACACAGCAAACCCATTCACCAAGTTCTCACTGTAATATTGGGTATGTCACACAGCAAACCCATTCACCAAGTTCTCACTGCAATATTGGGTATGTCACATGTCCAACTCATTCACCAAGTTCTCACTGCAACATTGGGTATGTCACACAGCAATCTCATTCACCAAGTTCTCACTGCAACATTGGGTATGTCACACAGCAAACTCATTCACCAAGTACTCACTGCAACATTGGGTATGTCACACAGCAAACTCATTCACCAAGTTCTCACTGCAATATTGGGTATGTCACACAGCAAACCCATTCACCAAGTTCTCACTGCAACATTGGGTATGTCACACAGCAATCTCATTCACCAAGTTCTCACTGCAACATTGGGTATGTCACACAACAAACTCATTCACCAAGTACTCACTGCAACATTGGGTATGTCACATGTCCAACTCATTCACCAAGTACTCACTGCAACATTGGGTATGTCACACAGCAAACTCATTCACCAAGTTCTCACTGCAACATTGGGTATGTCACACAGCAATCTCATTCACCAAGTTCTCACTGCAACATTGCGTATGTCACACAGCAAACTCATTCACCAAGTACTCACTGCAACATTGGGTATGTCACATGTCCAACTCATTCACCAAGTTCTCACTGCAACATTTGGTATGTCACACAGCAAACTCATTCACCAAGTTCTCACTGCAACATTGGGTATGTCACACAGCAAACTCATTCACCAAGTTCTCACTGCAACATTGGGTATGTCACATGTCCAACTCATTCACCAAGTTCTCACTGCAACATTGGGTATGTCACACGGCAATCTCATTCACCAAGTTCTCACTGCAACTTTGGGTATGTCACACAGCAAACTCATTCACCAAGTTCTCACTGCAACATTGGGTATGTCACATGTCCAACTCATTCACTAAGTACTCACTGCAACATTGGGTATGTCACATGTCCAACTCATTCACCAAGTACTCACCGCAACATTGGGTATGTCACACAGCAAACTCATTCACCAAGTTCTCACTGCAACATTGGGTATGTCACACAGCAAACTCATTCACCAAGTTCTCACTGCAATATTGGGTATGCCACACAGCAAACCCATTCACCAAGTTCTCACTGTAATATTGGGTATGTCACACAGCAAACCCATTCACCAAGTTCTCACTGCAATATTGGGTATGTCACATGTCCATCTCATTCACCAAGTTCTCACTGCAACATTGGGTATGTCACACAGCAATCTCATTCACCAAGTTCTCACTGCAACATTGGGTATGTCACACAGCAAACTCATTCACCAAGTACTCACTGCAACATTGGGTATGTCACACAGCAAACTCATTCACCAAGTTCTCACTGCAATATTGGGTATGTCACACAGCAAACCCATTCACCAAGGTCTCACTGCAACATTGGGTATGTCACACAGCAATCTCATTCACCAAGTTCTCACTGCAACATTGGGTATGTCACACAGCAAACCCATTCACCAAGTACTCACTGCAACATTGGGTATGTCACACAGCAAACTCATTCACCAAGTTATCACTGCAATATTGGGTATGTCACACAGCAAACTCAATCACCAAGTTCTCACTGCAATATTGGGTATGTCACACAGCAAACCCATTCACCAAGTTCTCACTGCAATATTGGGTATGTCACACAGCAAACCCATTCACCAAGTTCTCACTGCAATATTGGGTATGTCACACAGCAAACCCATTCACCAAGTTCTCACTGTCATATTGGGTATGTCACATGTCCAACTCATTCACCAAGTTCTCACTGCAACATTGGGTATGTCACACAGCAATCTCATTCACCAAGTTCTCACTGCAACATTGGGTATGTCACACAGCAAACCCATTCACCAAGTACTCACTGCAACATTGGGTATGTCACATATCCAACTCATTCACCAAGTACTCACTGCAACATTGGGTATGTCACACAGCAAACCCATTCACCAAGTTCTCACTGTAATATTGCGTATGTCACACAGCAAACCCATTCACCAAGTTCTCACTGCAATATTGGGTATGTCACATGTCCAACTCATTCACCAAGTTCTCACTGCAACATTGGGTATATCACACAGCAATCTCATTCACCAAGTTCTCACTGCAACATTGGGTATGTCACACAGCAAACCCATTCACCAAGGTCTCACTGCAACATTGGGTATGTCACACAGCAGACTCATTCACCAAGTTCTCACTGCAACATTGGGTATGTCACACAGCAAACTCATTCACCAAGTTCTCACTGCAACATTGGGTATGTCACACAGCAATCTCATTCACCAAGTTCTCACTGCAACATTGGGTATGTCACACAACAAACTCATTCACCAAGTACTCACTGCAACATTGGGTATGTCACATGTCCAACTCATTCACCAAGTTCTCACTGCAACATTTGGTATGTCACACAGCAAACTCATTCACCAAGTTCTCACTGCAACATTGGGTATGTCACACAGCAAACTCATTCACCAAGTTCTCACTGCAACATTGGGTATGTCACATGTCCAACTCATTCACCAAGTTCTCACTGCAACATTGGGTATGTCACACAGCAATCTCATTCACCAAGTTCTCACTGCAACATTGGGTATGTCACACAGCAAACTCATTCACCAAGTTCTCACTGCAACATTGGGTATGTCACACAGCAAACTCATTCACCAAGTTCTCACTGCAACATTGGGTATGTCACATGTCCAACTCATTCACCAAGTACTCACTGCAACATTGGGTATGTCACATGTCCAACTCATTCACCAAGTACTCACTGCAACATTGGGTATGTCACACAGCAAACTCATTCACCAAGTTCTCACTGCAACATTGGGTATGTCACACAGCAAACCCATTCACCAAGTTCTCACTGCAATATTGGGAATGCCACACAGCAAACCCATTCACCAAGTTCTTTCTGCAATATTGGGTATGTCACACAGCAAACCCATTCACCAAGTTCTCACTGCAACATTGGGTATGTTACACAGCAATCTCATTCACCAAGTTCTCACTGCAACATTGGGTATGTCACACAGCAAACTCATTCACCAAGTACTCACTGCAACATTGGGTATGTCACATGTCCAACTCATTCACCAAGTTCTCACTGCAACATTTGGTATGTCACACAGCAAACTCATTCACCAAGTTCTCACTGCAACATTGGGTATGTCACACAGCAAACTCATTCACCAAGTTCTCACTGCAACATTGGGTATGTCACATGTCCAACTCATTCACCAAGTTCTCACTGCAACATTGGGTATGTCACACGGCAATCTCATTCACCAAGTTCTCACTGCAACTTTGGGTATGTCACACAGCAAACTCATTCACCAAGTTCTCACTGCAACATTGGGTATGTCACACAGCAAACTCATTCACCAAGTTCTCACTGCAACATTGGGTATGTCACATGTCCAACTCATTCACCAAGTACTCACTGCAACATTGGGTATGTCACATGTCCAACTCATTCACCAAGTACTCACTGCAACATTGGGTATGTCACACAGCAAACTCATTCACCAAGTTCTCACTGCAACATTGGGTATGTCACACAGCAAACTCATTCACCAAGTTCTCACTGCAATATTGGGTATGCCACACAGCAAACCCATTCACCAAGTTCTCTCTGCAATATTGGGTATGTCACACAGCAAACCCATTCACCAAGTTCTCACTGCAATATTGGGTATGTCACACAGCAAACTCATTCACCAACGTCTCACTGCAATATTGGGTATGCCACACAGCAAACTCATTCACCAAGTTCTCACTGCAATATTGGGTATGCCACACAGCAAACCCATTCACCAAAGTCTCACTGCAATATTGGGTATGCCACACAGCAAACTCATTCACCAAGTTCTCACTGCAATATTGGGTATGCCACACAGCAAACCCATTCACCAAGTTCTCACTGCAATATTGGGTATGTCACACAGCAAACTCATTCACCATCGTCTCACTGCAATATTGGGTATGCCACACAGCAAACTCATTCACCAAGTTCTCACTGCAATATTGGGTATGCCACACAGCAAACCCATTCACCAAGTTCTCACTGCAATATTGGGTATGTCACACAGCAAACCCATTCACCAAGTTCTCACTGTAATATTGGGTATGTCACACAGCAAACCCATTCACCAAGTTCTCACTGCAATAATGGGTATGTCACATGTCCAACTCATTCACCAAGTTCTCACTGCAACATTGGGTATGTCACACAGCAATCTCATTCACCAAGTTCTCACTGCAACATTGGGTATGTCACACAGCAAACTCATTCACCAAGTACTCACTGCAACATTGGGTATGTCACACAGCAAACTCATTCACCAAGTTCTCACTGCAATATTGGGTATGTCACACAGCAAACCCATTCACCAAGGTCTCACTGCAACATTGGGTATGTCACACAGCAATCTCATTCACCAAGTTCTCACTGCAACATTGGGTATGTCACACAGCAAACCCATTCACCAAGTACTCACTGCAACATTGGGTATGTCACATATCCAACTCATTCACCAAGTACTCACTGCAACATTGGGTATGTCACACAGCAGACTCATTCACCAAGTTCTCACTGCAATATTGGGTATGCCACACAGCAAACCCATTCACCAAGGTCTCACTGCAACATTGGGTATGTCACACAGCAATCTCATTCACCAAGTTCTCACTGCAACATTGGGTATGTCACACAGCAAACCCATTCACCAAGTACTCACTGCAACATTGGGTATCTCACATATCCAACTCATTCACCAAGTACTCACTGCAACATTGGGTATGTCACACAGCAGACTCATTCACCAAGTACTCACTGCAACATTGGGTATGTCACATGTCCAACTCATTCACCAAGTACTCACTGCAACATTGGGTATGTCACACAGCAAACTCATTCACCAAGTTATCACTGCAACATTGGGTATGTCACACAGCAAACTCATTCACCAAGTTCTCACTGCAATATTGGGTATGCCACACAGCAAACCCATTCACCAAGTTCTCTCTGCAATATTGGGTATGTCACACAGCAAACCCATTCACCAAGTTCTCACTGCAATATTGGGTATGTCACACAGCAAACTCATTCACCAACGTCTCACTGCAATATTGGGTATGCCACACAGCAAACTCATTCACCAAGTTCTCACTGCAATATTGGGTATGCCACACAGCAAACCCATTCACCAACGTCTCACTGCAATATTGGGTATGCCACACAGCAAACTCATTCACCAAGTTCTCACTGCAATATTGGGTATGCCACACAGCAAACCCATTCACCAAGTTCTCACTGCAATATTGGGTATGTCACACAGCAAACTCATTCACCATCGTCTCACTGCAATATTGGGTATGCCACACAGCAAACTCATTCACCAAGTCCTCACTGCAATATTGGGTATGCCACACAGCAAACCCATTCACCAAGTTCTCACTGCAATATTGGGTATGTCACACAGCAAACCCATTCACCAAGTTCTCACTGTAATATTGGGTATGTCACACAGCAAACCCATTCACCAAGTTCTCACTGCAATATTGGGTATGTCACATGTCCAACTCATTCACCAAGTTCTCACTGCAACATTGGGTATGTCACACAGCAATATCATTCACCAAGTTCTCACTGCAACTTTGGGTATGTCACACAGCAAACCCATTCACCAAGTACTCACTGCAACATTGGGTATGACACATGTCCACCTCATTCACCAAGTACTCACTGCAACATTGGGTATGTCACACAGCAAACGCATTCACCAAGTTCTCACTGCAATATTGGGTATGTCACACAGCAAACTCATTCACCAAGTTCTCACTGCAATATTGGGTATGTCACACAGCAAATCCATTCACCAAGTTCTCACTGCAATATTGGGTATGTCACACAGCAAACTCATTCACCAAGGTCTCACTGCAATATTGGGTATGTCACACAGCAAACCCATTCACCAAGTTCTCACTGCAATATTGGGTATGTCACACAGCAAACCCATTCACCAAGTTCTCACTGTCATATTGGGTATGTCACATGTCCAACCCATTCACCAAGTTCTCACTGCAACATTGGGTATGTCACACAGCAATCTCATTCACCAAGTTCTCACTGCAACATTGGGTATGTCACACAGCAAACCCATTCACCAAGTACTCACTGCAACATTGGGTATGTCACATATCCAACTCATTCACCAAGTACTCACTGCAACATTGGGTATGTCACACAGCAGACTCATTCACCAAGTTCTCACTGCAACATTGGGTATGTCACACAGCAAACTCATTCACCAAGTTCTCACTGCAACATTGGGTATGTCACACAGCAATCTCATTCACCAAGTTCTCACTGCAACATTGGGTATGTCACACAGCAAACTCATTCACCAAGTTCTCAATGCAACATTGGGTATGTCACATGTCCAACTCATTCACCAAGTACTCACTGCAACATTGGGTATGTCACACAGCAAACTCATTCACCAAGTTCTCACTGCAACATTGGGTATGTCACACAGCAATCTCATTCACCAAGTTCTCACTGCAACATTGGGTATGTCACACAGCAATCTCATTCACCAAGTTCTCACTGCAACATTGGGTATGTCACACAGCAAACTCATTCACCAAGTACTCACTGCAACATTGGGTATGTCACATGTCCAACTCATTCACCAAGTTCTCACTGCAACATTTGGTATGTCACACAGCAAACTCATTCACCAAGTTCTCACTGCAACATTGGGTATGTCACACAGCAAACTCATTCACCAAGTTCTCACTGCAACATTGGGTATGTCACATGTCCAACTCATTCACCAAGTTCTCACTGCAACATTGGGTATGTCACACGGCAATCTCATTCACCAAGTTCTCACTGCAACTTTGGGTATGTCACACAGCAAACTCATTCACCAAGTTCTCACTGCAACATTGGGTATGTCACATGTCCAACTCATTCACTAAGTACTCACTGCAACATTGGGTATGTCACATGTCCAACTCATTCACCAAGTACTCACCGCAACATTGGGTATGTCACACAGCAAACTCATTCACCAAGTTCTCACTGCAACATTGGGTATGTCACACAGCAAACTCATTCACCAAGTTCTCACTGCAATATTGGGTATGCCACACAGCAAACCCATTCACCAAGTTCTCACTGTAATATTGGGTATGTCACACAGCAAACCCATTCACCAAGTTCTCACTGCAATATTGGGTATGTCACATGTCCAACTCATTCACCAAGTTCTCACTGCAACATTGGGTATGTCACACAGCAATCTCATTCACCAAGTTCTCACTGCAACATTGGGTATGTCACACAGCAAACTCATTCACCAAGTACTCACTGCAACATTGGGTATGTCACACAGCAAACTCATTCACCAAGTTCTCACTGCAATATTGGGTATGTCACACAGCAAACCCATTCACCAAGGTCTCACTGCAACATTGGGTATGTCACACAGCAATCTCATTCACCAAGTTCTCACTGCAACATTGGGTATGTCACACAGCAAACCCATTCACCAAGTACTCACTGCAACATTGGGTATGTCACACAGCAAACTCATTCACCAAGTTATCACTGCAATATTGGGTATGTCACACAGCAAACTCAATCACCAAGTTCTCACTGCAATATTGGGTATGTCACACAGCAAACCCATTCACCAAGTTCTCACTGCAATATTGGGTATGTCACACAGCAAACCCATTCACCAAGTTCTCACTGCAATATTGGGTATGTCACACAGCAAACCCATTCACCAAGTTCTCACTGTCATATTGGGTATGTCACATGTCCAACTCATTCACCAAGTTCTCACTGCAACATTGGGTATGTCACACAGCAATCTCATTCACCAAGTTCTCACTGCAACATTGGGTATGTCACACAGCAAACCCATTCACCAAGTACTCACTGCAACATTGGGTATGTCACATATCCAACTCATTCACCAAGTACTCACTGCAACATTGGGTATGTCACACAGCAAACCCATTCACCAAGTTCTCACTGTAATATTGCATATGTCACACAGCAAACCCATTCACCAAGTTCTCACTGCAATATTGGGTATGTCACATGTCCAACTCATTCACCAAGTTCTCACTGCAACATTGGGTATGTCACACAGCAATCTCATTCACCAAGTTCTCACTGCAACATTGGGTATGTCACACAGCAAACCCATTCACCAAGGTCTCACTGCAATATTGGGTATGTCACACAGCAGACTCATTCACCAAGTTCTCACTGCAACATTGGGTATGTCACACAGCAAACTCATTCACCAAGTTCTCACTGCAACATTGGGTATGTCACACAGCAATCTCATTCACCAAGTTCTCACTGCAACATTGGGTATGTCACACAACAAACTCATTCACCAAGTACTCACTGCAACATTGGGTATGTCACATGTCCAACTCATTCACCAAGTTCTCACTGCAACATTTGGTATGTCACACAGCAAACTCATTCACCAAGTTCTCACTGCAACATTGGGTATGTCACACAGCAAACTCATTCACCAAGTTCTCACTGCAACATTGGGTATGTCACATGTCCAACTCATTCACCAAGTTCTCACTGCAACATTGGGTATGTCACACAGCAATCTCATTCACCAAGTTCTCACTGCAACATTGGGTATGTCACACAGCAAACTCATTCACCAAGTTCTCACTGCAACATTGGGTATGTCACACAGCAAACTCATTCACCAAGTTCTCACTGCAACATTGGGTATGTCACATGTCCAACTCATTCACCAAGTACTCACTGCAACATTGGGTATGTCACATGTCCAACTCATTCACCAAGTACTCACTGCAACATTGGGTATGTCACACAGCAAACTCATTCACCAAGTTCTCACTGCAACATTGGGTATGTCACACAGCAAACCCATTCACCAAGTTCTCACTGCAATATTGGGAATGCCACACAGCAAACCCATTCACCAAGTTCTTTCTGCAATATTGGGTATGTCACACAGCAAACCCATTCACCAAGTTCTCACTGCAACATTGGGTATGTTACACAGCAATCTCATTCACCAAGTTCTCACTGCAACATTGGGTATGTCACACAGCAAACTCATTCACCAAGTACTCACTGCAACATTGGGTATGTCACATGTCCAACTCATTCACCAAGTTCTCACTGCAACATTTGGTATGTCACACAGCAAACTCATTCACCAAGTTCTCACTGCAACATTGGGTATGTCACACAGCAAACTCATTCACCAAGTTCTCACTGCAACATTGGGTATGTCACATGTCCAACTCATTCACCAAGTTCTCACTGCAACATTGGGTATGTCACACGGCAATCTCATTCACCAAGTTCTCACTGCAACTTTGGGTATGTCACACAGCAAACTCATTCACCAAGTTCTCACTGCAACATTGGGTATGTCACACAGCAAACTCATTCACCAAGTTCTCACTGCAACATTGGGTATGTCACATGTCCAACTCATTCACCAAGTACTCACTGCAACATTGGGTATGTCACATGTCCAACTCATTCACCAAGTACTCACTGCAACATTGGGTATGTCACACAGCAAACTCATTCACCAAGTTCTCACTGCAACATTGGGTATGTCACACAGCAAACTCATTCACCAAGTTCTCACTGCAATATTGGGTATGCCACACAGCAAACCCATTCACCAAGTTCTCTCTGCAATATTGGGTATGTCACACAGCAAACCCATTCACCAAGTTCTCACTGCAATATTGGGTATGTCACACAGCAAACTCATTCACCAACGTCTCACTGCAATATTGGGTATGCCACACAGCAAACTCATTCACCAAGTTCTCACTGCAATATTGGGTATGCCACACAGCAAACCCATTCACCAAAGTCTCACTGCAATATTGGGTATGCCACACAGCAAACTCATTCACCAAGTTCTCACTGCAATATTGGGTATGCCACACAGCAAACCCATTCACCAAGTTCTCACTGCAATATTGGGTATGTCACACAGCAAACTCATTCACCATCGTCTCACTGCAATATTGGGTATGCCACACAGCAAACTCATTCACCAAGTTCTCACTGCAATATTGGGTATGCCACACAGCAAACCCATTCACCAAGTTCTCACTGCAATATTGGGTATGTCACACAGCAAACCCATTCACCAAGTTCTCACTGTAATATTGGGTATGTCACACAGCAAACCCATTCACCAAGTTCTCACTGCAATAATGGGTATGTCACATGTCCAACTCATTCACCAAGTTCTCACTGCAACATTGGGTATGTCACACAGCAATCTCATTCACCAAGTTCTCACTGCAACATTGGGTATGTCACACAGCAAACTCATTCACCAAGTACTCACTGCAACATTGGGTATGTCACACAGCAAACTCATTCACCAAGTTCTCACTGCAATATTGGGTATGTCACACAGCAAACCCATTCACCAAGGTCTCACTGCAACATTGGGTATGTCACACAGCAATCTCATTCACCAAGTTCTCACTGCAACATTGGGTATGTCACACAGCAAACCCATTCACCAAGTACTCACTGCAACATTGGGTATGTCACATATCCAACTCATTCACCAAGTACTCACTGCAACATTGGGTATGTCACACAGCAGACTCATTCACCAAGTTCTCACTGCAATATTGGGTATGCCACACAGCAAACCCATTCACCAAGGTCTCACTGCAACATTGGGTATGTCACACAGCAATCTCATTCACCAAGTTCTCACTGCAACATTGGGTATGTCACACAGCAAACCCATTCACCAAGTACTCACTGCAACATTGGGTATCTCACATATCCAACTCATTCACCAAGTACTCACTGCAACATTGGGTATGTCACACAGCAGACTCATTCACCAAGTACTCACTGCAACATTGGGTATGTCACATGTCCAACTCATTCACCAAGTACTCACTGCAACATTGGGTATGTCACACAGCAAACTCATTCACCAAGTTATCACTGCAACATTGGGTATGTCACACAGCAAACTCATTCACCAAGTTCTCACTGCAATATTGGGTATGCCACACAGCAAACCCATTCACCAAGTTCTCTCTGCAATATTGGGTATGTCACACAGCAAACCCATTCACCAAGTTCTCACTGCAATATTGGGTATGTCACACAGCAAACTCATTCACCAACGTCTCACTGCAATATTGGGTATGCCACACAGCAAACTCATTCACCAAGTTCTCACTGCAATATTGGGTATGCCACACAGCAAACCCATTCACCAACGTCTCACTGCAATATTGGGTATGCCACACAGCAAACTCATTCACCAAGTTCTCACTGCAATATTGGGTATGCCACACAGCAAACCCATTCACCAAGTTCTCACTGCAATATTGGGTATGTCACACAGCAAACTCATTCACCATCGTCTCACTGCAATATTGGGTATGGCACACAGCAAACTCATTCACCAAGTCCTCACTGCAATATTGGGTATGCCACACAGCAAACCCATTCACCAAGTTCTCACTGCAATATTGGGTATGTCACACAGCAAACCCATTCACCAAGTTCTCACTGTAATATTGGGTATGTCACACAGCAAACCCATTCACCAAGTTCTCACTGCAATATTGGGTATGTCACATGTCCAACTCATTCACCAAGTTCTCACTGCAACATTGGGTATGTCACACAGCAATATCATTCACCAAGTTCTCACTGCAACTTTGGGTATGTCACACAGCAATCTCATTCACCAAGTTCTCACTGCAACATTGGGTATGTCACACAGCAAACTCATTCACCAAGTACTCACTGCAACATTGGGTATGTCACACAGCAAACTCATTCACCAAGTTCTCACTGCAATATTGGGTATGTCACACAGCAAACCCATTCACCAAGGTCTCACTGCAACATTGGGTATGTCACACAGCAATCTCATTCACCAAGTTCTCACTGCAACATTGGGTATGTCACACAGCAAACCCATTCACCAAGTACTCACTGCAACATTGGGTATGTCACACAGCAAACTCATTCACCAAGTTATCACTGCAATATTGGGTATGTCACACAGCAAACTCAATCACCAAGTTCTCACTGCAATATTGGGTATGTCACACAGCAAACCCATTCACCAAGTTCTCACTGCAATATTGGGTATGTCACACAGCAAACCCATTCACCAAGTTCTCACTGCAATATTGGGTATGTCACACAGCAAACCCATTCACCAAGTTCTCACTGTCATATTGGGTATGTCACATGTCCAACTCATTCACCAAGTTCTCACTGCAACATTGGGTATGTCACACAGCAATCTCATTCACCAAGTTCTCACTGCAACATTGGGTATGTCACACAGCAAACCCATTCACCAAGTACTCACTGCAACATTGGGTATGTCACATATCCAACTCATTCACCAAGTACTCACTGCAACATTGGGTATGTCACACAGCAAACCCATTCACCAAGTTCTCACTGTAATATTGCATATGTCACACAGCAAACCCATTCACCAAGTTCTCACTGCAATATTGGGTATGTCACATGTCCAACTCATTCACCAAGTTCTCACTGCAACATTGGGTATGTCACACAGCAAACCCATTCACCAAGGTCTCACTGCAACATTGGGTATGTCACACAGCAGACTCATTCACCAAGTTCTCACTGCAACATTGGGTATGTCACACAGCAAACTCATTCACCAAGTTCTCACTGCAACATTGGGTATGTCACACAGCAATCTCATTCACCAAGTTCTCACTGCAACATTGGGTATGTCACACAACAAACTCATTCACCAAGTACTCACTGCAACATTGGGTATGTCACATGTCCAACTCATTCACCAAGTTCTCACTGCAACATTTGGTATGTCACACAGCAAACTCATTCACCAAGTTCTCACTGCAACATTGGGTATGTCACACAGCAAACTCATTCACCAAGTTCTCACTGCAACATTGGGTATGTCACATGTCCAACTCATTCACCAAGTTCTCACTGCAACATTGGGTATGTCACACAGCAATCTCATTCACCAAGTTCTCACTGCAACATTGGGTATGTCACACAGCAAACTCATTCACCAAGTTCTCACTGCAACATTGGGTATGTCACACAGCAAACTCATTCACCAAGTTCTCACTGCAACATTGGGTATGTCACATGTCCAACTCATTCACCAAGTACTCACTGCAACATTGGGTATGTCACATGTCCAACTCATTCACCAAGTACTCACTGCAACATTGGGTATGTCACACAGCAAACTCATTCACCAAGTTCTCACTGCAACATTGGGTATGTCACACAGCAAACCCATTCACCAAGTTCTCACTGCAATATTGGGAATGCCACACAGCAAACCCATTCACCAAGTTCTTTCTGCAATATTGGGTATGTCACACAGCAAACCCATTCACCAAGTTCTCACTGCAACATTGGGTATGTTACACAGCAATCTCATTCACCAAGTTCTCACTGCAACATTGGGTATGTCACACAGCAAACTCATTCACCAAGTACTCACTGCAACATTGGGTATGTCACATGTCCAACTCATTCACCAAGTTCTCACTGCAACATTTGGTATGTCACACAGCAAACTCATTCACCAAGTTCTCACTGCAACATTGGGTATGTCACACAGCAAACTCATTCACCAAGTTCTCACTGCAACATTGGGTATGTCACATGTCCAACTCATTCACCAAGTTCTCACTGCAACATTGGGTATGTCACACGGCAATCTCATTCACCAAGTTCTCACTGCAACTTTGGGTATGTCACACAGCAAACTCATTCACCAAGTTCTCACTGCAACATTGGGTATGTCACACAGCAAACTCATTCACCAAGTTCTCACTGCAACATTGGGTATGTCACATGTCCAACTCATTCACCAAGTACTCACTGCAACATTGGGTATGTCACATGTCCAACTCATTCACCAAGTACTCACTGCAACATTGGGTATGTCACACAGCAAACTCATTCACCAAGTTCTCACTGCAACATTGGGTATGTCACACAGCAAACTCATTCACCAAGTTCTCACTGCAATATTGGGTATGCCACACAGCAAACCCATTCACCAAGTTCTCTCTGCAATATTGGGTATGTCACACAGCAAACCCATTCACCAAGTTCTCACTGCAATATTGGGTATGTCACACAGCAAACTCATTCACCAACGTCTCACTGCAATATTGGGTATGCCACACAGCAAACTCATTCACCAAGTTCTCACTGCAATATTGGGTATGCCACACAGCAAACCCATTCACCAAAGTCTCACTGCAATATTGGGTATGCCACACAGCAAACTCATTCACCAAGTTCTCACTGCAATATTGGGTATGCCACACAGCAAACCCATTCACCAAGTTCTCACTGCAATATTGGGTATGTCACACAGCAAACTCATTCACCATCGTCTCACTGCAATATTGGGTATGCCACACAGCAAACTCATTCACCAAGTTCTCACTGCAATATTGGGTATGCCACACAGCAAACCCATTCACCAAGTTCTCACTGCAATATTGGGTATGTCACACAGCAAACCCATTCACCAAGTTCTCACTGTAATATTGGGTATGTCACACAGCAAACCCATTCACCAAGTTCTCACTGCAATAATGGGTATGTCACATGTCCAACTCATTCACCAAGTTCTCACTGCAACATTGGGTATGTCACACAGCAATCTCATTCACCAAGTTCTCACTGCAACATTGGGTATGTCACACAGCAAACTCATTCACCAAGTACTCACTGCAACATTGGGTATGTCACACAGCAAACTCATTCACCAAGTTCTCACTGCAATATTGGGTATGTCACACAGCAAACCCATTCACCAAGGTCTCACTGCAACATTGGGTATGTCACACAGCAATCTCATTCACCAAGTTCTCACTGCAACATTGGGTATGTCACACAGCAAACCCATTCACCAAGTACTCACTGCAACATTGGGTATGTCACATATCCAACTCATTCACCAAGTACTCACTGCAACATTGGGTATGTCACACAGCAGACTCATTCACCAAGTTCTCACTGCAATATTGGGTATGCCACACAGCAAACCCATTCACCAAGGTCTCACTGCAACATTGGGTATGTCACACAGCAATCTCATTCACCAAGTTCTCACTGCAACATTGGGTATGTCACACAGCAAACCCATTCACCAAGTACTCACTGCAACATTGGGTATCTCACATATCCAACTCATTCACCAAGTACTCACTGCAACATTGGGTATGTCACACAGCAGACTCATTCACCAAGTACTCACTGCAACATTGGGTATGTCACATGTCCAACTCATTCACCAAGTACTCACTGCAACATTGGGTATGTCACACAGCAAACTCATTCACCAAGTTATCACTGCAACATTGGGTATGTCACACAGCAAACTCATTCACCAAGTTCTCACTGCAATATTGGGTATGCCACACAGCAAACCCATTCACCAAGTTCTCTCTGCAATATTGGGTATGTCACACAGCAAACCCATTCACCAAGTTCTCACTGCAATATTGGGTATGTCACACAGCAAACTCATTCACCAACGTCTCACTGCAATATTGGGTATGCCACACAGCAAACTCATTCACCAAGTTCTCACTGCAATATTGGGTATGCCACACAGCAAACCCATTCACCAACGTCTCACTGCAATATTGGGTATGCCACACAGCAAACTCATTCACCAAGTTCTCACTGCAATATTGGGTATGCCACACAGCAAACCCATTCACCAAGTTCTCACTGCAATATTGGGTATGTCACACAGCAAACTCATTCACCATCGTCTCACTGCAATATTGGGTATGCCACACAGCAAACTCATTCACCAAGTCCTCACTGCAATATTGGGTATGCCACACAGCAAACCCATTCACCAAGTTCTCACTGCAATATTGGGTATGTCACACAGCAAACCCATTCACCAAGTTCTCACTGTAATATTGGGTATGTCACACAGCAAACCCATTCACCAAGTTCTCACTGCAATATTGGGTATGTCACATGTCCAACTCATTCACCAAGTTCTCACTGCAACATTGGGTATGTCACACAGCAATATCATTCACCAAGTTCTCACTGCAACTTTGGGTATGTCACACAGCAAACCCATTCACCAAGTACTCACTGCAACATTGGGTATGACACATGTCCACCTCATTCACCAAGTACTCACTGCAACATTGGGTATGTCACACAGCAAACGCATTCACCAAGTTCTCACTGCAATATTGGGTATGTCACACAGCAAACTCATTCACCAAGTTCTCACTGCAATATTGGGTATGTCACACAGCAAATCCATTCACCAAGTTCTCACTGCAATATTGGGTATGTCACACAGCAAACTCATTCACCAAGGTCTCACTGCAATATTGGGTATGTCACACAGCAAACCCATTCACCAAGTTCTCACTGCAATATTGGGTATGTCACACAGCAAACCCATTCACCAAGTTCTCACTGTCATATTGGGTATGTCACATGTCCAACCCATTCACCAAGTTCTCACTGCAACATTGGGTATGTCACACAGCAATCTCATTCACCAAGTTCTCACTGCAACATTGGGTATGTCACACAGCAAACCCATTCACCAAGTACTCACTGCAACATTGGGTATGTCACATATCCAACTCATTCACCAAGTACTCACTGCAACATTGGGTATGTCACACAGCAGACTCATTCACCAAGTTCTCACTGCAACATTGGGTATGTCACACAGCAAACTCATTCACCAAGTTCTCACTGCAACATTGGGTATGTCACACAGCAATCTCATTCACCAAGTTCTCACTGCAACATTGGGTATGTCACACAGCAAACTCATTCACCAAGTTCTCAATGCAACATTGGGTATGTCACATGTCCAACTCATTCACCAAGTACTCACTGCAACATTGGGTATGTCACACAGCAAACTCATTCACCAAGTTCTCACTGCAACATTGGGTATGTCACACAGCAAAATCATTCACCAAGTTCTCACTGCAACATTGGGTATGTCACACAGCAAACTCATTCACCAAGTTCTCACTGCAACATTGGGTATGTCACACAGCAAACTCATTCACCAAGTTCTCACTGCAACATTGGGTATGTCACACAGCAATCTCATTCACCAAGTTCTCACTGCAACATTGGGTATGTCACACAGCAAACCCATTCACCAAGTACTCACTGCAACATTGGGTATGTCACATATCCAACTCATTCACCAAGTACTCACTGCAACATTGGGTATGTCACACAGCAAACCCATTCACCAAGTTCTCACTGCAATATTAGGTATGTCACACAGCAATCTCATTCACCAAGTTCTCACTGCAACATTGGGTATGTCACACAGCAAACCCATTCACCAAGTACTCACTGCAACATTGGGTATGTCACATATCCAACTCATTCACCAAGTACTCACTGCAACATTGGGTATGTCACACAGCAAACCCATTCACCAAGTTCTCACTGCAATATTGGGTATGTCACATGTCCAACTCATTCACCAAGTTCTCACTGCAACATTGGGTATGTCACACAGCAATCTCATTCACCACGTTCTCACTGCAACATTGGGTATGTCACACAGCAAACTCATTCACCACGTTCTCACTGCAACATTGGGTATGTCACACAGCAAACTCATTCACCAAGTACTCACTGCAACATTGGGTATGTCACACAGCAAACCCATTCACCAAGGTCTCACTGCAACATTGGGTATGTCACACAGCAATCTCATTCACCAAGTTCTCACTGCAACATTGGGTATGTCACACAGCAAACCCATTCACCAAGTACTCACTGCAACATTGGGTATGCCACATATCCAACTCATTCACCAAGTACTCACTGCAACATTGGGTATGTCACACAGCAAACTCATTCACCAAGTTCTCACTGCAACATTGGGTATGTCACACAGCAATCTCATTCACCAAGTTCTCACTGCAACATTGGGTATGTCACACAGCAAACTCATTCACCAAGTTCTCAATGCAACATTGGGTATGTCACATGTCCAACTCATTCACCAAGTACTCACTGCAACATTGGGTATGTCACACAGCAAACTCATTCACCAAGTTCTCACTGCAACATTGGGTATGTCACACAGCAATCTCATTCACCAAGTTCTCACTGCAACATTGGGTATGTCACACAGCAATCTCATTCACCAAGTTCTCACTGCAACATTGGGTATGTCACACAGCAAACTCATTCACCAAGTACTCACTGCAACATTGGGTATGTCACATGTCCAACTCATTCACCAAGTTCTCACTGCAACATTTGGTATGTCACACAGCAAACTCATTCACCAAGTTCTCACTGCAACATTGGGTATGTCACACAGCAAACTCATTCACCAAGTTCTCACTGCAACATTGGGTATGTCACATGTCCAACTCATTCACCAAGTTCTCACTGCAACATTGGGTATGTCACACGGCAATCTCATTCACCAAG
The DNA here is from genome assembly GCF_964187855.1 of Myxine glutinosa. Classification (NCBI taxonomy): domain Eukaryota; kingdom Metazoa; phylum Chordata; class Myxini; order Myxiniformes; family Myxinidae; genus Myxine; species Myxine glutinosa. Next base: position 364,829,331 of record NC_136261.1, on the reverse strand, counting down.
TTCTCACTGCAACTTTGGGTATGTCACACAGCAAACTCATTCACCAAGTTCTCACTGCAACATTGGGTATGTCACATGTCCAACTCATTCACTAAGTACTCACTGCAACATTGGGTATGTCACATGTCCAACTCATTCACCAAGTACTCACCGCAACATTGGGTATGTCACACAGCAAACTCATTCACCAAGTTCTCACTGCAACATTGGGTATGTCACACAGCAAACTCATTCACCAAGTTCTCACTGCAATATTGGGTATGCCACACAGCAAACCCATTCACCAAGTTCTCACTGTAATATTGGGTATGTCACACAGCAAACCCATTCACCAAGTTCTCACTGCAATATTGGGTATGTCACATGTCCAACTCATTCACCAAGTTCTCACTGCAACATTGGGTATGTCACACAGCAATCTCATTCACCAAGTTCTCACTGCAACATTGGGTATGTCACACAGCAAACTCATTCACCAAGTACTCACTGCAACATTGGGTATGTCACACAGCAAACTCATTCACCAAGTTCTCACTGCAATATTGGGTATGTCACACAGCAAACCCATTCACCAAGGTCTCACTGCAACATTGGATATGTCACACAGCAATCTCATTCACCAAGTTCTCACTGCAACATTGGGTATGTCACACAGCAAACCCATTCACCAAGTACTCACTGCAACATTGGGTATGTCACACAGCAAACTCATTCACCAAGTTATCACTGCAATATTGGGTATGTCACACAGCAAACTCAATCACCAAGTTCTCACTGCAATATTGGGTATGTCACACAGCAAACCCATTCACCAAGTTCTCACTGCAATATTGGGTATGTCACACAGCAAACCCATTCACCAAGTTCTCACTGCAATATTGGGTATGTCACACAGCAAACCCATTCACCAAGTTCTCACTGTCATATTGGGTATGTCACATGTCCAACTCATTCACCAAGTTCTCACTGCAACATTGGGTATGTCACACAGCAATCTCATTCACCAAGTTCTCACTGCAACATTGGGTATGTCACACAGCAAACCCATTCACCAAGTACTCACTGCAACATTGGGTATGTCACATATCCAGCTCATTCACCAAGTACTCACTGCAACATTGGGTATGTCACACAGCAAACCCATTCACCAAGTTCTCACTGTAATATTGCGTATGTCACACAGCAAACCCATTCACCAAGTTCTCACTGCAATATTGGGTATGTCACATGTCCAACTCATTCACCAAGTTCTCACTGCAACATTGGGTATGTCACACAGCAATCTCATTCACCAAGTTCTCACTGCAACATTGGGTATGTCACACAGCAAACCCATTCACCAATGTCTCACTGCAACATTGGGTATGTCACACAGCAGACTCATTCACCAAGTTCTCACTGCAACATTGGGTATGTCACACAGCAAACTCATTCACCAAGTTCTCACTGCAACATTGGGTATGTCACACAGCAATCTCATTCACCAAGTTCTCACTGCAACATTGGGTATGTCACACAACAAACTCATTCACCAAGTACTCACTGCAACATTGGGTATGTCACATGTCCAACTCATTCACCAAGTTCTCACTGCAACATTTGGTATGTCACACAGCAAACTCATTCACCAAGTTCTCACTGCAACATTGGGTATGTCACACAGCAAACTCATTCACCAAGTTCTCACTGCAACATTGGGTATGTCACATGTCCAACTCATTCACCAAGTTCTCACTGCAACATTGGGTATGTCACACAGCAATCTCATTCACCAAGTTCTCACTGCAACATTGGGTATGTCACACAGCAAACTCATTCACCAAGTTCTCACTGCAACATTGGGTATGTCACACAGCAAACTCATTCACCAAGTTCTCACTGCAACATTGGGTATGTCACATGTCCAACTCATTCACCAAGTACTCACTGCAACATTGGGTATGTCACATGTCCAACTCATTCACCAAGTACTCACTGCAACATTGGGTATGTCACACAGCAAACTCATTCACCAAGTTCTCACTGCAACATTGGGTATGTCACACAGCAAACCCATTCACCAAGTTCTCACTGCAATATTGGGAATGCCACACAGCAAACCCATTCACCAAGTTCTTTCTGCAATATTGGGTATGTCACACAGCAAACCCATTCACCAAGTTCTCACTGCAACATTGGGTATGTTACACAGCAATCTCATTCACCAAGTTCTCACTGCAACATTGGGTATGTCACACAGCAAACTCATTCACCAAGTACTCACTGCAACATTGGGTATGTCACATGTCCAACTCATTCACCAAGTTCTCACTGCAACATTTGGTATGTCACACAGCAAACTCATTCACCAAGTTCTCACTGCAACATTGGGTATGTCACACAGCAAACTCATTCACCAAGTTCTCACTGCAACATTGGGTATGTCACATGTCCAACTCATTCACCAAGTTCTCACTGCAACATTGGGTATGTCACACGGCAATCTCATTCACCAAGTTCTCACTGCAACTTTGGGTATGTCACACAGCAAACTCATTCACCAAGTTCTCACTGCAACATTGGGTATGTCACACAGCAAACTCATTCACCAAGTTCTCACTGCAACATTGGGTATGTCACATGTCCAACTCATTCACCAAGTACTCACTGCAACATTGGGTATGTCACATGTCCAACTCATTCACCAAGTACTCACTGCAACATTGGGTATGTCACACAGCAAACTCATTCACCAAGTTCTCACTGCAACATTGGGTATGTCACACAGCAAACTCATTCACCAAGTTCTCACTGCAATATTGGGTATGCCACACAGCAAACCCATTCACCAAGTTCTCTCTGCAATATTGGGTATGTCACACAGCAAACCCATTCACCAAGTTCTCACTGCAATATTGGGTATGTCACACAGCAAACTCATTCACCAACGTCTCACTGCAATATTGGGTATGCCACACAGCAAACTCATTCACCAAGTTCTCACTGCAATATTGGGTATGCCACACAGCAAACCCATTCACCAAAGTCTCACTGCAATATTGGGTATGCCACACAGCAAACTCATTCACCAAGTTCTCACTGCAATATTGGGTATGCCACACAGCAAACCCATTCACCAAGTTCTCACTGCAATATTGGGTATGTCACACAGCAAACTCATTCACCATCGTCTCACTGCAATATTGGGTATGCCACACAGCAAACTCATTCACCAAGTTCTCACTGCAATATTGGGTATGCCACACAGCAAACCCATTCACCAAGTTCTCACTGCAATATTGGGTATGTCACACAGCAAACCCATTCACCAAGTTCTCACTGTAATATTGGGTATGTCACACAGCAAACCCATTCACCAAGTTCTCACTGCAATAATGGGTATGTCACATGTCCAACTCATTCACCAAGTTCTCACTGCAACATTGGGTATGTCACACAGCAATCTCATTCACCAAGTTCTCACTGCAACATTGGGTATGTCACACAGCAAACTCATTCACCAAGTACTCACTGCAACATTGGGTATGTCACACAGCAAACTCATTCACCAAGTTCTCACTGCAATATTGGGTATGTCACACAGCAAACCCATTCACCAAGGTCTCACTGCAACATTGGGTATGTCACACAGCAATCTCATTCACCAAGTTCTCACTGCAACATTGGGTATGTCACACAGCAAACCCATTCACCAAGTACTCACTGCAACATTGGGTATGTCACATATCCAACTCATTCACCAAGTACTCACTGCAACATTGGGTATGTCACACAGCAGACTCATTCACCAAGTTCTCACTGCAATATTGGGTATGCCACACAGCAAACCCATTCACCAAGGTCTCACTGCAACATTGGGTATGTCACACAGCAATCTCATTCACCAAGTTCTCACTGCAACATTGGGTATGTCACACAGCAAACCCATTCACCAAGTACTCACTGCAACATTGGGTATCTCACATATCCAACTCATTCACCAAGTACTCACTGCAACATTGGGTATGTCACACAGCAGACTCATTCACCAAGTACTCACTGCAACATTGGGTATGTCACATGTCCAACTCATTCACCAAGTACTCACTGCAACATTGGGTATGTCACACAGCAAACTCATTCACCAAGTTATCACTGCAACATTGGGTATGTCACACAGCAAACTCATTCACCAAGTTCTCACTGCAATATTGGGTATGCCACACAGCAAACCCATTCACCAAGTTCTCTCTGCAATATTGGGTATGTCACACAGCAAACCCATTCACCAAGTTCTCACTGCAATATTGGGTATGTCACACAGCAAACTCATTCACCAACGTCTCACTGCAATATTGGGTATGCCACACAGCAAACTCATTCACCAAGTTCTCACTGCAATATTGGGTATGCCACACAGCAAACCCATTCACCAACGTCTCACTGCAATATTGGGTATGCCACACAGCAAACTCATTCACCAAGTTCTCACTGCAATATTGGGTATGCCACACAGCAAACCCATTCACCAAGTTCTCACTGCAATATTGGGTATGTCACACAGCAAACTCATTCACCATCGTCTCACTGCAATATTGGGTATGTCACACAGCAAACTCATTCACCAAGTCCTCACTGCAATATTGGGTATGCCACACAGCAAACCCATTCACCAAGTTCTCACTGCAATATTGGGTATGTCACACAGCAAACCCATTCACCAAGTTCTCACTGTAATATTGGGTATGTCACACAGCAAACCCATTCACCAAGTTCTCACTGCAATATTGGGTATGTCACATGTCCAACTCATTCACCAAGTTCTCACTGCAACATTGGGTATGTCACATGTCCAACTCATTCACCAAGTTCTCACTGCAACATTGGGTATGTCACACAGCAATATCATTCACCAAGTTCTCACTGCAACTTTGGGTATGTCACACAGCAAACCCATTCACCAAGTACTCACTGCAACATTGGGTATGTCACACAGCAAACGCATTCACCAAGTACTCACTGCAACATTGGGTATGTCACACAGCAAACGCATTCACCAAGTTCTCACTGCAATATTGGGTATGTCACACAGCAAACTCATTCACCAAGTTCTCACTGCAATATTGGGTATGTCACACAGCAAATCCATTCACCAAGTTCTCACTGCAATATTGGGTATGTCACACAGCAAACTCATTCACCAAGGTCTCACTGCAATATTGGGTATGTCACACAGCAAACCCATTCACCAAGTTCTCACTGCAATATTGGGTATGTCACACAGCAAACCCATTCACCAAGTTCTCACTGTCATATTGGGTATGTCACATGTCCAACCCATTCACCAAGTTCTCACTGCAACATTGGGTATGTCACACAGCAATCTCATTCACCAAGTTCTCACTGCAACATTGGGTATGTCACACAGCAAACCCATTCACCAAGTACTCACTGCAACATTGGGTATGTCACATATCCAACTCATTCACCAAGTACTCACTGCAACATTGGGTATGTCACACAGCAGACTCATTCACCAAGTTCTCACTGCAACATTGGGTATGTCACACAGCAATCTCATTCACCAAGTTCTCACTGCAACATTGGGTATGTCACACAGCAAACTCATTCACCAAGTTCTCAATGCAACATTGGGTATGTCACACAGCAAACTCATTCACCAAGTTCTCAATGCAACATTGGGTATGTCACATGTCCAACTCATTCACCAAGTACTCACTGCAACATTGGGTATGTCACACAGCAAACTCATTCACCAAGTTCTCACTGCAACATTGGGTATGTCACACAGCAAAATCATTCACCAAGTTCTCACTGCAACATTGGGTATGTCACACAGCAAACTCATTCACCAAGTTCTCACTGCAACATTGGGTATGTCACACAGCAAACTCATTCACCAAGTTCTCACTGCAACATTGGGTATGTCACACAGCAATCTCATTCACCAAGTTCTCACTGCAACATTGGGTATGTCACACAGCAAACCCATTCACCAAGTACTCACTGCAACATTGGGTATGTCACATATCCAACTCATTCACCAAGTACTCACTGCAACATTGGGTATGTCACACAGCAAACCCATTCACCAAGTTCTCACTGCAATATTAGGTATGTCACACAGCAATCTCATTCACCAAGTTCTCACTGCAACATTGGGTATGTCACACAGCAAACCCATTCACCAAGTACTCACTGCAACATTGGGTATGTCACATATCCAACTCATTCACCAAGTACTCACTGCAACATTGGGTATGTCACACAGCAAACCCATTCACCAAGTTCTCACTGCAATATTGGGTATGTCACATGTCCAACTCATTCACCAAGTTCTCACTGCAACATTGGGTATGTCACACAGCAATCTCATTCACCACGTTCTCACTGCAACATTGGGTATGTCACACAGCAAACTCATTCACCAAGTACTCACTGCAACATTGGGTATGTCACACAGCAAACTCATTCACCAAGTTCTCACTGCAATATTGGGTATGTCACACAGCAAACCCATTCACCAAGGTCTCACTGCAACATTGGGTATGTCACACAGCAATCTCATTCACCAAGTTCTCACTGCAACATTGGGTATGTCACACAGCAAACCCATTCACCAAGTACTCACTGCAACATTGGGTATGCCACATATCCAACTCATTCACCAAGTACTCACTGCAACATTGGGTATGTCACACAGCAGACTCATTCACCAAGTTCTCACTGCAACATTGGGTATGTCACACAGCAAACTCATTCACCAAGTTCTCACTGCAATATTGGGTATGCCACACAGCAAACCCATTCACCAAGTTCTCTCTGCAATATTGGGTATGTCACACAGCAAACCCATTCACCAAGTTCTCACTGCAATATTGGGTATGTCACACAGCAAACTCATTCACCAACGTCTCACTGCAATATTGGGTATGCCACACAGCAAACTCATTCACCAAGTTCTCACTGCAATATTGGGTATGCCACACAGCAAACCCATTCACCAACGTCTCACTGCAATATTGGGTATGCCACACAGCAAACTCATTCACCAAGTTCTCACTGCAATATTGGGTATGCCACACAGCAAACCCATTCACCAAGTTCTCACTGCAATATTGGGTATGTCACACAGCAAACTCATTCACCATCGTCTCACTGCAATATTGGGTATGCCACACAGCAAACTCATTCACCAAGTCCTCACTGCAATATTGGGTATGCCACACAGCAAACCCATTCACCAAGTTCTCACTGCAATATTGGGTATGTCACACAGCAAACCCATTCACCAAGTTCTCACTGTAATATTGGGTATGTCACACAGCAAACCCATTCACCAAGTTCTCACTGCAATATTGGGTATGTCACATGTCCAACTCATTCACCAAGTTCTCACTGCAACATTGGGTATGTCACACAGCAATATCATTCACCAAGTTCTCACTGCAACTTTGGGTATGTCACACAGCAAACCCATTCACCAAGTACTCACTGCAACATTGGGTATGACACATGTCCACCTCATTCACCAAGTACTCACTGCAACATTGGGTATGTCACACAGCAAACGCATTCACCAAGTTCTCACTGCAATATTGGGTATGTCACACAGCAAACTCATTCACCAAGTTCTCACTGCAATATTGGGTATGTCACACAGCAAATCCATTCACCAAGTTCTCACTGCAATATTGGGTATGTCACACAGCAAACTCATTCACCAAGGTCTCACTGCAATATTGGGTATGTCACACAGCAAACCCATTCACCAAGTTCTCACTGCAATATTGGGTATGTCACACAGCAAACCCATTCACCAAGTTCTCACTGTCATATTGGGTATGTCACATGTCCAACCCATTCACCAAGTTCTCACTGCAACATTGGGTATGTCACACAGCAATCTCATTCACCAAGTTCTCACTGCAACATTGGGTATGTCACACAGCAAACCCATTCACCAAGTACTCACTGCAACATTGGGTATGTCACATATCCAACTCATTCACCAAGTACTCACTGCAACATTGGGTATGTCACACAGCAGACTCATTCACCAAGTTCTCACTGCAACATTGGGTATGTCACACAGCAAACTCATTCACCAAGTTCTCACTGCAACATTGGGTATGTCACACAGCAATCTCATTCACCAAGTTCTCACTGCAACATTGGGTATGTCACACAGCAAACTCATTCACCAAGTTCTCAATGCAACATTGGGTATGTCACATGTCCAACTCATTCACCAAGTACTCACTGCAACATTGGGTATGTCACACAGCAAACTCATTCACCAAGTTCTCACTGCAACATTGGGTATGTCACACAGCAAAATCATTCACCAAGTTCTCACTGCAACATTGGGTATGTCACACAGCAAACTCATTCACCAAGTTCTCACTGCAACATTGGGTATGTCACACAGCAAACTCATTCACCAAGTTCTCACTGCAACATTGGGTATGTCACACAGCAATCTCATTCACCAAGTTCTCACTGCAACATTGGGTATGTCACACAGCAAACCCATTCACCAAGTACTCACTGCAACATTGGGTATGTCACATATCCAACTCATTCACCAAGTACTCACTGCAACATTGGGTATGTCACACAGCAAACCCATTCACCAAGTTCTCACTGCAATATTAGGTATGTCACACAGCAATCTCATTCACCAAGTTCTCACTGCAACATTGGGTATGTCACACAGCAAACCCATTCACCAAGTACTCACTGCAACATTGGGTATGTCACATATCCAACTCATTCACCAAGTACTCACTGCAACATTGGGTATGTCACACAGCAAACCCATTCACCAAGTTCTCACTGCAATATTGGGTATGTCACATGTCCAACTCATTCACCAAGTTCTCACTGCAACATTGGGTATGTCACACAGCAATCTCATTCACCACGTTCTCACTGCAACATTGGGTATGTCACACAGCAAACTCATTCACCAAGTACTCACTGCAACATTGGGTATGTCACACAGCAAACTCATTCACCAAGTTCTCACTGCAATATTGGGTATGTCACACAGCAAACCCATTCACCAAGGTCTCACTGCAACATTGGGTATGTCACACAGCAATCTCATTCACCAAGTTCTCACTGCAACATTGGGTATGTCACACAGCAAACCCATTCACCAAGTACTCACTGCAACATTGGGTATGCCACATATCCAACTCATTCACCAAGTACTCACTGCAACATTGGGTATGTCACACAGCAGACTCATTCACCAAGTTCTCACTGCAACATTGGGTATGTCACACAGCAAACCCATTCACCAAGTTCTCACTGCAACATTGGGTATGTCACACAGCAATCTCATTCACCAAGTTCTCACTGCAACATTGGGTATGTCACACAGCAAACTCATTCACCAAGTACTCACTGCAACATTGGGTATGTCACATGTCCAACTCATTCACCAAGTTCTCACTGCAACATTTGGTATGTCACACAGCAAACTCATTCACCAAGTTCTCACTGCAACATTGGGTATGTCACACAGCAAACTCATTCACCAAGTTCTCACTGCAACATTGGGTATGTCACATGTCCAACTCATTCACCAAGTTCTCACTGCAACATTGGGTATGTCACACGGCAATCTCATTCACCAAGTTCTCACTGCAACTTTGGGTATGTCACACAGCAAACTCATTCACCAAGTTCTCACTGCAACATTGGGTATGTCACACAGCAAACTCATTCACCAAGTTCTCACTGCAACATTGGGTATGTCACATGTCCAACTCATTCACCAAGTACTCACTGCAACATTGGGTATGTCACATGTCCAACTCATTCACCAAGTACTCACTGCAACATTGGGTATGTCACACAGCAAACTCATTCACCAAGTTCTCACTGCAACATTGGGTATGTCACACAGCAAACTCATTCACCAAGTTCTCACTGCAATATTGGGTATGCCACACAGCAAACCCATTCACCAAGTTCTCTCTGCAATATTGGGTATGTCACACAGCAAACCCATTCACCAAGTTCTCACTGCAATATTGGGTATGTCACACAGCAAACTCATTCACCAACGTCTCACTGCAATATTGGGTATGCCACACAGCAAACTCATTCACCAAGTTCTCACTGCAATATTGGGTATGCCACACAGCAAACCCATTCACCAAAGTCTCACTGCAATATTGGGTATGCCACACAGCAAACTCATTCACCAAGTTCTCACTGCAATATTGGGTATGCCACACAGCAAACCCATTCACCAAGTTCTCACTGCAATATTGGGTATGTCACACAGCAAACTCATTCACCATCGTCTCACTGCAATATTGGGTATGCCACACAGCAAACTCATTCACCAAGTTCTCACTGCAATATTGGGTATGCCACACAGCAAACCCATTCACCAAGTTCTCACTGCAATATTGGGTATGTCACACAGCAAACCCATTCACCAAGTTCTCACTGTAATATTGGGTACGTCACACAGCAAACCCATTCACCAAGTTCTCACTGCAATATTGGGTATGTCACATGTCCAACTCATTCACCAAGTTCTCACTGCAACATTGGGTATGTCACACAGCAATATCATTCACCAAGTTCTCACTGCAACTATGGGTATGTCACACAGCAAACCCATTCACCAAGTACTCACTGCAACATTGGGTATGACACATGTCCACCTCATTCACCAAGTACTCACTGCAACATTGGGTATGTCACACAGCAAACTCATTCACCAAGTTCTCACTGCAATATTGGGTATGTCACACAGCAAACTCATTCACCAAGTTCTCACTGCAATATTGGGTATGTCACACAGCAAACCCATTCACCAAGTTCTCACTGCAATATTGGGTATGTCACACAGCAAACTCATTCACCAAGGTCTCACTGCAATATTGGGTATGTCACACAGCAAACCCATTCACCAAGTTCTCACTGCAATATTGGGTATGTCACACAGCAAACCCATTCACCAAGTTCTCACTGTCATATTGGGTATGTCACATGTCCAACCCATTCACCAAGTTCTCACTGCAACATTGGGTATGTCACACAGCAATCTCATTCACCAATGTCTCACTGCAACATTGGGTATGTCACACAGCAAACCCATTCACCAAGTACTCACTGCAACATTGGGTATGTCACATATCCAACTCATTCACCAAGTACTCACTGCAACATTGGGTATGTCACACAGCAGACTCATTCACCAAGTTCTCACTGCAACATTGGGTATGTCACACAGCAAACTCATTCACCAAGTTCTCACTGCAACATTGGGTATGTCACACAGCAATCTCATTCACCAAGTTCTCACTGCAACATTGGGTATGTCACACAGCAAACTCATTCACCAAGTACTCACTGCAACATTGGGTATGTCACATGTCCAACTCATTCACCAAGTTCTCACTGCAACATTGGGTATGTCACACAGCAAACTCATTCACCAAGTTCTCACTGCAACATTGGGTATGTCACACAGCAAACTCATTCACCAAGTTCTCACTGCAACATTGGGTATGTCACATGTCCAACTCATTCACCAAGTACTCACTGCAACATTGGGTATGTCACACAGCAAACTCATTCACCAAGTTCTCACTGCAACATTGGGTATGTCACACAGCAAAATCATTCACCACGTTCTCACTGCAACATTGGGTATGTCACACAGCAAACTCATTCACCAAGTTTTCACTGCAACATTGGGTATGTCACACAGCAAACTCATTCACCAAGTTCTCACTGCAATATTGGGTATGTCACACAGCAAACCCATTCACCAAGTTCTCACTGCAATATTGGGTATGTCACACAGCAAACTCATTCACCAAGGTCTCACTGCAATATTGGGTATGTCACACAGCAAACCCATTCACCAAGTTCTCACTGTAATATTGGGTATGTCACACAGCAAACCCATTCACCAAGTTCTCACTGCAACATTGGGTATGTCACACAGCAATCTCATTCACCAAGTTCTCACTGCAACATTGGGTATGTCACACAGCAAACCCATTCACCAAGTACTCACTGCAACATTGGGTATGTCACACAGCAAACTCATTCACCAAGTTCTCACTGCAACATTGGGTATGTCACATGTCCAACTCATTCACCAAGTTCTCACTGCAACATTGGGTATGTCACACAGCAAACCCATTCACCAAGTACTCACTGCAACATTGGGTATGTCACACAGCAAACTCATTCACCAAGTACTCACTGCAACATTGGGTATGTCACATGTCCAACTCATTCACCAAGTTCTCACTGCAACATTGGGTATGTCACACAGCAAACCCATTCACCAAGTACTCACTGCAACATTGGGTATGTCACACAGCAAACCCATTCACCAAGTACTCACTGCAACATTGGGTATGTCACACAGCAAACTCATTCACCAAGTTCTCACTGCAACATTGGGTATGTCACATGTCCAAATCATTCACCAAGTTCTCACTGCAACATTGGGTATGTCACACAGCAAACTCATTCACCAAGTACTCACTGCAACATTGGGTATGTCACACAGCAAACTCATTCACCAAGTACTCACTGCAACATTGGGTATGTCACATGTCCAACTCATTCACCAAGTTCTCACTGCAACATTGGGTATGTCACACAGCAAACCCATTCACCAAGTTCTCACTGCAATATTGGGTATGTCACACAGCAAACTCATTCACCAAGGTCTCACTGCAATATTGGGTATGTCACAAAGCAAACCCATTCACCAAGTTCTCACTGTAATATTGGGTATGTCACACAGCAAACCCATTCACCAAGTTCTCACTGCAACATTGGGTATGTCACACAGCAATCTCATTCACCAAGTTCTCACTGCAACATTGGGTATGTCACACAGCAAACCCATTCACCAAGTACTCACTGCAACATTGGGTATGTCACATATCCAACTCATTCACCAAGTACTCACTGCAACATTGGGTATGTCACACAGCAAACCCATTCACCAAGTTCTCACTGCAATATTGGGTATGTCACATGTCCAACTCATTCACCAAGTTCTCACTGCAACATTGGGTATGTCACACAGCAATCTCATTCACCAAGTTCTCACTGCAACATTGGGTATGTCACACAGCAAACTCATTCACCAAGTTCTCACTGCAATATTGGGTATGTCACACAGCAAACCCATTCACCAAGGTCTCACTGCATCATTGGGTATGTCACACAGCAATCTCATTCACCAAGTTCTCACTGCAACATTGGGTATGTCACACAGCAAACCCATTCACCAAGTACTCACTGCAACATTGGGTATGTCACATATCCAACTCATTCACCAAGTACTCACTGCAACATTGGGTATGTCACACAGCAGACTCATTCACCAAGTTCTCACTGCAACATTGGGTATGTCACACAGCAAACTCATTCACCAAGTTCTCACTGCAACACTGGGTATGTCACACAGCAATCTCATTCACCAAGTTCTCACTGCAACATTGGGTATGTCAAACAGCAAACTCATTCACCAAGTACTCACTGCAACATTGGGTATGTCACATGTCCAACCCATTCACCAAGTTCTCACTGCAACATTTGGTATGTCACACAGCAAACTCATTCACCAAGTTCTCACTGCAACATTGGGTATGTCACACAGCAAACTCATTCACCAAGTTCTCACTGCAACATTGGGTATGTCACATGTCCAACTCATTCACCAAGTTCTCACTGCAACATTGGGTATGTCACACGGCAATCTCATTCACCAAGTTCTCACTGCAACTTTGGGTATGTCACACAGCAAACTCATTCACCAAGTTCTCACTGCAACATTGGGTATGTCACACAGCAAACCCATTCACCAAGTTCTTACTGCAACATTGGGTATGTCACATGTCCAACTCATTCACCAAGTACTCACTGCAACATTGGGTATGTCACATGTCCAACTCATTCACCAAGTACTCACTGCAACATTGGGTATGTCACACAGCAAACTCATTTACCAAGTTCTCACTGCAACATTGGGTATGTCACACAGCAAACTCATTCACCAAGTTCTCACTGCAATATTGGGTATGCCACACAGCAAACCCATTCACCAAGTTCTCTCTGCAATATTGGGTGTGTCACACAGCAAACCCATTCACCAAGTTCTCTCTGCAATATTGGGTGTGTCACACAGCAAACCCATTCACCAAGTTCTCACTGCAATATTGGGTATGCCACACAGCAAACCCATTCACCAAGTTCTCTCTGCAATATTGGGTGTGTCACACAGCAAACTCATTCACCAACGTCTCACTGCAATATTGGGTATGCCACACAGCAAACTCATTCACCAAGTTCTCACTGCAATATTGGGTATGCCACACAGCAAACCCATTCACCAACGTCTCACTGCAATATTGGGTATGCCACACAGCAAACTCATTCACCAAGTTCTCACTGCAATATTGGGTATGCCACACAGCAAACCCATTCACCAAGTTCTCACTGCAATATTGGGTATGTCACACAGCAAACTCATTCACCATCGTCTCACTGCAATATTGGGTATGTCACACAGCAAACTCATTCACCAAGGTCTCACTGCAATATTGGGTATGTCACAAAGCAAACCCATTCACCAAGTTCTCACTGTAATATTGGGTATGTCACACAGCAAACCCATTCACCAAGTCCTCACTGCAACATTGGGTATGTCACACAGCAATCTCATTCACCAAGTTCTCACTGCAACATTGGGTATGTCACACAGCAAACCCATTCACCAAGTACTCACTGCAACATTGGGTATGTCACATATCCAACTCATTCACCAAGTACTCACTGCAACATTGGGTATGTCACACAGCAAACCCATTCACCAAGTTCTCACTGCAATATTGGGTATGTCACATGTCCAACTCATTCACCAAGTTCTCACTGCAACATTGGGTATGTCACACAGCAATCTCATTCACCAAGTTCTCACTGCAACATTGGGTATGTCACACAGCAAACTCATTCACCAAGTTCTCACTGCAATATTGGGTATGTCACACAGCAAACCCATTCACCAAGGTCTCACTGCAACATTGGGTATGTCACACAGCAATCTCATTCACCAAGTTCTCACTGCAACATTGGGTATGTCACACAGCAAACCCATTCACCAAGTACTCACTGCAACATTGGGTATGTCACATATCCAACTCATTCACCAAGTACTCACTGCAACATTTGGTATGTCACACAGCAGACTCATTCACCAAGTTCTCACTGCAACATTGGGTATGTCACACAGCAAACTCATTCACCAAGTTCTCACTGCAACACTGGGTATGTCACACAGCAATCTCATTCACCAAGTTCTCACTGCAACATTGGGTATGTCACACAGCAAACTCATTCACCAAGTACTCACTGCAACATTGGGTATGTCACATGTCCAACTCATTCACCAAGTTCTCACTGCAACATTTGGTATGTCACACAGCAAACTCATTCACCAAGTTCTCACTGCAACATTGGGTATGTCACACAGCAAACTCATTCACCAAGTTCTCACTGCAACATTGGGTATGTCACATGTCCAACTCATTCACCAAGTTCTCACTGCAACATTGGGTATGTCACACGGCAATCTCATTCACCAAGTTCTCACTGCAACTTTGGGTATGTCACACAGCAAACTCATTCACCAAGTTCTCACTGCAACATTGGGTATGTCACACAGCAAACCCATTCACCAAGTTCTTGCTGCAACATTGGGTATGTCACATGTCCAACTCATTCACCAAGTACTCACTGCAACATTGGGTATGTCACATGTCCAACTCATTCACCAAGTACTCACTGCAACATTGGGTATGTCACACAGCAAACTCATTTACCAAGTTCTCACTGCAACATTGGGTATGTCACACAGCAAACTCATTCACCAAGTTCTCACTGCAATATTGGGTATGCCACACAGCAAACCCATTCACCAAGTTCTCTCTGCAATATTGGGTGTGTCACACAGCAAACCCATTCACCAAGTTCTCTCTGCAATATTGGGTGTGTCACACAGCAAACCCATTCACCAAGTTCTCACTGCAATATTGGGTATGCCACACAGCAAACCCATTCACCAAGTTCTCTCTGCAATATTGGGTGTGTCACACAGCAAACTCATTCACCAAGTTCTCACTGCAATATTGGGTATGTCACATGTCCAACTCATTCACCAAGTTCTCACTGCAACATTGGGAATGTCACACAGCAATATCATTCACCAAGTTCTCACTGCAACTATGGGTATGTCACACAGCAAACCCATTCACCAAGTACTCACTGCAACATTGGGTATGACACATGTCCACCTCATTCACCAAGTACTCACTGCAACATTGGGTATGTCACACAGCAAACTCATTCACCAAGTTCTCACTGCAATATTGGGTATGTCACACAGCAAACTCATTCACCAAGTTCTCACTGCAATATTGGGTATGTCACACAGCAAACCCATTCACCAAGTTCTCACTGCAATATTGGGTATGTCACACAGCAAACTCATTCACCAAGGTCTCACTGCAATATTGGGTATGTCACACAGCAAACCCATTCACCAAGTTCTCACTGCAATATTGGGTATGTCACACAGCAAACCCATTCACCAAGTTCTCACTGTCATATTGGGTATGTCACATGTCCAACCCATTCACCAAGTTCTCACTGCAACATTGGGTATGTCACACAGCAATCTCATTCACCAATGTCTCACTGCAACATTGGGTATGTCACACAGCAAACCCATTCACCAAGTACTCACTGCAACATTGGGTATGTCACATATCCAACTCATTCACCAAGTACTCACTGCAACATTGGGTATGTCACACAGCAGACTCATTCACCAAGTTCTCACTGCAACATTGGGTATGTCACACAGCAAACTCATTCACCAAGTTCTCACTGCAACATTGGGTATGTCACACAGCAATCTCATTCACCAAGTTCTCACTGCAACATTGGGTATGTCACACAGCAAACTCATTCACCAAGTACTCACTGCAACATTGGGTATGTCACATGTCCAACTCATTCACCAAGTTCTCACTGCAACATTGGGTATGTCACACAGCAAACTCATTCACCAAGTTCTCACTGCAACATTGGGTATGTCACACAGCAAACTCATTCACCAAGTTCTCACTGCAATATTGGGTATGTCACACAGCAAACTCATTCACCAAGTTCTCACTGCAACATTGGGTATGTCACACAGCAAAATCATTCACCACGTTCTCACTGCAACATTGGGTATGTCACACAGCAAACTCATTCACCAAGTTCTCACTGCAACATTGGGTATGTCACACAGCAAACTCATTCACCAAGTTCTCACTGCAATATTGGGTATGTCACACAGCAAACCCATTCACCAAGTTCTCACTGCAATATTGGGTATGTCACACAGCAAACTCATTCACCAAGTTCTCACTGCAACATTGGGTATGTCACATGTCCAACTCATTCACCAAGTACTCACTGCAACATTGGGTATGTCACATGTCCAACTCATTCACCAAGTACTCACTGCAACATTGGGTATGTCACACAGCAAACTCATTCACCAAGTTCTCACTGCAACATTGGGTATGTCACACAGCAAACTCATTCACCAAGTTCTCACTGCAATATTGGGTATGCCACACAGCAAACCCATTCACCAAGTTCTCTCTGCAATATTGGGTATGTCACACAGCAAACCCATTCACCAAGTTCTCACTGCAATATTGGGTATGTCACACAGCAAACTCATTCACCAACGTCTCACTGCAATATTGGGTATGCCACACAGCAAACTCATTCACCAAGTTCTCACTGCAATATTGGGTATGCCACACAGCAAACCCATTCACCAAAGTCTCACTGCAATATTGGGTATGCCACACAGCAAACTCATTCACCAAGTTCTCACTGCAATATTGGGTATGCCACACAGCAAACCCATTCACCAAGTTCTCACTGCAATATTGGGTATGTCACACAGCAAACTCATTCACCATCGTCTCACTGCAATATTGGGTATGCCACACAGCAAACTCATTCACCAAGTTCTCACTGCAATATTGGGTATGCCACACAGCAAACCCATTCACCAAGTTCTCACTGCAATATTGGGTATGTCACACAGCAAACCCATTCACCAAGTTCTCACTGTAATATTGGGTACGTCACACAGCAAACCCATTCACCAAGTTCTCACTGCAATATTGGGTATGTCACATGTCCAACTCATTCACCAAGTTCTCACTGCAACATTGGGTATGTCACACAGCAATATCATTCACCAAGTTCTCACTGCAACTATGGGTATGTCACACAGCAAACCCATTCACCAAGTACTCACTGCAACATTGGGTATGACACATGTCCACCTCATTCACCAAGTACTCACTGCAACATTGGGTATGTCACACAGCAAACTCATTCACCAAGTTCTCACTGCAATATTGGGTATGTCACACAGCAAACTCATTCACCAAGTTCTCACTGCAATATTGGGTATGTCACACAGCAAACCCATTCACCAAGTTCTCACTGCAATATTGGGTATGTCACACAGCAAACTCATTCACCAAGGTCTCACTGCAATATTGGGTATGTCACACAGCAAACCCATTCACCAAGTTCTCACTGCAATATTGGGTATGTCACACAGCAAACCCATTCACCAAGTTCTCACTGTCATATTGGGTATGTCACATGTCCAACCCATTCACCAAGTTCTCACTGCAACATTGGGTATGTCACACAGCAATCTCATTCACCAATGTCTCACTGCAACATTGGGTATGTCACACAGCAAACCCATTCACCAAGTACTCACTGCAACATTGGGTATGTCACATATCCAACTCATTCACCAAGTACTCACTGCAACATTGGGTATGTCACACAGCAGACTCATTCACCAAGTTCTCACTGCAACATTGGGTATGTCACACAGCAAACTCATTCACCAAGTTCTCACTGCAACATTGGGTATGTCACACAGCAATCTCATTCACCAAGTTCTCACTGCAACATTGGGTATGTCACACAGCAAACTCATTCACCAAGTACTCACTGCAACATTGGGTATGTCACATGTCCAACTCATTCACCAAGTTCTCACTGCAACATTGGGTATGTCACACAGCAAACTCATTCACCAAGTTCTCACTGCAACATTGGGTATGTCACACAGCAAACTCATTCACCAAGTTCTCACTGCAACATTGGGTATGTCACATGTCCAACTCATTCACCAAGTACTCACTGCAACATTGGGTATGTCACACAGCAAACTCATTCACCAAGTTCTCACTGCAACATTGGGTATGTCACACAGCAAAATCATTCACCACGTTCTCACTGCAACATTGGGTATGTCACACAGCAAACTCATTCACCAAGTTTTCACTGCAACATTGGGTATGTCACACAGCAAACTCATTCACCAAGTTCTCACTGCAATATTGGGTATGTCACACAGCAAACCCATTCACCAAGTTCTCACTGCAATATTGGGTATGTCACACAGCAAACTCATTCACCAAGGTCTCACTGCAATATTGGGTATGTCACACAGCAAACCCATTCACCAAGTTCTCACTGTAATATTGGGTATGTCACACAGCAAACCCATTCACCAAGTTCTCACTGCAATATTGGGTATGTCACACAGCAATCTCATTCACCAAGTTCTCACTGCAACATTGGGTATGTCACACAGCAATCTCATTCACCAAGTTCTCACTGCAACATTGGGGATGTCACACAGCAATCTCATTCACCAAGTTCTCACTGCAACATTGGGTATGTCACACAGCAAACCCATTCACCAAGTACTCACTGCAACATTGGGTATCTCACATGTCCAACTCATTCACCAAGTACTCACTGCAACATTGGGTATGTCACACAGCAAACTCATTCACCAAGTTCTCACTGCAACATTGGGTATGTCACACAGCAATCTCATTCACCAAGTTCTCACTGCAACATTGGGTATGTCACACAGCAATCTCATTCACCAAGTTCTCACTGCAACATTGGGTATGTCACACAGCAAACTCATTCACCAAGTACTCACTGCAACATTGGGTATGTCACACAGCAAACCCATTCACCAAGTACTCACTGCAACATTGGGTATGTCACACAGCAAACTCATTCACCAAGTTCTCACTGCAACATTGGGTATGTCACATGTCCAAATCATTCACCAAGTTCTCACTGCAACATTGGGTATGTCACACAGCAAACTCATTCACCAAGTACTCACTGCAACATTGGGTATGTCACACAGCAAACTCATTCACCAAGTACTCACTGCAACATTGGGTATGTCACATGTCCAACTCATTCACCAAGTTCTCACTGCAACATTGGGTATGTCACACAGCAAACCCATTCACCAAGTACTCACTGCAACATTGGGTATGTCACACAGCAAACCCATTCACCAAGTACTCACTGCAACATTGGGTATGTCACACAGCAAACTCATTCACCAAGTTCTCACTGCAACATTGGGTATGTCACATGTCCAAATCATTCACCAAGTTCTCACTGCAACATTGGGTATGTCACACAGCAAACTCATTCACCAAGTACTCACTGCAACATTGGGTATGTCACACAGCAAACTCATTCACCAAGTACTCACTGCAACATTGGGTATGTCACATGTCCAACTCATTCACCAAGTTCTCACTGCAACATTGGGTATGTCACACAGCAAACCCATTCACCAAGTTCTCACTGCAATATTGGGTATGTCACACAGCAAACTCATTCACCAAGGTCTCACTGCAATATTGGGTATGTCACAAAGCAAACCCATTCACCAAGTTCTCACTGTAATATTGGGTATGTCACACAGCAAACCCATTCACCAAGTTCTCACTGCAACATTGGGTATGTCACACAGCAATCTCATTCACCAAGTTCTCACTGCAACATTGGGTATGTCACACAGCAAACCCATTCACCAAGTACTCACTGCAACATTGGGTATGTCACATATCCAACTCATTCACCAAGTACTCACTGCAACATTGGGTATGTCACACAGCAAACCCATTCACCAAGTTCTCACTGCAATATTGGGTATGTCACATGTCCAACTCATTCACCAAGTTCTCACTGCAACATTGGGTATGTCACACAGCAATCTCATTCACCAAGTTCTCACTGCAACATTGGGTATGTCACACAGCAAACTCATTCACCAAGTTCTCACTGCAATATTGGGTATGTCACACAGCAAACCCATTCACCAAGGTCTCACTGCATCATTGGGTATGTCACACAGCAATCTCATTCACCAAGTTCTCACTGCAACATTGGGTATGTCACACAGCAAACCCATTCACCAAGTACTCACTGCAACATTGGGTATGTCACATGTCCAACTCATTCACCAAGTACTCACTGCAACATTGGGTATGTCACACAGCAGACTCATTCACCAAGTTCTCACTGCAACATTGGGTATGTCACACAGCAAACTCATTCACCAAGTTCTCACTGCAACACTGGGTATGTCACACAGCAATCTCATTCACCAAGTTCTCACTGCAACATTGGGTATGTCAAACAGCAAACTCATTCACCAAGTACTCACTGCAACATTGGGTATGTCACATGTCCAACCCATTCACCAAGTTCTCACTGCAACATTTGGTATGTCACACAGCAAACTCATTCACCAAGTTCTCACTGCAACATTGGGTATGTCACACAGCAAACTCATTCACCAAGTTCTCACTGCAACATTGGGTATGTCACATGTCCAACTCATTCACCAAGTTCTCACTGCAACATTGGGTATGTCACACGGCAATCTCATTCACCAAGTTCTCACTGCAACTTTGGGTATGTCACACAGCAAACTCATTCACCAAGTTCTCACTGCAACATTGGGTATGTCACACAGCAAACCCATTCACCAAGTTCTTACTGCAACATTGGGTATGTCACATGTCCAACTCATTCACCAAGTACTCACTGCAACATTGGGTATGTCACATGTCCAACTCATTCACCAAGTACTCACTGCAACATTGGGTATGTCACACAGCAAACTCATTTACCAAGTTCTCACTGCAACATTGGGTATGTCACACAGCAAACTCATTCACCAAGTTCTCACTGCAATATTGGGTATGCCACACAGCAAACCCATTCACCAAGTTCTCTCTGCAATATTGGGTGTGTCACACAGCAAACCCATTCACCAAGTTCTCTCTGCAATATTGGGTGTGTCACACAGCAAACCCATTCACCAAGTTCTCACTGCAATATTGGGTATGCCACACAGCAAACCCATTCACCAAGTTCTCTCTGCAATATTGGGTGTGTCACACAGCAAACTCATTCACCAACGTCTCACTGCAATATTGGGTATGCCACACAGCAAACTCATTCACCAAGTTCTCACTGCAATATTGGGTATGCCACACAGCAAACCCATTCACCAACGTCTCACTGCAATATTGGGTATGCCACACAGCAAACTCATTCACCAAGTTCTCACTGCAATATTGGGTATGCCACACAGCAAACCCATTCACCAAGTTCTCACTGCAATATTGGGTATGTCACACAGCAAACTCATTCACCATCGTCTCACTGCAATATTGGGTATGTCACACAGCAAACTCATTCACCAAGGTCTCACTGCAATATTGGGTATGTCACAAAGCAAACCCATTCACCAAGTTCTCACTGTAATATTGGGTATGTCACACAGCAAACCCATTCACCAAGTTCTCACTGCAACATTGGGTATGTCACACAGCAATCTCATTCACCAAGTTCTCACTGCAACATTGGGTATGTCACACAGCAAACCCATTCACCAAGTACTCACTGCAACATTGGGTATGTCACATATCCAACTCATTCACCAAGTACTCACTGCAACATTGGGTATGTCACACAGCAAACCCATTCACCAAGTTCTCACTGCAATATTGGGTATGTCACATGTCCAACTCATTCACCAAGTTCTCACTGCAACATTGGGTATGTCACACAGCAATCTCATTCACCAAGTTCTCACTGCAACATTGGGTATGTCACACAGCAAACTCATTCACCAAGTTCTCACTGCAATATTGGGTATGTCACACAGCAAACCCATTCACCAAGGTCTCACTGCAACATTGGGTATGTCACACAGCAATCTCATTCACCAAGTTCTCACTGCAACATTGGGTATGTCACACAGCAAACCCATTCACCAAGTACTCACTGCAACATTGGGTATGTCACATATCCAACTCATTCACCAAGTACTCACTGCAACATTGGGTATGTCACACAGCAGACTCATTCACCAAGTTCTCACTGCAACATTGGGTATGTCACACAGCAAACTCATTCACCAAGTTCTCACTGCAACACTGGGTATGTCACACAGCAAACTCATTCACCAAGTTCTCACTGCAACACTGGGTATGTCACACAGCAATCTCATTCACCAAGTTCTCACTGCAACATTGGGTATGTCACACAGCAAACTCATTCACCAAGTACTCACTGCAACATTGGGTATGTCACATGTCCAACTCATTCACCAAGTTCTCACTGCAACATTTGGTATGTCACACAGCAAACTCATTCACCAAGTTCTCACTGCAACATTGGGTATGTCACACAGCAAACTCATTCACCAAGTTCTCACTGCAACATTGGGTATGTCACATGTCCAACTCATTCACCAAGTTCTCACTGCAACATTGGGTATGTCACACGGCAATCTCATTCACCAAGTTCTCACTGCAACTTTGGGTATGTCACACAGCAAACTCATTCACCAAGTTCTCACTGCAACATTGGGTATGTCACACAGCAAACCCATTCACCAAGTTCTTGCTGCAACATTGGGTATGTCACATGTCCAACTCATTCACCAAGTACTCACTGCAACATTGGGTATGTCACATGTCCAACTCATTCACCAAGTACTCACTGCAACATTGGGTATGTCACACAGCAAACTCATTTACCAAGTTCTCACTGCAACATTGGGTATGTCACACAGCAAACTCATTCACCAAGTTCTCACTGCAATATTGGGTATGCCACACAGCAAACCCATTCACCAAGTTCTCTCTGCAATATTGGGTGTGTCACACAGCAAACCCATTCACCAAGTTCTCTCTGCAATATTGGGTGTGTCACACAGCAAACCCATTCACCAAGTTCTCACTGCAATATTGGGTATGCCACACAGCAAACCCATTCACCAAGTTCTCTCTGCAATATTGGGTGTGTCACACAGCAAACTCATTCACCAAGTTCTCACTGCAATATTGGGTATGTCACATGTCCAACTCATTCACCAAGTTCTCACTGCAACATTGGGTATGTCACACAGCAATATCATTCACCAAGTTCTCACTGCAACTATGGGTATGTCACACAGCAAACCCATTCACCAAGTACTCACTGCAACATTGGGTATGACACATGTCCACCTCATTCACCAAGTACTCACTGCAACATTGGGTATGTCACACAGCAAACTCATTCACCAAGTTCTCACTGCAATATTGGGTATGTCACACAGCAAACTCATTCACCAAGTTCTCACTGCAATATTGGGTATGTCACACAGCAAACCCATTCACCAAGTTCTCACTGCAATATTGGGTATGTCACACAGCAAACTCATTCACCAAGGTCTCACTGCAATATTGGGTATGTCACACAGCAAACCCATTCACCAAGTTCTCACTGCAATATTGGGTATGTCACACAGCAAACCCATTCACCAAGTTCTCACTGTCATATTGGGTATGTCACATGTCCAACCAATTCACCAAGTTCTCACTGCAACATTGGGTATGTCACACAGCAATCTCATTCACCAATGTCTCACTGCAACATTGGGTATGTCACACAGCAAACCCATTCACCAAGTACTCACTGCAACATTGGGTATGTCACATATCCAACTCATTCACCAAGTACTCACTGCAACATTGGGTATGTCACACAGCAGACTCATTCACCAAGTTCTCACTGCAACATTGGGTATGTCACACAGCAAACCCATTCACCAAGTTCTCACTGCAATATTGGGTATGTCACACAGCAATCTCATTCACCAAGTTCTCACTGCAACATTGGGTATGTCACACAGCAATCTCATTCACCAAGTTCTCACTGCAACATTGGGTATGTCACATGTCCAACTCATTCACCAAGTTCTCACTGCAACATTGGGGATGTCACACAGCAATCTCATTCACCAAGTTCTCACTGCAACATTGGGTATGTCACACAGCAAACCCATTCACCAAGTACTCACTGCAACATTGGGTATCTCACATGTCCAACTCATTCACCAAGTACTCACTGCAACATTGGGTATGTCACACAGCAAACTCATTCACCAAGTTCTCACTGCAACATTGGGTATGTCACACAGCAATCTCATTCACCAAGTTCTCACTGCAACATTGGGTATGTCACACAGCAATCTCATTCACCAAGTTCTCACTGCAACATTGGGTATGTCACACAGCAAACTCATTCACCAAGTACTCACTGCAACATTGGGTATGTCACACAGCAAACCCATTCACCAAGTACTCACTGCAACATTGGGTATGTCACACAGCAAACTCATTCACCAAGTTCTCACTGCAACATTGGGTATGTCACATGTCCAAATCATTCACCAAGTTCTCACTGCAACATTGGGTATGTCACACAGCAAACTCATTCACCAAGTACTCACTGCAACATTGGGTATGTCACACAGCAAACTCATTCACCAAGTACTCACTGCAACATTGGGTATGTCACATGTCCAACTCATTCACCAAGTTCTCACTGCAACATTGGGTATGTCACACAGCAAACCCATTCACCAAGTACTCACTGCAACATTGGGTATGTCACACAGCAAACCCATTCACCAAGTACTCACTGCAACATTGGGTATGTCACACAGCAAACTCATTCACCAAGTTCTCACTGCAACATTGGGTATGTCACATGTCCAAATCATTCACCAAGTTCTCACTGCAACATTGGGTATGTCACACAGCAAACTCATTCACCAAGTACTCACTGCAACATTGGGTATGTCACACAGCAAACTCATTCACCAAGTACTCACTGCAACATTGGGTATGTCACATGTCCAACTCATTCACCAAGTTCTCACTGCAACATTGGGTATGTCACACAGCAAACCCATTCACCAAGTTCTCACTGCAATATTGGGTATGTCACACAGCAAACTCATTCACCAAGGTCTCACTGCAATATTGGGTATGTCACAAAGCAAACCCATTCACCAAGTTCTCACTGTAATATTGGGTATGTCACACAGCAAACCCATTCACCAAGTTCTCACTGCAACATTGGGTATGTCACACAGCAATCTCATTCACCAAGTTCTCACTGCAACATTGGGTATGTCACACAGCAAACCCATTCACCAAGTACTCACTGCAACATTGGGTATGTCACATATCCAACTCATTCACCAAGTACTCACTGCAACATTGGGTATGTCACACAGCAAACCCATTCACCAAGTTCTCACTGCAATATTGGGTATGTCACATGTCCAACTCATTCACCAAGTTCTCACTGCAACATTGGGTATGTCACACAGCAATCTCATTCACCAAGTTCTCACTGCAACATTGGGTATGTCACACAGCAAACTCATTCACCAAGTTCTCACTGCAATATTGGGTATGTCACACAGCAAACCCATTCACCAAGGTCTCACTGCAACATTGGGTATGTCACACAGCAATCTCATTCACCAAGTTCTCACTGCAACATTGGGTATGTCACACAGCAAACCCATTCACCAAGTACTCACTGCAACATTGGGTATGTCACATATCCAACTCATTCACCAAGTACTCACTGCAACATTGGGTATGTCACACAGCAGACTCATTCACCAAGTTCTCACTGCAACATTGGGTATGTCACACAGCAAACTCATTCACCAAGTTCTCACTGCAACACTGGGTATGTCACACAGCAATCTCATTCACCAAGTTCTCACTGCAACATTGGGTATGTCAAACAGCAAACTCATTCACCAAGTACTCACTGCAACATTGGGTATGTCACATGTCCAACCCATTCACCAAGTTCTCACTGCAACATTTGGTATGTCACACAGCAGACTCATTCACCAAGTTCTCACTGCAACATTGGGTATGTCACACAGCAAACTCATTCACCAAGTTCTCACTGCAACACTGGGTATGTCACACAGCAATCTCATTCACCAAGTTCTCACTGCAACATTGGGTATGTCAAACAGCAAACTCATTCACCAAGTACTCACTGCAACATTGGGTATGTCACATGTCCAACCCATTCACCAAGTTCTCACTGTAACATTTGGTATGTCACACAGCAAACTCATTCACCAAGTTCTCACTGCAACATTGGGTATGTCACACAGCAAACTCATTCACCAAGTTCTCACTGCAACATTGGGTATGTCACATGTCCAACTCATTCACCAAGTTCTCACTGCAACATTGGGTATGTCACACGGCAATCTCATTCACCAAGTTCTCACTGCAACTTTGGGTATGTCACACAGCAAACTCATTCACCAAGTTCTCACTGCAACATTGGGTATGTCACACAGCAAACCCATTCACCAAGTTCTTACTGCAACATTGGGTATGTCACATGTCCAACTCATTCACCAAGTACTCACTGCAACATTGGGTATGTCACATGTCCAACTCATTCACCAAGTACTCACTGCAACATTGGGTATGTCACACAGCAAACTCATTTACCAAGTTCTCACTGCAACATTGGGTATGTCACACAGCAAACTCATTCACCAAGTTCTCACTGCAATATTGGGTATGCCACACAGCAAACCCATTCACCAAGTTCTCTCTGCAATATTGGGTGTGTCACACAGCAAACCCATTCACCAAGTTCTCTCTGCAATATTGGGTGTGTCACACAGCAAACCCATTCACCAAGTTCTCACTGCAATATTGGGTATGCCACACAGCAAACTCATTCACCAAGTTCTCACTGCAATATTGGGTATGTCACACAGCAAACCCATTCACCAAGTTCTCACTGCAATATTGGGTATGCCACACAGCAAACCCATTCACCAAGTTCTCACTGCAATATTGGGTATGCCACACAGCAAACCCATTCACCAAGTTCTCACTGCAATATTGGGTATGTCACATGGCAAACGCATTCACCAAGTTCTCACTGCAATGTTGGGTATGTCACACAGCAAACCCATTCACCAAGTTCTCACTGTAATATTGGGTATGTCACACAGCAAACCCATTCACCAAGTTCTCACTGCAATATTGGGTATGTCACATGTCCAACTCATTCACCAAGTTCTCACTGCAACATTGGGTATGTCACACAGCAATATCATTCACCAAGTTCTCACTGCAACATTGGGTATGTCACACAGCAAACCCATTCACCAAGTACTCACTGCAACATTGGGTATGTCACACAGCAATCTCAATCACCAAGTTCTCACTGCAACATTGGGTATGTCACACAGCAAACCCATTCACCAAGTACTCACTGCAACATTGGGTATGTCACATATCCAACTCATTCACCAAGTACTCACTGCAACATTGGGTATGTCACACAGCAAACCCATTCACCAAGTTCTCACTGCAATATTGGGTATGTCACATGTCCAACTCATTCACCAAGTTCTCACTGCAACATTGGGTATGTCACACAGCAATCTCATTCACCAAGTTCTCACTGCAACATTGGGTATGTCACACAGCAAACTCATTCACCAAGTTCTCACTGCAATATTGGGTATGTCACACAGCAAACCCATTCACCAAGGTCTCACTGCAACATTGGGTATGTCACACAGCAATCTCATTCACCAAGTTCTCACTGCAACATTGGGTATGTCACACAGCAAACCCATTCACCAAGTACTCACTGCAACATTGGGTATGTCACATATCCAACTCATTCACCAAGTACTCACTGCAACATTGGGTATGTCACACAGCAGACTCATTCACCAAGTTCTCACTGCAACATTGGGTATGTCACACAGCAAACTCATTCACCAAGTTCTCACTGCAACACTGGGTATGTCACACAGCAATCTCATTCACCAAGTTCTCACTGCAACATTGGGTATGTCACACAGCAAACTCATTCACCAAGTACTCACTGCAACATTGGGTATGTCACATGTCCAACTCATTCACCAAGTTCTCACTGCAACATTTGGTATGTCACACAGCAAACTCATTCACCAAGTTCTCACTGCAACATTGGGTATGTCACACAGCAAACTCATTCACCAAGTTCTCACTGCAACATTGGGTATGTCACATGTCCAACTCATTCACCAAGTTCTCACTGCAACATTGGGTATGTCACACGGCAATCTCATTCACCAAGTTCTCACTGCAACTTTGGGTATGTCACACAGCAAACTCATTCACCAAGTTCTCACTGCAACATTGGGTATGTCACACAGCAAACCCATTCACCAAGTTCTTGCTGCAACATTGGGTATGTCACATGTCCAACTCATTCACCAAGTACTCACTGCAACATTGGGTATGTCACATGTCCAACTCATTCACCAAGTACTCACTGCAACATTGGGTATGTCACACAGCAAACTCATTTACCAAGTTCTCACTGCAACATTGGGTATGTCACACAGCAAACTCATTCACCAAGTTCTCACTGCAATATTGGGTATGCCACACAGCAAACCCATTCACCAAGTTCTCTCTGCAATATTGGGTGTGTCACACAGCAAACCCATTCACCAAGTTCTCTCTGCAATATTGGGTGTGTCACACAGCAAACCCATTCACCAAGTTCTCACTGCAATATTGGGTATGCCACACAGCAAACCCATTCACCAAGTTCTCTCTGCAATATTGGGTGTGTCACACAGCAAACTCATTCACCAACGTCTCACTGCAATATTGGGTATGCCACACAGCAAACTCATTCACCAAGTTCTCACTGCAATATTGGGTATGCCACACAGCAAACCCATTCACCAACGTGTCACTGCAATATTGGGTATGCCATACAGCAAACTCATTCACCAAGTTCTCACTGCAATATTGGGTATACCACACAGCAAACCCATTCACCAAGTTCTCACTGCAATATTGGGTATGTCACACAGCAAACTCATTCACCATCGTCTCACTGCAATATTGGGTATGCCACACAGCAAACTCATTCACCAAGTTCTCACTGCAATATTGGGTATGCCACACAGCAAACCCATTCACCAAGTTCTCACTGCAATATTGGGTATGTCACACAGCAAACCCATTCACCAAGTTCTCACTGTAATATTGGGTACGTCACACAGCAAACCCATTCACCAAGTTCTCACTGCAATATTGGGTATGTCACATGTCCAACTCATTCACCAAGTTCTCACTGCAACATTGGGTATGTCACACAGCAATATCATTCACCAAGTTCTCACTGCAACTTTGGGTATGTCACACAGCAAACCCATTCACCAAGTACTCACTGTAACATTGGGTATGACACATGTCCACCTCATTCACCAAGTACTCACTGCAACATTGGGTATGTCACACAGCAAACTCATTCACCAAGTTCTCACTGCAATATTGGGTATGTCACACAGCAAACTCATCCACCAAGTTCTCACTGCAATATTGGGTATGTCACACAGCAAACCCATTCACCAAGTTCTCACTGCAATATTGGGTATGTCACACAGCAAACTCATTCACCAAGGTCTCACTGCAATATTGGGTATGTCACACAGCAAACCCATTCACCAAGTTCTCACTGCAATATTGGGTATGTCACACAGCAAACCCATTCACCAAGTTCTCACTGTCATATTGGGTATGTCACATGTCCAACCCATTCACCAAGTTCTCACTGCAACATTGGGTATGTCACACAGCAATCTCATTCACCAAGTTCTCACTGCAACATTGGGTATGTCACACAGCAAACCCATTCACCAAGTACTCACTGCAACATTGGGTATGTCACATATCCAACTCATTCACCAAGTACTCACTGCAACATTGGGTATGTCACACAGCAGAATCATTCACCAAATTCTAACTGCAACATTGGGTATGTCACACAGCAAACTCATTCACCAAGTTCTCACTGCAACATTGGGTATGTCACACAGCAATCTCATTCACCAAGTTCTCACTGCAACATTGGGTATGTCACACAGCAAACTCATTCACCAAGTACTCACTGCAACATTGGGTATGTCACATGTCCAACTCATTCACCAAGTTCTCACTGCAACATTGGGTATGTCACACAGCAAACTCATTCACCAAGTTCTCACTGCAACATTGGGTATGTCACACAGCAAACTCATTCACCAAGTTCTCACTGCAACATTGGGTATGTCACATGTCCAACTCATTCACCAAGTACTCACTGCAACATTGGGTATGTCACACAGCAAACTCATTCACCAAGTTCTCACTGCAACATTGGGTATGTCACACAGCAAAATCATTCACCAAGTTCTCACTGCAACATTGGGTATGTCACACAGCAAACTCATTCACCAAGTTCTCACTGCAACATTGGGTATGTCACATGTCCAACTCATTCACCAAGTACTCACTGCAACATTGGGTATGTCACACAGCAAACTCATTCACCAAGTTCTCACTGCAACATTGGGTTTGTCACACAGCAAACTCATTCACCAAGTTCTCACTGCAACATTGGGTATGTCACACAGCAAACTCATTCACCAAGTTCTCACTGCAACATTGGGTATGTCACACAGCAAACTCATTCACCAAGTTCTCACTGCAACATTGGGTATGTCACATGTCCAACTCATTCACCAAGTTCTCACTGTAATATCGGGTATGTCACACAGCAAACTCACCAAGTTCTATCATAACCCTTCCACAACCTTTTGAGATATCGTGCTTTCTCTCAATGGTGAAGAATCACGATAAAATTCTAGTATCCGAATGCGGATCTTCAGCAAGATGTAATCAATTCATTATCGTGTCACACCCAACATGTCCAGCAAGTTTCATCTGAATCTGTTCGCAACGTTTTGAGATATTGTGCTCGATATCGTTTTTGGCCTTATCGCTTGATGAGAAAGAATCAGTTAAAAATTTTAAGAACGCTTCCGGTTCTTGATTCAGATCTTCACCAAGATGTAATCAATTCGTCCTTGTCACATACCCAATCTGTCCGCCAGGTTTCTTCCGAATCCGTCAACCTATTGAGATATCCTGGTCTAAGACAGACAAAGTTTAAGTCTCAACAGAGTGGAGTGATGAAGAAAAGTGAAAAGGTGGTCTTCATTTGAACCTAATCTAGAACAATGCGACAGTGTCGCCAATATGCCTCCGCATAGTCCCACCACGGGTAGATGCCATCACTCTGCATACGTTTGGGTAGGGGATCACGTTTGTGAAGTTTCGTGTTGATCGGATAAGGTTTGCTTTTCTATCCAATATGGCTGCCAAACCACGTGACCTATGACATCATCATTTTCAATCTATAAGCAACAGTGCTGTTAGATGATCTTTGTAAAATTTCGCATCGATAGGGTGAGCGGTTTCAGAGATATAATTATTTAATATTTTCCTTCAATCCAAAATGGGTGCCAAACCATGTTACCTATGATGTCATAAATTTAATATTTCAATACAAATGGGTCATAGATCATGTGCATGCAATTTCAGATTTTTAGGATAAGGGATTCCATTAAAACATTTTTGGCTGGTATACCACTTCACCTGTGATGCCATCATTATCATGCTTTTCTTCCCCATTGGGAGTACTTGACAATGTGCCAAGTTTCAAAAAAATTCCATTCACTGGTTTCCGAGAAATAATTTTTTCATCATTTGATTTTAATCCAAGATGGCTGCCATACCACGTTACCTATGACGTCACAATTAAAACAAATATTCTGCATGGGTGTCACTCCTACCCTGAAAGTTTCGTCTCAATTGGACATGTGATTGCTGAGAAAAACGAGGTTTAGCCCGTACGGATGGACGGACAGACAACCCGAAAACATAATGCCTCCAGCGACTTTGTCGGCGGAGGCATAAAAAGACTAGAATCTGGTCAAATGAGAAGATCAAAGTTTTCAAATTGGGAGACGATCATGTGGAAATAATGGAAATTTTCATTTTCCTGGGTTTTAAGATTGAAGTGAGTGGAGAATTTGGAGGAGAAATTCATGGACGGTTAACAATGGAGAGAACAACAATGTCAGGATTGACAAAGATCTGAAAAAAAACAAAGATGTGACAATACAAACCAAGGGGAGGTTGGTGAATCCGATGATATTTCCAAATGCAATGTATGGATGCGAGTCGTGGACATTTAAAAGGGAATAAAGGAAGAAGATTGATAGTTTTGAAATGTGTTGTTGGAGACCAACCAATGTTAAAAATTCCATGGACTGCAAGAGGAACAACCAAATGAGTGTTTGAATAAATGAAACCACCATGTACATTAGAAGAGCTGATGGTAAATAGAAACTGTCACACTTGGGACACATCATGCGTGCAGAAAAGTCTGGAGAAGTCTGGAGAAGTCAACCACGCTGGGTCGGATTAGGGAAGAATAAGAAGAAGGTCAATTTCATAATTTGGAGAAAATAATTAGGAGAAAAGACTAATGTTATATCCCATGTTGTGAAATAAGGAACTATGAGTGATTGTTTCGAGTGTTCCTGCAGTGGTACAATAGTTAGCTGTGAGTAGGGAGATAATGGGGCTTCCAGGACACCCATGTATTTAGATGGGACTTTTCCCCAAACTGCCCATTTTTCCCCCGATTACCGCGACACCCCCTTCTCCTTTTACATGTAAGTGAATGGGGGAGTCCTTACTTAACCTCCAAGGACCACGCGACATTCAAAATTCCTCATTGATCCTATGAATATTTGCTCATTTTCTAATTTTTTAAACAACTCCATTCTCTTATGGAACTCATCCCCATCTAGGATATTGATAAACTTTACATCAAGCACCTTTCTCTGTGCGTTTATAAAATGATATGTTTCACGGAGGGACCTGGTCTGTCCTCCTCCCGATCCACATACCATTTTAAAATTATAATATTTATTATCCGGTTGATAACCATCAAAGTTCTCACTCCACTCTAATATATTTTTCTTCCCGCCCTCCATTACCCCACTTAACAAATGAATACGTTTATCCGTCTTGAGGACCTTCTGACCCTCTCAACCTCTCGGATCTGGTATTTCTCACACTCATTATGTTTTCCATTTATATACCAAGGTTGATTACACCTCCACCCTTTAGTCTGGTTAATACTTGGTTCTATCATTTATTTATTTATAAAAAAGGCGGCGGTAGCCCTTAAAATCCCTAACCCCCCTTTTTAACTTATCACTTATATATATATATATATATATATATATATATATATATATATATATATATATATATATATATATATATATATATCTTATCACTTATATATATCTTATCACTTATATATCTTATCACTTATATCTTATCACTTATATATCTTATCACTTATATATCTTATCACTTATATACTTATATAACCAAAAGGTACACACATAACACCACCATCTAAAATATATAGTTTATCATCATATGCCCCCAGTGCTAGTTTATTTACCTCTTCTGAATATAATTCATGCTTATAACTCCTAATCCCTTTTACCTTTCTATACTGTTCCTCCCCACTCATCAAACATTGATAATAATGACCAAAATTGATACTTTCTTTAATTACATTTTTCTTAATCCCTTTGAGCTTCTGATCACACTTCTCCACATTCCCAACTCTATATTTATACGCATAAGCCTTTGCTCTCAATGCTATGAACTCACTCAGAATATTTCCACCAAGCTCATCCTTGAACTTTCCAATCACCTTTTTATTTTGATTCGAGAACAATTCACTCTTTTGATCATAGTTGCTTGTATCATAAATTACAGAATCAGCTTTCATATCATCATAGACGTCATCTGTCTTGATACTCAGAATGAAGCTGTCCGTATCCATATACATCAACATGACGTTATCATCATACTTTGTTTTCAAATTCTCATAATAATATTCATACATCAGTAGTTTTGATAGATCGAGAACAGTAGTACCAATATAAATCGGTTTATCCATCTCAATTTCTTCTTTCATCATATGAACAGCACAAAAGTTTTCTGTAAAGATTTCAACACGCTCAAAGCTCGGTGTGTTGATTAGTTTGGAAGTTTGTTCCCAGGAAGTTGTCAACTTGATATTTTGTTTCTTTCTAACATTTTCCATAGTCTTCCCAAACACTGCGTTATTCATCAACTTATAAAAATCTTTCTCAAAGTCAGTCTTTCCAAGCGTTCTCTTTCGAGTGTTAAAATCAATATATTTCATTAACCAATAACTCTGTTTGAATTTCAGGACCCGATGAACTTTCTCAACAATTAGACCATGTTTCACAAATTGTAAAAGATTTCTCTGATGTAGTACATAGTTCTTCTTATCAAAGAATGTTGTTAAAAGTTTTTCTGTTCTTGATTCCTTATCAAATGATTTCTGATATTCACTCAACCACTCTGGGTTTGTCAATTCTTTCTCACACCCGAAAGGAAGATCTTTATGTTTCTCAAAGAGTTCTTTTGGATACTTTAGATCAACCTCCAGGAAATACCCTTCTTTCCTTTCATCCAACTCTTTTTGTGTTGATCTCAGAATATTTTCTAGAACACCCTCATGATCACTCTCCCATTTCAATCCTCCATAAGGTTGTGCTTGGGACATTGCCCACCCATAGAGGTTGTTGGCGTCATAATACATGAGATAGGAACTATCTTTCTTTGGATCATAATCTGGAAGATATTTGTTATTTGCTTTTGAATATCTTGATGAGCAGACTTGTGAAATTCCCCCTCTCTTTGCTCTCTCTATCATCAGGAGCATATCAACATCGGTTATCAAATCCAAATCTTGTTTAGTCATTTTCAACATAGCACTCCAAGCAAGACCCGGTGCTGTGAAATAATGAGCAGGGTCCAAGCCATATCCAGAAAGACACACGGATCTAAATGCTTCGAATACATCTGCTAGAAGAAGGACATCAGTCTTGAGATAGAGATCATGATAATCACCCATATTATTGATATTGTATTTTTTCCAAACATTTTGAGCATGTACATAATCATCATCTGAAACATTGCTATTATTTAGAATATTGTAAAAATCTTCTTTTGGAGGAAGTTTCTTTTCATCAAATCTTTTAAATGAATCCATATAGTCGTACGGGTAAATTCCCTTTTGTGTTAGGAGTTCCGTATCCTCATAATTATTCTCCAAACATGGAAATTTTTTCAAAATTTTAACGAGGTTAGCAAGAGGACTAGCCATGAATTTATATGTATCCAAGAATCGAATTCTTGTAGTTGGTCTTGTTGGAATGATTTTTGTAAAGGAGATGTATTTTTGATCTGTACTTGGAATAGCACTGATACTCCCAGGAGTCTTTGACAACTCTTTAATAAA
Source organism: Myxine glutinosa (assembly GCF_964187855.1). NCBI lineage: Eukaryota > Metazoa > Chordata > Myxini > Myxiniformes > Myxinidae > Myxine > Myxine glutinosa. The sequence continues at coordinate 364,792,728 of NC_136261.1, read as the reverse complement.
CAAGTGTGTATCATAATGAGCGTTGTTATGAAGAAAGACAGGAATGAAAGAGGGGAGTTTATAATTAATATTACAACTTTGATGAGCCGGACCTCTATATTTACCAGTGAGATGACAATGGTCTCTAACCTTTAGATCTTTACCAATTTTCTCCCCACAAATATGACAGGTAGCCTTTGGCTGTCTAAATTCTCTTTTTTCTTTACTTGTTAAGGACATTGGTTTATTGGTTTCTCTCATTATCGTGGTTAATCGAACACAGTCTTTTTCTAGTCGTTTCACAAACTCCTCTGGGGCATTTGAGCCTCTATACTCCTCTAACTTGTTATATTCATCATCAACGGATGATTTGATATAATAACAAAATCCGCAAGGAGTATGTTTTTGATACTTATTTGTGTATGATTCTTTTGGATCTGGAGCTGCTGTTGCTATTTTTTCCAAGATACTCTCAAAATCAGCATATATCACAAAAGGATGTTTAATTGTTTTATTTTGATCTTTGAATGAAATTTTAGAACCAGGCTTTGGAAGTGTAATGACTGCTGCTTTCTCATTTGAACAATATTGTTTATGAGTATCCAATCTCTCCTGTGAATGAAATGTATTCAAACACCGACGACATGGATAAACTTTACATTTTCTAGAATAGACTTGTGATTTAATTAATCTTGAAAAGTTCTTGATATAAGCATAATGTTCAATTTCACCAGATCGGAAATACAAGAGATCAACATGTTTTTCTTTCTCATCATCTGAGATTTGTAAAATCTGCACTTTATTCTTTTCAGTCAACCCATAGACATTTATAGAAATATTATTTAACTTTTCAAACTTTGGAATATTATTAAGAGTCATCGGAAATTTCAAATTTTTCATATTCAATTCATTTTCATATTTCATATAATTGCTTATTCTTTCAGCATGTTCTTTTGCTGGATGTAAATATGCCAGTACAGACCACAAGAAACACTTGTTATCAGTATTCTGAATATTTACGACAGCATTTTTATCTTTGATGATTTTAGGAAGTTGAATATATGATCTTGCTTGTAGTGGATCAGATTTAAAAATGTGAACATCAACAAACAGAACCTTTTCAACAGTGAGACCGCTTCCGACAATAAGATCATCAATATTATATTCACTATATTTAAGCTCATTAAAGACCTGTTCTTTATTTCTATTATAATCATTTTTATTAAGTACCATGTAAGTTGTTGTATGTAGGTAAAAGTTAAATGGTGGATCTTCCTTTTTACGAAGAACCAATTTAGCCCCCAAATAATATTTACAACTTCCCATTTCAGATATAGTCTCATCAATCTGATCATCTATTCCTTCCTTTGTAAGATCAACAGCAGCTCCCAGAGAACGGGGGACTGGATCTTTGAAACGGAACAATCTAATTTTAATATTTCCTTTGAAAGCACCATCTAAATTTTCAATCTCATAATATGGAACTTGGTGTTTCTTTGTCTTCTCATGGCGCTTCCAATCCTTCTTGAGGATGTAGTGTTGACAGCGTTCACAATAGACCTTTGGAAGAACCTTTGGTTTGAGATTCTCCAAATGTTTTTGAGTATCTAAGTGTTGCTCATACCCACTTCTCAGAACCCATGTCTTACAAATCTTACAATACTCATTATCTTTACTCTTTAAATGTTTTTGTGTTTTATAATGTTTATTGATATGTTTGTAGTTCTGCTCACAACTCTCACAGTAAGTAGAACCCATACTATTTATATAGTAAAAAAACTTCACTATATACTAGTTATCTTTTACTTAAAATAAAACATGAAAATTTGAAAACAAGAGTCAGGAAACTCAATTAAATTTGGGACAACATATTCATATGATTCTTGGTTAGGATGTGATATCTATAACTAGTCTTCTTCATATCCTTATCACAAAGATCACAATGTGCCATCTCTTCTTCTTTATAACCGTTAAGAACATTATCTAAATGATGCTTTGTTTGATTATGTTTCCTTTTAATAAATACTCTAATTAGCTTATTACAAGGTTCACATCTTATCATATTTTTTTTACTCTTATCAGATGTATTAATAGCATGTTTAATGGTCCAGACATGAACATCATATCGATTGTACTGTTTATCACAGGCGGAACAATAACCAGATTTCATGTTATTTATATAGTGAGAAACTTTAAAAGAGAATAGATCACTTTTTGAGTGCAGATCAAGAGACTAGTAAATTTTTGAGTACAGATCAAGAGAGATTATAGAGAGATTATAGGGAAGAATGGCAAAATTTTGGGTACAGATCAAGAGAATAGTAAATTTTTGATTTCAAGAGAATAGATCACTTTTTGAGTGCAGATCAAGAGACTAGTAAATTTTTGAGTACAGATCAAGAGAGATTATAGAGAGATTATAGGGAAGAATGGCAAAATTTTGGGTACAGATCAAGAGAATAGTAAATTTTCGAACAGGGAATAGTAAATTTCCAAGTTCTAATCAAGAGAGATTATACAGAGATTATAGGGAAGAATGGCAAATTTTCGAATTCAAGAGTCTACTTAATAGGAAGAATCGTAAATTTTTGATTTCAAGAGAATAGATCACTTTTTCAGTGCAGCTCAAGAGACTAGTAAATTTTTGAGTACAGATCAAGAGAGATTATAGAGAGATTATAGGGAAGAATTGTAAATTTTTGGGTACAGATCAAGAGAATCGTAAATTTTTGAACTGCAAATAGTAAATTTTTGAGTACTGATCAAGAGAGATTATAGAGAGATTATAGGGAAGAATGGCAAATTTTCGAATCCAAGAGTCTACTTAATAGGAAGAATAGTAAATTTTTGATTTCAAGAGAATAGATCACTTTTTGAGTGCAGTTCAAGAGACTAGTAAATTTTTGAGTACAGATCAAGAGAATAGTAAATTTTCGAACTGAGAATAGTGAATTTTTGAATATAGGTCAAGAGAATAGTAAATTTTCAAACCTACTTAAAAGAGAATAGTAATTTTTTGATTTCAAGAGACTAGTAAATTTTCGAACTGTGAATAGTAAATTTTCGAACTGAGAATAGTGAATTTTTGAATATAGGCCAAGAGACTAGTAAATTTTCGAACCTACTTTCAAGAGACTAGTAAATTTTTGAGTACAGATCAAGAGACTAGTAAATTTTCAAACTGGTAGAGACCATCAAACCTACTTAAAAGAGCATCCTTCTTCTACATATCATCTGGCAGATTATCCTAGACCCACTCAAACAATGATCCTTCTACCCCTGTTCAAGCTTCATTGAGGATATTGAAGATCATGTGATGTAAGAAGGCTTTATTGAGGATATTGAAGATCATGTAATGTACGAAGGTTTTATTGGGAATATTGAAGATGACGTTGACTTATGGCTCCGCCAATGCTGAACGTCATCTTCAATATTCCCAATAAAACCTTCGTACATTACATGATCTTCAATATCCTCAATAAAGCCTTCTTACATCACATGATCTTCAATATCCTCAATGAAGCTTGAACAGGGGTAGAAGGATCATTGTTTGAGTGGGTCTAGGATAATCTGCCAGATGATATGTAGAAGAAGGATGCTCTTTTAAGTAGGTTTGATGGTCTCTACCAGTTTGAAAATTTACTAGTCTCTTGATTTGTACTCAAAAATTTACTAGTCTCTTGAAAGTAGGTTCGAAAATTTACTAGTCTCTTGGCCTATATTCAAAAATTCACTATTCTCAGTTCAAAAATTTACTATTCACAGTTCGAAAATTTACTAGTCTCTTGAAATCAAAAAATTACTATTCTCTTTTAAGTAGGTTTGAAAATTTACTATTCTCTTGACCTATATTCAAAAATTCACTATTCTCAGTTCGAAAATGTACTATTCTCTTGATCTGTACTCAAAAATTTACTAGTCTCTTGAACTGCACTCAAAAAGTGATCTATTCTCTTGAAATCAAAAATTTACTATTCTTCCTATTAAGTAGACTCTTGGATTCGAAAATTTGCCATTCTTCCCTATAATCTCTCTATAATCTCTCTTGATCAGTACTCAAAAATTTACTATTCGCAGTTCAAAAATTTACTATTCTCTTGATCTGTACCCAAAAATTTACCATTCTTCCCTATAATCTCTCTATAATCTCTCTTGATCTGTACTCAAAAATTTACTAGTCTCTTGATCTGCACTGAAAAAGTGATCTATTCTCTTGAAATCAAAAATTTACGATTCTTCCTATTAAGTAGACTCTTGAATTCGAAAATTTGCCATTCTTCCCTATAATCTCTGTATAATCTCTCTTGATTAGAACTTGGAAATTTACTATTCTCAGTTCGAAAATTTACTATTCTCTTGATCTGTACCCAAAATTTTGCCATTCTTCCCTATAATCTCTCTATAATCTCTCTTGATCTGTACTCAAAAATTTACTAGTCTCTTGATCTGCACTCAAAAAGTGATCTATTCTCTTGAAATCAAAAATTTACTATTCTTCCTATTAAGTAGACTCTTGGATTCGAAAATTTGCCATTCTTCCCTATAATCTCTCTATAATCTCTCTTGATCAGTACTCAAAAATTTACTATTCGCAGTTCAAAAATTTACTATTCTCTTGATCTGTACCCAAAAATTTGCCATTCTTCCCTATAATCTCTCTATAATCTCTCTTGATCTGTACTCAAAAATTTACTAGTCTCTTGATCTGTACCCAAATATTTGCCATTCTTCCCTATAATCTCTCTATAATCTCTCTTGATCTGTACTCAAAAATTTACTAGCCTCTTGATCTGCACTCAAAAAGTGATCTATTCTCTTGATCTGTACTTTAAAATTTACTGGTCTCTTGATCTGTACCCAAAAATTTACCATTCTTCCCTATAATCTCTCTATAATCTCTCTTGATCTGTACTCAAAAATTTACTAGTCTCTTGATCTGCACTCAAAAAGTGATCTATTCTCTTGAAATCAAAAATTTACTATTCTTCCTATTAAGTAGACTCTTGGATTCGAAAATTTGCCATTCTTCCCTATAATCTCTCTATAATCTCTCTTGATCAGTACTCAAAAATTTACTATTCGCAGTTCAAAAATTTACTATTCTCTTGATCTGTACCCAAAAATTTGCCATTCTTCCCTATAATCTCTCTATAATCTCTCTTGATCTGTACTCAAAAAATTACTAGTCTCTTGATCTGCACTCAAAAAGTGATGTATTCTCTTGAAATCAAAAATTTACGATTCTTCCTATTAAGTAGACTCTTGAATTCGAAAATTTGCCATTCTTCCCTATAATCTCTGTATAATCTCTCTTGATTAGAACTTGGAAATTTACTATTCTCAGTTCGAAAATTTACTATTCTCTTGATCTGTACCCAAAAATTTACCATTCTTCCCTATAATCTCTCTATAATCTCTCTTGATCTGTACTCAAAAATTTACTAGTCTCTTGATCTGCACTCAAAAAGTGATCTATTCTCTTGATCTGTACTCAAAAATTTACTGGTCTCTTGATCTGTACTCAAAAAGCGATCTACTCTCTTTTAAAGTTTCTCACTATATAAATAACATGAAATCTGGTTATTGTTCCGCCTGTGATAAACAGTACAATCGATATGATGTTCATGTCTGGACCATTAAACATGCTATTAATACATCTGATAAGAGTTAAAAAAATATGATAAGATGTGAACCTTGTAATAAGCTAATTAGAGTATTTATTAAAAGGAAACATAATCAAACAAAGCATCATTTAGATAATGTTCTTAACGGTTATAAAGAAGAAGAGATGGCACATTGTGATCTTTGTGATAAGGATATGAAGAAGACTAGTTATCGATATCACATCCTAACCAAGAATCATATGAATATGTTGTCCCAAATTTAATTGAGTTTCCTGACTCTTGTTTTCAAATTTTCATGTTTTATTTTAAGTAAAAGATAACTAGTATATAGTGAAGTTTTTTTACTATATAAATAGTATGGGTTCTACTTACTGTGAGAGTTGTGAGCAGAACTACAAACATATCAATAAACATTATAAAACACAAAAACATTTAAAGAGTAAAGATAATGAGTATTGTAAGATTTGTAAGACATGGGTTCTGAGAAGTGGGTATGAGCAACACTTAGATACTCAAAAACATTTGGAGAATCTCAAACCAAAGGTTCTTCCAAAGGTCTATTGTGAACGCTGTCAACACTACATCCTCAAGAAGGATTGGAAGCGCCATGAGAAGACAAAGAAACACCAAGTTCCATATTATGAGATTGAAAATTTAGATGGTGCTTTCAAAGGAAATATTAAAATTAGATTGTTCCGTTTCAAAGATCCAGTCCCCCGTTCTCTGGGAGCTGCTGTTGATCTTACAAAGGAAGGAATAGATGATCAGATTGATGAGACTATATCTGAAATGGGAAGTTGTAAATATTATTTGGGGGCTAAATTGGTTCTTCGTAAAAAGGAAGATCCACCATTTAACTTTTACCTACATACAACAACTTACATGGTACTTAATAAAAATGATTATAATAGAAATAAAGAACAGGTCTTTAATGAGCTTAAATATAGTGAATATAATATTGATGATCTTATTGTCGGAAGCGGTCTCACTGTTGAAAAGGTTCTGTTTGTTGATGTTCACATTTTTAAATCTGATCCACTACAAGCAAGATCATATATTCAACTTCCTAAAATCATCAAAGATAAAAATGCTATAGTAAATATTCAGAATACTGATAACAAGTGTTTCTTGTGGTCTGTACTGGCATATCTACATCCAGCAAAAGAACATGCTGAAAGAATAAGCAATTATATGAAATATGAAAATGAATTGAATATGAAAAATTTGAAATTTCCGATGACTCTTAATAATATTCCAAAGTTTGAAAAGTTAAATAATATTTCTATAAATGTCTATGGGTTGACTGAAAAGAATAAAGTGCAGATTTTACAAATCTCAGATGATGAGAAAGAAAAACATGTTGATCTCTTGTATTTCCGATCTGGTGAAATTGAACATTATGCTTATATCAAGAACTTTTCAAGATTAATTAAATCACAAGTCTATTCTAGAAAATGTAAAGTTTATCCATGTCGTCGGTGTTTGAATACATTTCATTCACAGGAGAGATTGGATACTCATAAACAATATTGTTCAAATGAGAAAGCAACAGTCATTACACTTCCAAAGCCTGGTTCTAAAATTTCATTCAAAGATCAAAATAAAACAATTAAACATCCTTTTGTGATATATGCTGATTTTGAGAGTATCTTGGAAAAAATAGCAACAGCAGCTCCAGATCCAAAAGAATCATACACAAATAAGTATCAAAAACATACTCCTTGCGGATTTTGTTATTATATCAAATCATCCGTTGATGATGAATATAACAAGTTAGAGGAGTATAGAGGCTCAAATGCCCCAGAGGAGTTTGTGAAACGACTAGAAAAAGACTGTGTTCGATTAACCACGATAATGAGAGAAACCAATAAACCAATGTCCTTAACAAGTAAAGAAAAAAGAGAATTTAGACAGCCAAAGGCTACCTGTCATATTTGTGGGGAGAAAATTGGTAAAGATCTAAAGGTTAGAGACCATTGTCATCTCACTGGTAAATATAGAGGTCCGGCTCATCAAAGTTGTAATATTAATTATAAGCTCCCCTCTTTCATTCCTGTCTTTCTTCATAACAACGCTCATTATGATACACACTTGTTTATTAAAGAGTTGTCAAAGACTCCTGGGAGTATCAGTGCTATTCCAAGTACAGATCAAAAATACATCTCCTTTACAAAGATCATTCCAACAAGACCAACTACAAGAATTCGATTCTTGGATACATATAAATTCATGGCTAGTCCTCTTGCTAACCTCGTTAAAAATTTGAAAAAATTTCCATGTTTGGAGAATAATTATGAGGATACGGAACTCCTAACACAAAAGGGAATTTACCCGTACGACTATATGGATTCATTTAAAAGATTTGATGAAAAGAAACTTCCTCCAAAAGAAGATTTTTACAATATTCTAAATAATAGCAATGTTTCAGATGATGATTATGTACATGCTCAAAATGTTTGGAAAAAATACAATATCAATAATATGGGTGATTATCATGATCTCTATCTCAAGACTGATGTCCTTCTTCTCGCAGATGTATTCGAAGCATTTAGATCCGTGTGTCTTTCTGGATATGGCTTGGACCCTGCTCATTATTTCACAGCACCGGGTCTTGCTTGGAGTGCTATGTTGAAAATGACTAAACAAGATTTGGATTTGATAACCGATGTTGATATGCTCCTGATGATAGAGAGAGCAAAGAGAGGGGGAATTTCACAAGTCTGCTCATCAAGATATTCAAAAGCAAATAACAAATATCTTCCAGATTATGATCCAAAGAAAGATAGTTCCTATCTCATGTATTATCACGCCAACAACCTCTATGGGTGGGCAATGTCCCAAGCACAACCTTATGGAGGATTGAAATGGGAGAGTGATCATGAGGGTGTTCTAGAAAATATTCTGAGATCAACACAAAAAGAGTTGGATGAAAGGAAAAAAGGGTATTTCCTGGAGGTTGATCTAAAGTATCCAAAAGAACTCTTTGAGAAACATAAAGATCTTCCTTTCGGGTGTGAGAAAGAATTGACAAACCCAGAGTGGTTGAGTGAATATCAGAAATCATTTGATAAGGAATCAAGAACAGAAAAACTTTTAACAACATTCTTTGATAAGAAGAACTATGTACTACATCAGAGAAATCTTTTACAATTTGTGAAACATGGTCTAATTGTTGAGAAAGTTCATCGGGTCCTGAAATTCAAACAGAGTTATTGGTTAATGAAATATATTGATTTTAACACTCGAAAGAGAACGCTTGGAAAGACTGACTTTGAGAAAGATTTTTATAAGTTGATGAATAACGCAGTGTTTGGGAAGACTATGGAAAATGTTAGAAAGAGACAAAATATCAAGTTGACAACTTCCTGGGAACAAACTTCCAAACTAATCAACAGACCGAGCTTTGAGCGTGTTGAAATCTTTACAGAAAACTTTTGTGCTGTTCATATGATGAAAGAAGAAATTGAGATGGATAAACCGATTTATATTGGTACTACTGTTCTCGATCTATCAAAACTACTGATGTATGAATATTATTATGAGAATTTGAAAACAAAGTATGATGATAACGTCATGTTGATGTATATGGATACGGACAGCTTCATTCTGAGTATCAAGACAGATGACGTCTATGATGATATGAAAGCTGATTCTGTAATTTATGACACAAGCAACTATGATCAAAAGAGTGAATTGTTCTCGAATCAAAATAAAAAGGTGATTGGAAAGTTCAAGGATGAGCTTGGTGGAAATATTCTGAGTGAGTTCATAGCATTGAGAGCAAAGGCTTATGCGTATAAATATAGAGTTGGGAATGTGGAGAAGTGTGATCAGAAGCTCAAAGGGATTAAGAAAAATGTAATTAAAGAAAGTATCAATTTTGGTCATTATTATCAATGTTTGATGAGTGGGGAGGAACAGTATAGAAAGGTAAAAGGGATTAGGAGTTATAAGCATGAATTATATTCAGAAGAGATAAATAAACTAGCACTGGGGGCATATGATGATAAACGATATATTTTAGATGGTGGTGTTATGTGTGTACCTTTTGGTTATATAAGTATATAAGTGATAAGATATATAAGTGATAAGATATATAACTGATAAGATATAAGTGATAAGATATATAAGTGATAAGATATATATAAGTGATAAGATATATATATATATATATATATATATAAGTGATAAGTTAAAAAGGGGGGTTAGGGATTTTAAGGGCTACCGCCGCCTTTTTTATAAATAAATAAATGATAGAACCAAGTATTAACCAGACTAAAGGGTGGAGGTGTAATCAACCTTGGTATATAAATGGAAAACATAATGAGTGAGAAATACCAGATCCGAGAGGTTGAGAGGGTCAGAAGGTCCTCAAGACGGATAAACGTATTCATTTGTTAAGTGGGGTAATGGAGGGCGGGAAGAAAAATATATTAGAGTGGAGTGAGAACTTTGATGGTTATCAACCGGATAATAAATATTATAATTTTAAAATGGTATGTGGATCGGGAGGAGGACAGACCAGGTCCCTCCGTGAAACATATCATTTTATAAACGCACAGAGAAAGGTACTTCATGCAAAGTTTATCAATATCCTAGATGGGGATGAGTTCCATAAGAGAATGGAGTTGTTTAAAAAATTAGAAAATGAGCAAATATTCATAGGATCAATGAGGAATTTTGAATGTCGCGTGGTCCTTGGAGGTTAAGTAAGGACTCCCCCATTCACTTACATGTAAAAGGAGAAGGGGGTGTCGCGGTAATCGGGGGAAAAATGGGCAGTTTGGGGAAAAGTCCCATCTAAATACATGGGTGTCCTGGAAGCCCCATTATCTCCCTACTACTGTGCATCGAAAAGCCTATTGTCAGTTCCATCCGGAATCCATTCCACGACCACAATCCTGTATCCGGGAGTAGAAATCAAACCCACTCTTGGTTAAATCCCTCTCCCAAAATGCAGCCAATCCCTAACTTCCACAGTCCACACCTTTGTTACCTCGTGCGTGGCAAAGCGGAAAGCAGGATTAAGCATTTGGTTCATGTCCGTCCCTCCACCTGTCTGTCTGTCTGTCTGTCTGTCCACAAAGTCAGTTTATGATCGAGGAACAAGTTAATTTCAATTGAATGTTATATTTTGAACACGAATAGGAACATGAATCGGAAAACAAACCGACACCTTTACTGTAATTTGTCTCTGAATTCGTACCGACACCACTTGCAGAAAAGGAGTGAGATGATTTTTAAAGGGCGAAGCCACTTCAATATTTGGTTATTGTAATAAGCTGAAGGGAGTAGGGAAGGGGCTTGACTCGTTTGAGATCATTCAAGTCGGCTTTACTCAGCAAGAACTGAACAACCTATAACAACAGATGTAAAGCTAGGCCCGACACATTTGACAAGCATAATAATGCAACAAGCCCAACAATACAACACGCATATTAATTAATCGGCCTACCGTAATTATCACACACACGTCTCCAGTAGCCATCTTGAAAATCGTAATGATTATGGGTAATGGGGGAACCGGAAATATTGTTGTGTGATTCCCCAGGTGAACACCACAGGGATCACGAATGGCCAAGAGCGAGCTTTAACTCCGAAGCGTTCAGTTCAATTGCGGACTTGATACACACGGGAAAAGAAAGGGAAAGGGGAGGAAGCTGAAGCGCTTACCTCAGCGATCCCGCCGGGCAGTCTTCAACCTGCAGAAAATAACTCAAACAAAACCGGGTTTAGAAATGTACAGGGAAAACAACAAAAGGGTTTATTAAAACGGATGCCGGGACAAAGAAAAGCATTCCCGCACACAGAACTGCTTAATACCTAACTAGTTAACACAGCTTCACCCCTCGTGTGAAGGCACAAACAATTTTAAGCTCCAGTTTCCCTACTTAAATACATCGAGATGTCTCCTACGCGTCCACGGTCCATGCTATCACGATACAATCCTATCTTTACTATGGGATTCCATCATCTACCCCCACAAATGCAACACTACTATTATATCAAGTTTGGTTACAATCGCCACAGGCATAGCCGAGATACGACAATACATTACCCATGATGGTGTGGAAAGACAGATACACGCAGAGACAGAGACAGACAGAGCTGGTCATTCTAATACTTTGCTAACTCCCTCCAGAGCCAAGGTATAAAACGATTCTTGGCCTGAAGATCTGTCACCATATTATTAGCCCTCCAATAGAAAAGGCCCACATGTGAGGTTTGCAGGGGGCCACCCACATACCCAGCGGAGGCTCCCTGGAAATGACATCACTCCCCCCAAAGCTCACGGTCTGTGTTTGTCTCATCAAACACACTTGTGTTGTCTTGTGTATTCGTCTGTATCTCGATGTGTGTGGTTTGGCCAAAAAAAAAACAAGAGAAGTTTGGTTGTGTTTTGTTGTAGTTTCAAACTGGGATCGAAGAATCGCCTTTCAACAATGAATGTGGCATCACAACAATCACACCATTGTTTGTCCAAAAGCTCTTTCTTGGATTTGGTTGTTATTTTTAAAGTCTGTACTACAAGGTAATGTTTGCATCTATCACAGATTTTAAAAGCACATATTGCAGATTCCCACATCACATGCACATTTTTTTCCTAATATTATCCATTTCTGTGATTGATACACAACATAATTCTTGTGGAAAATCAACCCAGGAGAAGGACCAATGGTGTCTTTTTCCTCCATCCGTCCCAGAATGCACTTTGGTGTGAGGAGTTTAATCAGACAGGTCTGTAAACAGTCACAGAGGAATGGTTTTCTTTAAGAATGCATCAAATAAACATGACACTCTTCATAAATAAGAAGAACCAATGATCTATGGTGTAACCTGTGTGTGCGTGATCATGAAAGCAAAAGTGGGAGAAGAAGAGTGAGAGTTTTATTGACGTTTATCAATGTCTTGTGCTGCACATGATTTACATACAAACTATTCCGAGAGTTTTGGGTCAACATGTCGTTGATCAACATTGTCAGAGCTGTCACCCTTGACATATCACGTGCCTTCTATACGGTCTGGCACCCCGTCCTTCTCACCAAACTCTACTCCAATGGTAACCATGGAAATCGCCACGCATGGCTTGTGGACTTCCTCTCTGGTCGGAGTCAACGCGTGGCCCTGAATGGATTTCTCATCTCCCCTTCCTGTTCTGGCTGGAGTTCCCCAAGGCAGTGCTCTGGGCCCTGTGCTTTTTCTGGTCTTTATCAATGATCTCTCCGACTCTCTGGAAAATCCTCTCTATCTCTTTGCTGATGACTCCACTCTCTGCCACTTCATTCCTCATCCCTCAGATCGGCAGTCTGCAGCCTCCTCACTCTCTACAGACCTGGACAAAATCACAGACTTGGCATACAAGTGGAACATGTCTTTCAATCCTGACAAATCTCACACTCTTACTGTGTCTCCCCGAAAAGACCGATTGGACAACCCTCCCATCTACTTTCTCAACAATCCTCTCCAAGAAGTTCTGTCGCTCAAGCTTTTGGGTCTCACTATCTGCCATTATCTTTCCTAGGAAAACCACATTTCCAAGCTGGCCTCCAAAGCCAGTCGCCGACTGGGCATCCTGCGTCATGCGAAGTCCTTCCTTGGCACACCTGAGCTCCTCACCACATACAAGGCTTTCATTCGCAGCTCAATGGAATACTGTTCTCCCCTCTGGGCTGGTGCTCCTGCCTCACACCTAGCTCGGCTTCACGCTGTTGAAACCAAAGCTTTCAGAATCATTGGAATCTCCCGCGATGAAGCTAACTCCGAGGGCCTTTCACTCACTCACCCGCAGGCAGGTTGGTGGTCTTTCTGTCTTCTCCCTACTCCTCTCCGGCCTTGCTCCCCTAGCTCTCTCTGTGCTCTGTCCCCCAAATATTCCTACAGGTCGCACAAGATCTGCCAGCAACCCTCTTATGGTTAAACTGCCAAAATCTAGGCTCTCTGCTCACCTTCACTCTTTCATTCCCCTTTTCTCCCGCCTCTGGAACAAACTCCCTCAATCTCTTCAATCCCACTCCTCCCTCCAGGTGTTTAAAACAGCTGTTCACCACCATCCCTTATCTTTCCCCATCCAAAACCTTGATCTTTTCTACCCCCGCTAATTCACCCCAGATCCACTTTTTTGGAATTCCAACTTCTTTCCTGGAAGTCCTTGCAGTGTCCATATGTTTTATACCTCTCCCACCTCCCCCCAAGCCCTCCACCTCCCACAGATCTCCCAATGTCCCTGCTGTCAAATGTTGTGTTTGTGTCCTTCCCTCTCTCTCCCCATCTTGTCTACCGCTCCCCTTATAGTCCGTGGCTGAGTAGGGTTTACATGCACCACCCCCACAACTTAACTTCCCGGGTATGTCCATGTACCCCCCACCCTAGGGGTTAGGAAAAACCATGTTAACAGAAAAAAACTCATTCCCAAGGTACCTCCCACGCATATTTTGATGTTACCCCCCTGTGTCGGTGATTTCCGAAAATTAGGGGTAGGCGAAATTCAAATGGCCATAACTTTTTATCTAGTCATCCTATGGTTGCATATGACCCCATAAAATGTTTGTCCTGGGACACTCTTTACAATGATATGTGTTATATGCAAATGAGGTCATTAATGAGGTCACCAGAGGTCAAACTATGACGTAATTTGGGGGTTGCCCAAAATCCATGACCTTGAAAGTTAAAAATGACCTGAGGTAGGCAAGAAATTGGTAAAGGAATGTTTTAGTATGCCTTTTTGATAGTACATATATCAAGACAGTTTATGGAAAAAACAGCTTCGAAAAATTGTTTGTATTGACTGGTTGTCGGTCGTTTGAATTTAGAGGATGGCCCAAATGGCCCAAACAATGCATGAAGGCAAACTGCAATATACCTATTTCTTTCAGGCAGCATGGAGCGCCCTGTGAGGAAGAGGAAGTCTGAAGACCAGAAAGACCATGCAGACTCGGAAGATGTCGGCTCGGCAAAGAAGGGTAAAGCTGAAGATGGTCAGGCACCCAGAGAATCGATAGAAAACGTTTGTATCATTCACATGAAAGACTCCAAGTGCCAAGACTTCATATTTCTCAAGAATTCGAAAGATCCAGATGCCAGGTTAAAAAGACTTTTGCAAATCAGTGAAAAACGGTTATTTCAACCTTTCGAATCCCCGAATCGAATGGAAGATGTCTGCAGGCAGATTCCATCAACCTACTCCATTTACCACGGGTATCACAGGGACTGTTACCAACGCTTCACATCTAAGTTGAACCGGTTAATTCCACAGCCAAACGAATCTCTTGACTTGGGGAAAAGACGGGAGTCACGAAAATCATCTACCGAAAAAGATGATGTTGAAGGAGCTGCGCTCCAACGCGAGTCGAAAGAATTGACGCGACCAAAGACGGAATTCGTCCGAGTTGCTTTATTGAAACAAAACAGCTCAGGTATTTTGAAAAGCCCGTTTATCGGTCAGCAATATATATACACATTTATGCCCGGGCGTTTGCCCGGGAAAACCGAGACCGGGCATGCCCGGGTGTCAAGGGTGAGTCCTGGAAAGGCGAGTCTGGACATGCCCGGGCGTCCTGGACGCGGCCTGGCAAGTCGAGGCTGGGCGTGCCCGAGCGCTCTGGGCGAGCCCTGGAAAGGCGAGAGTGGGCATGCCCGGACGCTCTGGGCGAGCCCTGGAAAGGCGAGTCTGGACATGCCCAGGCGTCCTGGACGCGGCCTGACAAGTCGAGGCTGGGCGTGCCCGGGCGCTCTGGGCGAGCCCTGGAAAGGCGAGAGCGGGCATGCCCGGGAAAGACGAGACCGGGCGTGCCCGGGAGGTTCGGGCGTGCCTGGGAACAGCGAGTCCGGGCATGCCCAGGAGAGGCGCGTCTGGGCCCGTCCGGACGAGCCCGGCATGGCGATCGCGCCATGGCTGCGTCCTGGCAGGTGCAAGGCGATTGTGTACATTCAGCGGGAACCACTACACACGCCCCTCCAGAATCGACCTGCACCGGCAGGGTCAATTTAAGGGGGGTCCGGATGACCCGGCCGAAGCGACCCCTGGAGGGTCGTGGGGGGTGGGGGGGGGTCCGATCCGGTGGTGGGTGGTCGAGCGGGGGGAACTGTAGACGGGGGGTGGCCTCGCCGCGGAGGAAGGGCCAACTGTGGTGGTCGGTCGACGTCCACGTGCGCCGGTTTGAGGCGGTCCACAGAGATCCGGTCCGACCGGCCGTCGACGTCGACGACGAAGGACTTGTCGCCCCGTCGCAGGACCCGGAAGGGCCCGTCGTACGGAAGCCGGAGTGGCCCCTGGTGCACGTCATGACGCACAAAGACGTACTCCGCTGTGCGAAGCGCCGGGGGGACGTAGGACTGGGGGCCACCGTGGCGGGACGTTGGCACGGGGGCAAATCGGCGGGCGGCCTCCTGGAGGTCCGAGCGCTGGTGTGCAGCGGACCAGGGACTGGTAGCGTCGGGCACAAACTCGCCCGGGACGCGGAGCGGCTGGCCGTAGACGAGCTCGGCGGCGGACGCCCGGAGGTCCTCCTTGGGGGCCGTGCGGAGGCCCAAAAGGACCCATGGCAGCCGGTCGGTCCAACCGTCGTCCTGAAGGCCGGCCATGAGTGCGGCCTTCATGGAGCGGTGAAACCGCTCGCACAACCCGCTGGCTTGGGGGTGGTAGGCCATGGTGCGGTGCAGCGTGACCCCCAACGAGCGGGCGACCATGCCCCAAAGTTCGGACATGAACTGTGGGCCGCGGTCGGACGAGATGTCCGCCGGTGCGCCGAAGCGCGCGACCCAGGTGGCGATGAACGCCTGCGTCACGTCGGCGGTGGTGGTGGAGGTGAGGGGCACGGCCTCTGGCCAGCTGGTGGTACTGTCCACCATGGTGAGCAGGTGGGAGAACCCCCGCGATGGGGGCAGGGGACCCACCAGGTCCACGTGGATGTGGTCGAAACGCCGTGCAGGCACGGTGAAAGGTGCTAGCGGGGCCTGGGTGTGGCGGTGGACCTTGGCCCGCTGGCAGGCCGTGCAGGCGTTGGCCCAGTCGCGGACGTTCCGTCGAAGGCCGTGCCAGACGAAACGCGCCGACACCAGCTTCTGAGAAGCTTTGCAGCCCGGGTGAGAAAGGCCGTGGATGGAGGCGAAAATGCGGCGCTGCCAGGAAACGGGCACGATGGGGCGAGGCTGGCCCTGGGAGACGTCGCAGAGCAGGACGGTGCCCGCGAAGGGGATGTCGGCCAGGCGGAGGCCCGTGTCCGCCGCCCGGAAGGCCTGCACCGAGGTGTCGGTGGTCTGGTCGGCCGCCATGAGCGCGAAGTCCACGCCGAGGTGGACCGCGTTCGCGCTGGCCCGAGAAAGACAGTCGGCCACGGCGTTGTCTTTGCTGGCGACGTGCCGGATGTCCGTGGTGAATTCCGACACGGCGGAGAGGTGGCGCTGCTGGCGGGCCGACCACGGCTCCGTGACTTTGGCCATTGCATAGACCAACGGCTTGTGGTCGACGAAAGCCGTGAACGGGCGGCCCTCCAGGAGGTGTCGGAAATGGCGAACGGCCAGGAATAGACCGAGCAGCTCGCGGTCGAACGTGCTGTATTTTAACTCGTTCGGCCGTAGCTGCCGGCTGAAAAAAGCAAGTGGCTGCCAAACCCCGTCCACCCATTGTTCATGGACGGTGCCCACCGCGTAGTTGGAGGCGTCAGTAGTGAGGGCGATGGGCGCGTTGAGCACCGGGTGAGCCAGCAGCGTTGCGTCGGCGAGGGCCCGTTTTGCGCTCGCGAAGGCCGCGTCCATGGCCGCGGACCAAACGATGTCATGCTTGGCCGGCTTGCCCCGGAGGGCCTCGTAAAGGGGCCGCATGAGCTGAGCAGCACGGGGCACGAATCGGTGATAACAATTCACCATGCCGAGGAACTCTTGTAGGGCCTTGATGGAACGGGGACGCAGGAACGTGGTGATGGCCTCGACCTTGGCCGGCAGCGGCATGGCCCCGGTCTTGGTGATGCGGTGGCCCAAAAAGTCAACTGTCATCGTGCCGAAGTGGCATTTGGCCGGGTTGACAATGAAGCTGTGCTTGCTGAGGCGACCGAACAGTGTTCGGAGGTGGAGGAGGTGCTCGGCGCGGGACGTGCTGGCGACGAGGATGTCGTCCAGATAGATGATAAGAAATGGTAGGTCGCGCAGCACGCCGTCCATTAAGCGCTGGAACGCCTGGGCCGCGTTCTTGAGGCCAAACAGCATCCTCAAAAATTCGAACAGGCCGAACGGCGTGATGACGGCCGTCTTCGGGACGTCGGCCGCCCGGACAGGTACCTGGTGGTATCCCCGCATCAGGTCAATTTTGGAAAATATGACCCGTCCCGCCAAACGGGCGGAAAAGTCCTGGATGTGCGGGATCGGGTACCTATCGGGGGTGGTCGCGTCGTTGAGGCGGCGGTAGTCGCCACACGGGCGCCATCCGCCCCCCGGCTTTGGCACGATGTGCAGTGGTGAGGCCCACGCGCTATTGGAGCGCCGCACGATGCCGAGGTGCTCCAACGCATCGAACTCGGCCTTTGCCACGGCGAGCTTGGCCGGGTCGAGGCGGCGGGCCCTGGCGTAGACCGGCGGGCCCGTAGTGGGTATGTGGTGCTCGATCCCATGCCGCACTGCGACGGCCGAAAACGTCGGCCGCGTGAGGGCCGGGAATTCCGCGAGCAGGCGAGCGAACTCGTTCGCCATCGGGAGGCCGCACGCCAGTTCGGTCGGCGCGGAGCTGCTCATCGTGCACGCCAGGGAGCTGAAGGTCTCGGCGTTGACAAGGCGACGACGTTTGACGTCGACCAGCAGCCCGTGCGCGCAGAGGAAGTCGGTGCCCAGCAAAGCCATGGGGACGCAGGCGGTCACAAAGGTCCACTGAAAGCGCTGGCTGCCGAAGCAGAGGGTGACGTCGCGCGGGCCGAAAGTGCGTATGGCCGAGCCATTAGCCGCGACCAAAGAGGGGCCGCAAACGGCGTCCCGCCTGTCCTGCTCGGAGGCGGGTATGACGCTCAGTTGGGCGCCGGTGTCACAAAGGAAACGCCGCCCGGACGCTTTGTCCCGAATAAAAAGCAAGTTGCCCGAGTAGCCGGCGCTCATGGCTGGGAATGAACGTCGGCCCGGCCGTTTCCCGACTTGCCGAAAGTGCACGGGGGTCGGCACGTCCGAGCCTTGTGTCCGAACCTGGCGTGGTAATAACACCACGCCTGGTTAGGTGGAGGCCCCGGCCGTCGTGTTGGAAGCGGTCGGCGCGGCGTGGCGGCCGCCAGTTGCACCGGCAGTTCGGCCTCCAACCGCGCAGGGCGCTCGGGCGTCGTGGGCGTCGCCTCGGACGGCGGCAGGCTCCAGGTAGCCGCGCCGATGTGTTGGCCCGCCGAGGAGATCTTATCGGCTTCCCTGGCGAGGGCGCGGGGATCGGTGATCGACGTGCCAGCCAGGGCGAGGCGTACCGGGTGAGGCAGCTGGCGAAGGAACAGCTCGCGGAACAGAAAATCCGGAGAGTGCTCACCGAGCAACGAGAGCATATAGTCCATGCGCTCGGACGGGCGCATGTCGCCGAGCTCGGGCAGGTCGAGCAGGCGCCATGCGCGTGCCGCCGGTGAGAGGGCGAAAGCGTCGAGGAGGAGCGTCTTCAGCGCGTCATACTTGTCGGCAGCCGGCGGGTGCTCGAGGAGGCTCAGGGCACGGGCCGCGGTGGCGGAACCGAGCACTGCCACGACGTGGTGGAAGCGGGTGTCGTCCGCGGTGATGCCTCGCAGGGCGAACTGGGAGTCCGTCTGGGCGAACCAAACGGCCGCGTGAGCCTCCCAAAAGGTAGGCAGTTTAAGAGTCACTGCCGTGTCCATGTCGGTAGGTCACCAGTGAAGGAGCTGCGCTCCAACGCGAGTCGAAAGAATTGACGCGACCAAAGACGGAATTCGTCCGAGTTGCTTTATTGAAACAAAACAGCTCAGGTATTCTGAAAAGCCCGTTTATCGGGCAGCAATATATATACACATTTATGCCCGGGCGTTTGCCCGGGAAAACCGAGACCGGGCATGCCCGGGTGTCAAGGGCGAGTCCTGGAAAGGCGAGTCTGGACATGCCCTGGCGTCCTGGACGCGGCCTGGCAAGTCGAGGCTGGGCGTGCCCGAGCGCTCTGGGCGAGCCCTGGAAAGGCGAGAGCGGGCATGCCCGGACGCTCTGGGCGAGTCCTGGAAAGGCGAGTCTGGACATGCCCGGGCGTCCTGGACGCGGCCTGGCAAGTCGAGGCTGGGCATGCCCGGGCGCTCTGGGCGAGCCCTGGAAAGGCGAGAGCGGACGTGCCCGGGCGCTCTGGGCGAGCCCTGGAAAGGCGAGAGCGGGCATGCCCGGGAAAGACGAGACCGGGCGTGCCCGGGAGGTTCGGGCGTGACCGGGAACAGTGAGTCCGGGCATGCCCAGGAGAGGCGCGTCTGGGCCCGTCCAGACGAGCCCGGCATGGCGATCGCGCCCTGGCAGGTGCAAGGCGATTGTGTACATTCAGCGAGAACCGCTACAATGTCTTATTTCAACCAGACTGTGTCTTCTGTAACAAGGTTGGGAAAAAGGCTATAAAAGTACGTGGCGCTTGGACAACTGAACCAACTACAAAATTTGAATGCGGAGGTGGTGAAGCAGTTATTCGGGAGGCCGAAAAGAAACAAGACTCGAAACTTCTTCTGCGCATATCCGGTTTTGACCTTTTTGCATGCGAGACCATGTACCATCGGAGTTGTCGATGTCAGTACATGCAGAGACCTGAGAAGTGGAGAAGTAGCAATCCTGGACATATTGAGCAACAAGCTTCACTTGAGAAAGCACTTGAACAATCATGCAATAGAATATGTGAACTGATAAATGAAAAGGTTGTAAAGGAGAAAGATGTGCTCAGGTTGTCCGACTTGAGAAACATATATGTATCTGAACTAGCTAAAACTCCCCATTCAAATCCAAGTTACAGGGGGGAAAATCTGAAAAACAAATTAGAGAAATGTGATCTGTACAAAGACACATTAGGTTTCTGTCCCATCAGTGATGATGGAGGTTTCAAATCTTACCTGGTGTATAATCTCAAGTGTGATGTAGGCACTGCTGTCAAAGCAACATACACACTTCGTTCTGTTGATAGGTCCAGAGAAACGGCTAGAAATTTGCGAAACGATATCCTTGAAGGAACTGCGCTCCAACGCGAGTCGAAAGAATTGACGCGACCAAAGACGGAATTCGTCCGAGTTGCTTTATTGAAACAAAACAGCTCAGGTATTCTGACCAGCCCGTTTTTCGGGCAACAATATATATACACATTTATGTCGGGAAGTTTGCCCGGCAAAAGCTATACCGGGCATGCCCGGGTATCAAGGGCGAGCCTTGGAAAGGCGAGTCTGGACCTGCCCGGGCGTGTTTGGCTGCGGCCTGGCAAGTCGAGGCTGGGCGTGCCCGGGCGCTCTGGGCGAGCACTTGAAAGGCGATAGCGGGCATGCCCGGACGCTCTGGGCGAGCCCTGGAAAGGCGATAGCGGGCATGCCCGGACGCTCTGGGCGAGCCCTGGAAAGGCGAGAGCGGGCATGCCCGGGAAAGACGAGACCGGGCGTGCCCGGGAGGTTCGGGCGTGCCCGGGAACAGTGAGTCCGGGCATGCCCGGGAGAGGCGCGTCTGGCCGTGTTCTGGCCGGTGCAAGGCGATTATGTACATCCAGCGGTAACCGTTACACACGCCCCTCCAGAATCGACCTGCACCGGCAGGGTCAATTTAAGGGGGGTCCGGATGACCCGGCCGAAGCGACCCCTGGAGGGTCGAGGGGAGGG
Organism: Myxine glutinosa; assembly: GCF_964187855.1. Taxonomy (NCBI): domain Eukaryota; kingdom Metazoa; phylum Chordata; class Myxini; order Myxiniformes; family Myxinidae; genus Myxine; species Myxine glutinosa. The sequence goes on along the minus strand of NC_136261.1, from coordinate 364,771,343 downwards.
GTCTGACGTGGTGGTGGGTGGTCGAGCGGGGGGAACTGTGGACGGGGGGCGGCCTCGCCGCGGAGGAAGGGCCAACCGTGGTGGTCGGTCGACGTCCATGTGCGCCGGTTTGAGGCGGTCCACAGAAATCCGGTCCGCCGGCCGCCGAAGTCGACGATGAAAGACTTGTCGCCCCGTCGCAGGACCCGGAAGGGCCCGTCGTACGGCGGCCGGAGTGGCCCCCGGTGCGCGTCATGACGCACAAAGACGTACTCCGCTGTGCGAAGCGCCGGGGGGACGTAGGACTGGGGGCCACCGTGGCGGGACGTCGGCACGGGGGCAAATCGTCGGGCGGCCTCCTGGAGGTCCGAGCGCTGGCGAGCGGCGGACCAGGGACTGGTAGCGTCAGGCACGAATTCGCCCGGGACGCGGAGTGGCTGGCCGTAGACGAGCTCGGCGGCGGACGCCTGGAGGTCTTCCTTGGGGGCCGTGCGAAGGCCCAAAAGGACCCACGGCAGCCGGTCGGCCCAACCGTCGTCCTGAAGGCCGGCCATGAGTGCGGCCTTCATGGAGCGGTGAAACCGCTCGCACAACCCATTGGCTTGGGGGTGGTAGGCCGTGGTGCGGTGCAGCGTGACCCCCAACGAACGGGCGACCGCGCCCCAAAGCTCAGACGTGAACTGTGGGCCGCGGTCGGACGAGATGTCCGCTGGTGCGCCGAAGCGCGCGACCCAGGTGGCGATGAACACCTGCGCCACGTCGGCGGTGGTGGTGGAGGTGAGGGGCACGGCCTCCGGCCACCTGGTGGTCCTGTCCACCATGGTGAGCAGGTGGGTGAACCCCCGCGAGGGGGGCAGGGGACCCACCAGGTCCACGTGGACGTGGTCGAAACGCCGTTCAGGCACGGCGAAAGGTGCCAGCGGGGCCTGGGTGTGGCGGTGGACCTTGGCTCGCTGGCAGGCCGTGCAGGCGTTGGCCCAGTCGCGGATGTTTCGTCGAAGGCCGTGCCAGACGAAACGCGCCGACACCAGCTTCTGAGAAGCTTTCCGGCCCGGGTGAGAAAGGCCGTGGATGGAGGCGAAGATGCGGCGCTGCCAGGAAACGGGCACGATGGGGCGAGGCTGGCCCTGGGAGACACCGCAGAGCAGGACGGTGCCCCCGAAGGGGATGTCGGCCAGGCGGAGGCCCGTGTCCGCCACGCGGAGTGCCTGCACCGAGGCGTCGGTGGTCTGGTCGGCCGCCATGAGCGTGAAGTCCACGCCGAGGTGGACCGCGTTCGCGCTGGCCCGCGAAAGGCAGTCGGCCACGGCGTTGTCTTTGCCGGCGACGTGCTGGATGTCCGTGGTGAACTCCGACACGGTGGAGAGGTGGCGCTGCTGGCGGGCCGACCACGGCTCCGTGACCTTAGCCATTGCGTAGACCAACGGCTTGTGGTCGACGAAAGCCGTGAACGGGCGGCCCTCCAGGAGGTGTCGGAAATGGCGAACGGCCAGGAATAGCCCGAGCAACTCGCGGTCGAACGTGCTGTAGTTTAACTCATTCGGCCGGAGTTGCCGGCTGAAAAAAGCGAGTGGCTGCCAAACCCCGTCCACCCATTGCTCATGGACGGCGCCCACCGCGTAGTTGGAGGCGTCCGTAGTGAGGGCGATGGGCGCGTTGAGCACCGGGTGAGCCAGCAGCGTTGCGTCGGCGAGGGCCCGTTTGGCACTGGCGAAGGCCGCGTCCATGGCCGCGGACCAAACAATGTCATGCTTGGCCGGCTTGCCCCGGAGGGCCTCGTAAAGGGGCCGCATGAGCTGAGCAGCGCGGGGCACGAATCGGTGATAAAAATTCACCATGCCGAGGAACTCTTGGAGGGCCTTGATGGAACGGGGACGCGGGAACGTGGTGATGGCCTCGACCTTGGTCGGCAGCGGCACGGCCCCGGTCTTGGTGATGCGGTGGCCCAAAAAGTCAACGGTCGTCGCGCCGAAGTGGCATTTGACCGGGTTGACAATTAAGCCGTGCTCGCTGAGGCGACCGAACAGTGTTCGGAGGTGGAGGAGGTGCTCGGCGCGGGACGTGCTGGCAACGAGGATGTCGTCCAGATAGACGAAAAGAAACGGCAGGTCGCGCAGCACGCCGTCCATCAAGCGCTGGAACGCCTGGGCCGCGTTCTTGAGGCCAAACGGCATCCGCAAAAATTCGAACAGGCCGAACGGCGTGATGACGGCCGTCTTCGGGACGTCGGCCGCCCGGACAGGTACCTGGTGGTAGCCCCGTATCAGGTCAATTTTCGAAAAGATGACCCGTCCCGCCAAACGGGCGGAAAAGTCCTGAATATGCGGGATCGGGTACCTGTCGGGGGTGGTAGCGTCATTGAGACGGCGGTAGTCGCCACACGGGCGCCATCCACCCCCCGGCTTTGGCACGATGTGCAGTGGCGAGGCCCACGCGCTATCGGAGCGCCGCACGATGCCGAGGTGCTCCAACGCGTCGAATTCGGCCTTTGCCACGGCGAGCTTGGCTGGGTCGAGGCGGCGGGCCCTGGCGTAGACCGGCGGGCCCGTAGTGGGTATGTGGTGCTCGATCCCGTGCCGCACCGCGACGGCCGAAAACGTCGGCCGCGTGAGGGCCGGGAATTCCACGAGCAGGCGAGCGAACTCGTTCGTTGCCGGGAGGGCGCACGCCAGTTCGGTCGGCGCGGAGCTGCTCATTGTGCACGCCAGGGAGCTGAAGGTCTCGGCGTGGACAAGGCGACGTCGTTTGACGTCGACCAGCAGCCCGTGCGCGCAGAGGAAGTCGGCGCCCAGCAAAGCCACGGGGACGCTGGCGGTAACAAAAGTCCATTGAAAGCGCTGGCTGCCGAAGCAGAGGGTGACGACGCGTGGGCCGAAAGTGCGTATGGCCGAGCCATTAGCAGCGACAAAAGAGGGGCCGCAAACTGCGTCCAGCCTGTCCTGCTCGGAGGCAGGTATGACGCTCAGTTGGGCGCCGGTGTCGCACAGGAAACGCCGTCCAGACGCTTTGTCCCGAATAAACAGCAAGTTGCCCGAGTGGCCGGCGCTCATGGCTGGGAATGAACGCCGGCCCGGCCGTTTCCCGACCTGTCGAAAGTGCACGGGGGCCGGCACGTCCGAGCCTTGTGTCCGAACCTGGCGTGGTAATAACACCACGCCCGGTCAGGTGGAGGCCCCGGCCGTCGTGTCGGAAGCGGGCGGTGCGGCGTGGCGGCCGCCAGTTGCACCGGCAGTTCGGCCTCCAACCGCGCAGGGCGCTCGGGTGTCGTGGGCGTCGCCTCGGACGGCGGCGGGCTCCAGGTAACCGCGCCGATGTGCTGGCCCGCCGAGGAGATCTTATCGGCTTCCCTGGCGAGGGCGCGGGAATCCGTGATCAACGTGCCAGCCAGGGCGAGGCGTACCGGGTTAGGCAGCTGCCGGAGGAACAGCTCCCGGAACAGGAATGCCGGAGAGTGCTCGCCGAGCAACGAGAGCATATAGTCCATGCGCTCGGACGGGCGCGTGTCGCCGAGCTCGGGCAGGTCAAGCAGGCGCCGTGCGCGTGCTGCCGGTGAGAGGGCGAAAGCGCCGAGGAGGAGCGTCTTCAGCGCGTCGTATTTGTCAGCAGCCGGCGGGTGCTGGAGGAGGCTCAAGGCGCGGGCCGCGGTGGCGGGACCGAGCGCCGCCACAACATGGTGGAAGCGGGTGTCGTCCGCGGTGATGCCTCGCAGGGCGAACTGGGAGTCCGCCTGGGCGAACCAAACAGCCGCGTGAGCCTCCCAGAAGGTAGGCAGTTTAAGCGTCACTGCCGTATCCATGTCGGTAGGTCACCAATGAAGGAACTGCGCTCCAACGCGAGTCGAAAGAATTGACGCGACCAAAGACGGAATTCGTCCGAGTTGCTTTATTGAAACAAAACAGCTCAGGTATTCTGACCAGCCCGTTTTTCGGGCAACAATATATATACACATTTATGTCGGGAAGTTTGTCCGGCAAAAGCTATACCGGGCATGCCCGGGTATCAAGGGCGAGCCTTGGAAAGGCGAGTCTGGACCTGCCCGGGCGTGTTTGGCTGCGGCCTGGCAAGTCGAGGCTGGGCGTGCCCGGGCGCTCTGGGCGAGCACTTGAAAGGCGATAGCGGGCATGCCCGGACGCTCTGGGCGAGCCCTGAAAAGGCGATAGCGGGCATGCCCGGACGCTCTGGGCGAGCCCTGGAAAGGCGATAGCGGGCATGCCTGGACGCTCTGGGCGAGCCCTGGAAAGGCGATAGCGGGCATGCCCGGACGCTCTGGGCGAGCCCTGGAAAGGCGAGAGCGGGCATGCCCGGGAAAGACGAGACCGGGCGTGCCCGGGAGGCTCGGGCGTGCCCGGGAACAGTGAGTCCGGGCATGCCCGGGAGAGGCGTGTCTGGCCGTGTTCTGGCCGGTGCAAGGCGATTATGTACATCCAGCGGTAACCGCTACATCCTTGACAAATTTGAAGCTACAGAACAAATGGCTTGGCCACCCACTGTTCAGTCCCTTCCAACCCAAGACATATTGCCAAAAACTCTAGAGAACTTTCTGAAGTGTCTTCTTTCAGGGAATGAAGATGTTGAGTCTGTTAGGGTAAACCGACTAGCTAATTCATTGGGGCAAGACGTATGCAGGGCTGTTACCCATGGTCGGTGGAAACTTCAGAAGCATGTTCTGCTTGGAATGACCCTGCACCATCTATTCTGCAGCGCAGAACTCGTAAAATTGATGAACAAACTTGGACATTCAGAAAACTATTCATTCTTGCTAGAAGTTGAAACTGCAATAGCTGTAGCTGTACAGACAACATCTTCATTACTACCTGTGTCAATCATACGCAACCTGTCCTGTCCTTCTACGTTCCACTCAGATTTTGACAACTATGATGAATTCATAAATGATATTTCTGGTGCAGGGTCCATTCATAGGTCTCATGGGATCATGTTACAAGAGCTGGTGACTGTGTTGGGGAGCCCCCCCCCCCCCCGGAACTCAAGAAGAGGCACCTTTGAAGCAGCAAGTGAGGTTTAATAATCGAGCAAACACAATTGTGGAGCACGTCTTGAAATCGCAGGCCTTGTCACACAAGACCGTGCAAGTGCAAGCCGTACTGAAAACATTCTGACACAAGATCCTTTATATAATCGAACAAAGCCTAAAAAAGCCTCCGCTGAAGTAATGACCTCAGACAGGAGGGCCGAGTTTGAAGACACAGATGTGTGTGAAAGTAAGTATTTCTCAGGCTATTTTTGCCAACAAGCTGGGCTTTCAAGGCCCAGGGATGCGTTTCTCAAAATAAAGTTCAATGGTGTGAACATTTGGCAGTAAAACATATTGAGCCAAGCACATACAAACCAAAGGAACAAATCAAAGGATACATCTTACATCATACTCTGTTCGAGGTTAACTGGCATCTATTCCCATAACTTTCTCCCTTTAGAAGATGCTGAAAAAACGTCTCCCAGGCTGGATCTGACCGAGCCGTGGGACAACAACATGCTTTGCAGTTCAATCTAGATTTTTTGAAGCAAGCAAAAGAAAGACACAATTAAATATATATTTCAGGTGCCCTGTGTCACGTGGTGTGTCCCCCCGTCCCCCGTCCCCCTGCTGCTGACCGACATATATCTCCCTTTTGTCTTTGAGACAACACCTCGAAAAAGACAATGTATCAACCCCAGCGGGCCAGCACCCCCCAATCACATGCCAGGCGCGCAATGCGTCACGCATGCTCTGGGAGGGATACCGGCCCCTGGTTGTGGCCGTCTGACATTTAACGCATAATTGTTAGCCATAATTCGCGACGAAGACCCCTGGTAGATAGCTGAGGCCCGGCCGGGTTCCGAGCCCACCCTTTCCCCAGCGTAGGTGTGACTCAGTCGCCGGCCTGATGAGGGGCGTTCCTTATGCAGGTGCGATCCTCGCGAATCAGGGCAAACGATCCACGTCCAATGCCATCAAGCCTTGTACATGTGATTGTTCTGTGGGAGAGAGGGTGGCACATCCATCATCACAAATCTCCTTCTCATTGTCTGAATCAGCATCAGTATCCGTGGTGTCGGGCGACTTGTACAGAGGGGGTAAACCAAAAATGTTCTTTACAAATGGTGGTACCCCTGGACATTCATTCGTCTTTTCGTCCTCGCTGTTTGCATGATCGCTCTTAAAAGAACCTCTACTACTAAAATCAAAGGAATTCCAGTCAGGATCGGCGTGGTCATTGGTGCCATGCCAGGAGTCGTAGAAAGCCATATCCTCCTGCCATGAGTCGTCTAGGTCGACGATCCAGTCGTGGGTGTTCGAATCTTGCCACGAAGTGACAGAATTGGTCGGTTCGCCGAAGGCCTTTGGGTCCTTTCCATGTGGCGAGAGGACCATCTCGATAGCAGCAGTTGGTGTGGTCCATCCTGTGAAACATTTTCTCACACACACCATGATCAAGGCCTTTATTATAACCAGGGTGAGTACGATTCCTGCGATTATGGCCAGGCCTGTCAACAGCCATTTTACTACGATTCCCGTCCATTCCTGGAACCAGGCTGCTATCCCGGCCCTTACACTGTTGGCCTTTTCCTTTCTCTCTGTCCTCTTCCTTACCACTATTGGGGCCCGTGGTGTCACAATGTGTGTGACGCATGGTGGCCGGGAAGTCAATAATTGTATGGTCATAACTTCACATATCAATATCAGGGTGGTATTTCTGTCTAGTAAAGCGTGCGTGGTTAAATTGTTCGAGCCTTTTCCCCATTCGAATCCTGCGTTGGCGGAACTTGCTGTTGGTCCAAACTTTCCTCCCCGTTGCACTTGCCTCTGATGAGAGAGGGCAACTTGTGTTGACTTCGTTCCGTTTGAATTTGCCATGACAGCCCTCCATACTATATAAATCCACGGGGGGTCCTTTGATGGTATTAGACAACATGGTACGTTTATCTCCTGGCCCCAGATAGCGCTTTGATAGTGGACGTGTGACTTAGAGGTTAGGTTGTCATATAATCCTTCAACATATGTCACCATGTCCGCCCACTTGGGGTGTGGCGTGGTGGGCGTGGTGCTGGCGAGGTGGTTTAAACATAGCAGTGCAAAACACCGCTGTTGGTGTGGTCAGGAGAACCTGGAACGGTCACGTCCACCTTGGTCCTGGTGGGTGAGGTGCTCCACGAGCACCTGGTCACTGGCTGGTGGACTTCTGTTCACCTGGTCTGCAGAGCCGTGATCCAATCTGCACCAGCACCCATTCACTTCTTCGATTGGGGTCAACCTGCCTGTAGCAATCTAACGCAATTTTGTTAAACGAAATTCACAACTTTACATTCATTGGTCCCCCCAGTGCAAGCCAACCCCTTGTATCACCTTCTTATCACAAAAACAACATTCCACAACCACTTTCTCTTATTCCCTGCCTTTACCATCAACTTTTTCCAACCTTCTCCCTTTTCTTCTCAGCAAATCTTGCAAAGTCACTTGTCATTGACAAATAATCCATCTGATCCGACTTTCCTTTATCATCTTCGCACTTTCCCAAAACATTATTCACACTTACTCCAAAACCATGTCTTCAGACACAACCCAGACGGGTTGTGAATACACTTTCCCTTTACAGGCGCATCTGCCTAGCCATTCACGGATTGTCCACAAGACAAAATCACCATATTTCACACCTCAGCTCTCGAGACCACCCAGGGGTCCCTTGAGAGATGCATCCTAATGTTAAAATCACCTCAGCTCTCGAGAGCTCAATTTTGGCCCATGAGCTCGCTCCATGGACTTCATGACACAAATCGGACCGACAGACAGGGGTGAAACCAGGCAGGGGGGTAGGGTGGAATCAACAACAACCACAATTACCTTCTGCCAAGCAAGAGGCAAGAGCAGTATCACTCCCTCTTCCCTTAATCGTCTTCCCTGCATCTAATAATACATGATTTACCAACCATTTCCCCCCCAATTATGATCAGTCAATGGAGAAACTCACCACATTTTCTCCATCCTGCTTTGGTGTTTTCCTATATTGCAACCATCCTTTTTGGAAACACACATATTTGTACCATGATCCTGTATTGCTTCCATCCCAGGAGTGTCTCAAAATCTGAAGCACAATTTTCCCATATACTTGCCTTAGTGCACAATTTGCCCATACATTTGCCTTAGTGCACAATTTTATCCAACCCATCTCAACAATCATCCTGTGTAAACAAATTATCCACTGACTCATACCATACTTCACGTTATTAGCAGCTGGTAGTTAAATATCAAAATACCTCAACTGGTATTCTTCCTTTGATAACCTCTCCATTATCCTACCAATACCTCACATGCACCTGTTGTAGGCACCTGTTTTAGCCTCTGGCCCAATAGCTGCCCAATATTATGAATATTCCCAATATCCCAATAAACAAATAATAAAAAGAAAATAACCTGATCTATTTATTGAAATAAAAATAATAAATAGTTCTCATATGTCTTACTGTCTGGCCAATTTTTCTCACCCACTGTGACTCACTCAAAATAGATTCTCACTGTTATGTCTGAAATTCGTCTCATGAAAACCCATCCAAGAGTCCAGTGTAACAGACAGACAAACATATAGACACACTGAAGATCCCAGGGCCCCATCAAACTAGCTTGTCCCCAGATTGTCATTCCCTGTGCAAATTAAAGCACTCCGGACAATGTGCAGCCAACGTCAACAACTGAACTCCCAAGACAACAATGATAAAACATCCAATCCACCTCAATGGCTCACCAAGCAGCTCATTGTGTCCCTGTCTCTCTTCTTGCATCTACACTGTTCACAATCACAATTACTCACTCTATTCATCACCTCCTTCCCACACACTGCATCATCTAAGCTGACTACTCCCTTCTGAGACTTGCGCTTCCCAGTCGCCCCTTATACTATTGCGCTCCCCGTATTATAATCCACTAATCTGCTACGTCCCCTACTACAGGTAACTTTCCCTCGGCGAGCTTACACTGCCATATTTCCATGACCTATAGCTTATGCTATATTTCACACCTTACCTCCATGGAACAGCTGGTGGTCCTCTGAAAGATGTATTCCGATGTAAATCACTTCAAAGTACCTAATTGGCCCTCCCTGGAATCGCACTTCCAACATTACCGGCACTGCCCTCTCTTGGATCAAATCCCACCTCTCTGACAGATGCCAGTTCATCTCCATCAATAACTGCAAATCCCCCGCTGCCACCCACTCTATCCTGACAAACTGCATCACTGAAATAAAATCCTGGCTTCAAATTAACTTCCTCAAACTTAACTATGATAAATCTGAAATAATCGTCATTGGCCCAAAACCGCTCACCAAATCCACCCATAACTTTGCCCTCAACATCGACGGTTTCCCAGTATCCACCTCCCCTCACATCCGGAATCTTGGCCTCATCTTTGATCGTACCCTTTCCTTCAACAAATACACTAAACAAATCACAAAGACAGCCTTCTTTCACCGAGAAAACATCGCCCGTCTCCATCAATCCCTCTCCTCCTGTGACTGTAACCTTCGACCACACGAGGTGCCAGCCTCGTGGTGCAAGTGCTCCACCACGTGTGCAGCCACCCAGATCCCTAGCAACGCCCTAACTTTAACACAAGGCCTCCACCACGAACAACACCGTTCACACCACCTTCCAACCACTGCAGGTGCACCTGAGCTCCGTGGCACACCCGCAACCTCCTCAAAATCAGTGTTCAGAAACATGACTCCATGGACGGCCAGAAAGCCAGACAGACACAGGGACACACACACAGGGATAGACATAGGTGGGTTATCGCCGGCATTCTGAACAAATTCCCCATTCCTGCCCTAATTTCTGTTGTAAACGGCAACGGCAGCCCATTGCCTTGAGTATCTCCCTTTATCCAACGCATTCTGCAATCCCAAGTCAGCCGAGTTCCAGCCCCGGCCATGCCGTTGAATGAACACCCAGTCGGTTGACTCAGCCTATCATTTTTGACTTTTACTCCCATGCTAAATCTGGAAAGCTGGTTATGTGGGGGATGTAATTAAATACTTGTTTTAAAACCCTGTCTACACATGCTCTCCATACAGGCTCATTTTTGCCTGCCAATTTTCCCAAGCAGACTGAATCCCACATTGAATCTCAATAACAAATCCAAACTGACATTTATTTCTTAGCCCCCAAATTTACTCAATTTAATTTTTTTACCTTTATAACATATCATTCCATCATACCCAATGTGGTCAGGTTGCAACAACAGGATATCTCACCCTTGACCTCTGACCCAAAAATGCATACTCATCCAATACACATATACAATACACAAGTGGCCAGTACTCATCGACTTGCCAAATTCCTGCAGGCAATGTAGGGAACCCCTTGTCAATCATTCACACGTCAATGCGTCGGCCAAATACACACAATAAACACAGATACACACATCAATGACAGAAAAATTCGATTTAAATGCAGATATGAGATCGTCATGCCATTTTTTGATTCGGTGCGCACTTTCACCGTCACTTCCAATCCCTCCTACCTGTGAATACCTTACCTGGCCCCTTGCTGTGAGCCTATTCATCCCCTCTTCAGGCTCACCTGTCCTGTTGGTTTCTACCTAGATTTCCTTTTTCCTGTGCTTTATCTGCTTCAGCACTTCTCCTGCCTACCAGGTTTCTCCCACCTGGTACCTGCGTTCTTCCAGTTTAATTTATCCTTCTCCAAAAATCACATAAACATTTCCAGATATTACAATCACCAAAATCTCCCTCGAAATGCAAAACAAAAACGCTTCCAACTCTGGCATCCCACAGCCCTCCTTGGAAGCATGCTCTACAATGCGGCACCACTTCCACTCAGCGCACAACATACATGTGCTCACTGTTTCAATCATTGTCTCTGGCTCAATATAATCCTCCCTCGCCTGCCTCGGACAACACGAATGCGTTCATGCCGTGCACAGCATGGGATATCCGCATTCCCGTCTCGCTTCCCCCCGCCTGGACCGTTACCCGAGTTCACCGCAAGGACCGTTACTCCGTTGCCACGGCGACCTGCCTGCATGCCTCGGCTCGCGTGTTCACAGCTGGATTCCACATGCCTCGTGCATTATAATCCTCTCTGTTATTTCTCCAGATCTAACCTCATCTCTTGTCCGGAAAGAGCTAATTCCTGTGCTGCCTGTAGCATATTGTCAGAACTCCCTCCTTTGGGTAAAACGCACTGGATGTGCATGCCTTAAATCCTGGGACAGGACAAAGAAGGCCTTGGGAGGGGTGGGGATTCCTTAAAGGGGTTCTCCCTTCTTTTTCTAGCTTAACTTACTTATCCAAGCTGTTCTGGAAGCTGGGATCGCTGTTCACAGTCTCCAGCATGTCCTGTGCGATCTCCAAACGGAGTTGCTTCTGCTCAATCGTTAGCAGCTTTGGTACGAACTTCGCTGAGATTCTCCTGAAGCCCAAATCCTCCTTCATACTGGAATGAACGGTGTTGAATCTTGCGGATCGTTTCCACTTGGGAATCGCCAAGCTTTACACAAAATTTGATGCAGTAGCGTTGTTCAAGTTTTTCCGTCATTTTGTCAAAAACGAAAATCCGACGGCGCTCACTTACATGTCCTCACTCATCGGCGGTCTGCCGTCGAATGACAGCTTCTGCAGGTGGGAAAAAATTCACGCGTGCGCATTAGGATCGCCTACATACGTGCACCAATCAACGCCTCCCTAGCTTCTTTTTTTTTACGCACGAAAAATAAAGGTCGGATACTTTTTGAACACAGTAGTAGATATATATATATTGTTGTGGATATGAGAATGGTTTGTTTTTTTGTTGTCGTAGTGTAAATTGTTGTAAATATCACCCTCTGTAAAATGTAATGATTCCTTGTAAATACCTCCGTAGTGTGAAGGTCAAAGGGCGTCTCGGTAATTATTCCATAAACACCACATTGCAGGACCCGATAAAACCCTCGTTCAGTAGCTTATATCTTATTATGTGTCTTAGGGTAAGGCTGTGTCTCCCATTAATTGAAATACTCCATTGCACCGAGTGAAATAAGAATAGATCCCCTTTCATTTCATTTCAATGGCCAACTGCATTTTGGGTGGTTTTCTTCAACCACCATTGGCCACGAGGCAGGGTTGGGGAAGAAAGGCGTGTCTCCACCTCGTCATAGAGGGGAGGAGTGAGCCAGCCCCACTCGACCAACCATGAACAAGGGGTTTGGTTTGAGAGGGTGGAGGAAGAGCGATGGGGGAGGTTCGAAAAGGTTGAGGGGCGGGGCCTATATAACCCGCTGCGGGGCGTTCCCAAAAGGAGTCCAAGGGAGGAGACAAGCAGATGAGTCCAAGGGAGGAGACAAGCAGATGAGCTTTTACAGAGGAGAGACGAGTACAAAGGAAAGAGCTGGGTCGTCAGAGCAAGAGCGCGTAGAGAGGTCCATGACAAGAGCTGAGTTGGTCGTCAGAGGTGGTGAGTGGTTGCATTGAGTTGTCGGTGGAGAAAGAGTGGTTGGACAAAGAAAGAGAGAGGAGAGAACCCGTCACGCCAGACCCCCCACCAGCGCGTCGGCTCCGACCGTGATCCGACCCGTGATCCCGCGCACACGGCAGGATCGGTGGCATCAGCGGCCGTCGAGGTCCAGCCCGACATCCCGTGCGGGATCAAGCTCCAGCCAGCTCCGTGCCGTCCTCCCCCTCCAGCCACACACCTCCTTCCAGCAAATCCACTCTGCAATTCCCCGTGTGAGTCGTCTTTGTTTGTTCTGTCCTGGGTAGGTAATTAAGCTTGTATAAGGAATTCACTGTGTCACCTGCGTCTCATGTCCCTGTACATAATCGTGACTGCTCCTTTTTGCTTGTGTGTGTAAATAATAAATCCCGTTACTCTTCTGTACGTCTTCTTCCTCTTTGCATTCGGTCGCTTTAGAGTTTTCCCGATTGAGTAGCTGTGGCGCGATACGGCCAACGTTTGGGTAAATCGGGTTTTAGTCAGGGAACAACTGTTCGGCCGCGGTTACACCACCGCTCGGTAAAAAATAACATCTAATCCGCGGACCGTAACAAAATTGGTAGTCAGGAGTTGGGATTCGAACCTGGGACTAAATTTATTTAGCCCAAATTTTGGACACCAATTGTGTTATTACAGTAACAAATTGGTGTCGGGGAGTGAGATACGAAGCCCGAAGCGCGCTTAACGCACTCAAAATTACGAGCTGCTGGAAATTTGTGTTGTAAAGCAAAACCCGAATTTTGAAATCGCGCCATGGCTGGTCAAGGCGACGGGATGCCGGTGGGAGAGATAGACGGGGTGGAATCGACCCAGGACCTCGGGGAAATGTATGTGGAGGAAAGGGAGGAGGAGAAAAATGGCAATGTGGTTGCGGAGGTTTCAGACGCACAAAATGGCGCTCTCGCGCACGTGGTTGAGGGGGCCACGGCCGCGGAACCAATGAGCGCGGCCCAAATGCAAGCCTTCATGACCCAATTCATGGTGGAAATGCAGGAAAAAAACGATAGAAAAAAAATGGAAAACAGAATGATGGGGGCCCTTATGGGACAAATGGGAGACCAAATTGAAGGTTTAAAAAACAGTATGGGGGTAATGAGGGACGAAAGGAGGGCTAACAATGAGCGAATAATAAACGGAATGAGGGCCGATAGGGAGGAAAGGGAGCAGAGGGACAGAGACCGCATGGTGGGCGAGAGGGTCCCAGGGGTGCACGAGGAGGTAACGCGGGTCGAGAAGCGCCGGTTGAACGAAGTTGAGAAAAGCACGGGTACAATGACGGGGGTAGAAATCGCGACACGGGGTTTGGAAAAGCCGGCGACCGATGAGGCAGAGGGAATTTTATTAAAGCCAACGGTCGTCGAGGGGAACAAAGAAAAAGCAGTGCTGGGAATTAAAATTGAAGAGATGACAGAGGTAGCCCGGGAATTGCAGGAAAAGATGGAATATGTACAAAGTCCCTGCTCAAATCACGATGCTGTGCTTAACCCGAATGGAAGTTTGCAGGTGCGCGTGGAGAAAAGGATCCCCCAGGTGAGTCATGCTGTATATTGTGCGGTTAGATTTTGCAGGAGGATGTTTAGCGACAAAGGAATTGTGATCATAGGAAGTCTCAAAACTGTATGTATAATATATTGTTACGGATCGCGGATTAGATGTTATTTACCGAGCGGTGGTATTGCCGCGACCTAACAGTTCCCCCGATTCTTCCCCAACTCACCCGATTCCACCCGAACGTTGGCCAAATCGCGCTACGCTAAATCAATGATTGGAAAGGACACAACGACTGGGATAAATGAAACGACGCAAGGGGTACAGTTCTCAAGACCTCCGGAGGAGGGTATAATTAGTGGTGGAGAAAAGGGGTAGATTACAAGGTAGAGTGAGGTAAAAGACACAGAAGAGATGGGCACTTAAATACAATCTTATCTTAGCCCAGACAGACCACAGACAAACGGAACAAGGCTGACTTACACAGGGATTGATGGCAGGAAGGGACAGGCAGTCGATAGCACAAGGTGCACCTTGGCTCAGGGACAGGATAAAGCACGGTCCAGTCCAGAGATGCGGGGAGGTGTCACAGCGCTCGGAAGGGACGTCTCTCTTGCTTCAAGCTCAGCGCGCATCTGACGTCACCACTCCCTCGGCTGCGCATGCTCAACGGGGAGTGACACGCCCTCGGCTGGTTGGCTCCGCCCCAGATGGGACCGGACCGCCGCTTCCATTGGGTGCGGGGGTTACCGGGCTCCGCCCTTGACGAGGAGCTGACAGGGAGCCCCTATTTGGTAACCCCGTCGAGCACATGTTTGATGGCGGCTCGTGGGGAAGGCCTCGTGCCCTCCCAACACCCCCTACCAACCAAGCCGGAGTGAGGACGCACACTCCCTGTGCACGCCGCCGCCGTTGCTGTTGTTGCTGTTGTTGTTTCTGAACCATGAGGAAGAGCTGCAGGGAGGTATTGGGAGGTCCTAAACTTCCTAACGGTGCCATACAATCACATTCTGGTGCAACGAAGGGTCAGAATTAATGGAAACGAATCCTTAACTGACATAGACTAAGAATAACTAGCAAGATGTCCTATAGTTGTCTACGTGAGATGCGGTGGACCTGGATGCGACATTTAATGGGGGGAAATAGGGGGAGGTCGGGTCTACAGAGTGTTGTTTACAGAAAATGGGACTAGGGAATGGGGGATTGGGGATAGTTGGGAAGTATTGAGGAAATAGGGGAATATTTACAAGCGGATATGGATGGATGCAAATCCCATATCCGCAACATTGCACCCTTCTCTACCTCGCGGCAGCCCGACCCGATAAATTTTTACCTACTTTAGTGTGGCACTCAGATGTAGTTTCCTCTACTATTAACTCAACCCTGAGTGCGACAGTTTTACAGATGTTCACAAATGAGTAAATATGTCCCCCTGCGACGTTGCACCCTTCTCCTAACAGAAACACACCCACAGGATAACCGAATCGTGGAAAGAATCCTCAAACTAAACATACAGCCGGTAGGGAGCATCATTTATACAAGACTGATATTTACACTACGATCCAGGACCTGTTCTTTGAGGAACACATGCAGATGTTATGCATAGGGAGAGCACGCATGCCAGCATCGATACACCAACCCACGAGTGCCCTGTGGCCCTACAGCCTTTAATAATGTGCAGAGCACCCCGTCCAAGCACCAAAAGCACCACCCCATTACGCACAGTCAGCACCATCCGGTGCACCAATAAAGTGTTCAGTAACAATGCACAATTAAGTGTCCATGGTCACCGGTGGTGTCGCAGCCGGCCGATGTTCTGCCGCTGGTCTTGCCTTCTTGGAGTGCACTTGGCCTTCTGGCTTCTTTAGAAATAAAGAAAGGCGCCAACCGCGTCCATTTCTAAATTGTGGCCGTCAGGGGGGCCAACTAAAAGTGGTTCACCTGTATGGCATAGGTGCCACGTTGACCCAGAGGTCCATCCACAGGTGGTGCTTGACCGCCAAAGAACTGCGGTCCATTGTGGGCGGCCACCAAAATTGCGGTCCATATGGTGTATCGATCCAGGCAGCAAGCAGCGGAAGTACAGGCCCACAACTGCGGAGCCAGCACCTCTCTCTCCTCTCTCTCTGCCCCAAAGCCAGATCCTCGGAGGTGGGAGACAAAAGAAGACAAGTGAGTAAGGTGGTAAGGGCGCAAAAGTGCACGCAATTCAAGGTAATGCACACTGGGGGCACATGGGAACCAGGTGAGACAGGTACGTTCCTACCGTACGCCCCCCCCCCCCACCAGGTAACCTACATTGCCCCTCCCTTACCCCTTACTGTATCCACAAAACACAACACTACCCATAAACATCTACTTTACACATCAACCAACGTCCCTACTGTCTTCCCCGTTCCTCCCATAAACCAAATTCGTCTTCTCTCCCTCCTAACCAATCAAATTTGCCATTT
The DNA here is from genome assembly GCF_964187855.1 of Myxine glutinosa. NCBI lineage: Eukaryota > Metazoa > Chordata > Myxini > Myxiniformes > Myxinidae > Myxine > Myxine glutinosa. The sequence goes on along the minus strand of NC_136261.1, from coordinate 364,754,943 downwards.
CCAACTCTCATCAAAATTTGCCATCTCCAACTCAACATCAAAATTTGCCATCACCAATTCATCATCAGTCCCTCCTAAGGAGGGAGAGATGGAATCACCCCAATGTCTCATCCACGTCGTGATGCGTCTCACAAATCCACACAGCAATTCTCCTTTCCTGCAACACAGAACAAAGGAACACAGGTGTGGAGTCATCATCACCACCTCACGTAAGTGGCTGCGTATGGTGCGACAGGTTCATCAATCCTAACTATTTCCTAAATGACTTTAACAACTTTACATTATCCGGGGTCTTTCCCTGCCAATCCATTGGCCAACTTACACTATGGGTTCTAAAAACCAATTCCCATTGACCAAACTGTGGTGCTTCTCAATTTGGGGTCTCACTCCCCCGATTCAACACTCGGTGCCCCCGCACAATTTCGGTGGCTGGGTCGTGTGACGCTCCCAGCTGGTCCGCCCACCTGCACACCTCCACCACTGTTGTTGCCTACCGAGCTCACCTGCTCCTCACCCTAACCTAACTAACTGGGGAAGGCCCTCTCGCACTCTCACCCCCTCAGTGCCCTCTCTGGCACGGCCTGCCCGATCCACACCCGGGATCCTCAGGCACCCACTGACACTAACGGCTCCCAGAGCCCACCTGCGGCCTCACCTGGCCGACATCCAACAGTGGCGGAGTGCCCAACCATTCACACTCATACTAACAGGCCACACGACCAGCCAATTTCACCACACCAATGCACCCATCCACAATACCATTCTGCAACCGCACCACAAATGCCAATATCCAGCCACAATTTACCTATACCTTCTAACTATTCTTTAAACTACCCTCCCCGGGTACTCGTGAAAAGGGGTCCACTCTTCCCCCATCCACACCTTCGCACCATGCACACCACTCCGTACCACTTACTCCAACTCTCTCCACACCACTCATTCTCTGCTCCATATATTCCACACACCTGTACTTGCACACCTGTGCTCTCATACTTGGTGCCGCCTGCACCCTTCTCTCCCCCAAGCGCATTCGCGCTGATCCACAACACTCACTACTCATACACTGCTCCACACACCTGTCCAGTTCTCACACAGCATCATCTCATCTAACTACTCCCCTCTGAAACTTGCGCTTCCCAGTCGTCCCTTTAAACTATTGCGCTCCCTCGTCATTATCATCCACTCTAATCTACCTGCGTCCCATCGACAGGTATCCTTGTCACTAACTAACCTTAACGTTACCTAATGTCATCTTCGCTAGATCCCTACACACAATATCCTAACCCACCCGGGCTAGTTTTCACTGCCATACACCCCCTAATCTAGTGCTCCTTTGCCCCCCCTCATGGGAAGGGTGGCAGGGATGCCACCCTTACCCACTGGGCCCATCGCTCATCAATCCCCCAGTCCTCTGGCACTAATAAGCCCCCCTTATTCAGAGGTACTGGGTCCCGCCTCGGCATCTAAAGCCGAGGCAATCCACGGGGGCGCCTGCTCGCCGGTGTAAGGCCTTCTAGTTTCCTGGGGTCTGGCGGGGGGGTGTCTGGGGTCGGCTAACCCGCTCCCCCCTGGGCGGAGTTGAGGACCTCAACCGCCGGGGATCATCCCGGCACGTGGCTCGACAGTGCCGCGCCAGGTGACCCAGACGGTTGCAAGTGTAGCACCTCACCTGATAAGGTGCTTGTCTCTGGAATTCCAAATTTCCCCCCCTGAAGGTCCGAATTGGATTACCCGCTCGTGGTCCACCGCGGGCCACCTCCGGGGCCGCCTGCCATGGTCCAGGTCCCGCCAGGCGCTGGTCCACCAGCCTCCGGACCATGCCCGCCAGGTCAGGACTCACGTCGGGGGCGGGCCCCCGAAGGGGTCCGCCCTCCATCGGGGGTCCCACCTGGCGGACCGCCATTGCGTGACGCTCGCTCCCCCGGGCCAGGGGCCTCGCTGTTTCCCAACGGGCTGCAGCGTCAGCCGCATGGCTCAGAGTCTGCGGGCGCCACATGGCGAGCTGTTGCCGGAGCTCAATATCCGGGAGGGCCTGGATAAAATGGTCCAGCGCCAGGCTTTCCCGGGAATCCGCTGCCATGTTAGCATGTGCGATCCCCACTGCGCGGCGAATGTCGTGGGCAAGTTCCCCGATGGCTTCCTGGGGCTTGCGTTTTCGCAGCACGAGCTGAGCTTTAACAAGCTCGCTCTGCTGTTCAATGCCGAATCGATTAATTAGGGCGTCGCGGAGGGCTGGCAGGGTGAGAGCACCCGGTGGTAATGCCGTCAGCACCTCCGCCGCCGCGCCGCGCAATGCGGCCACCAGGTGTACTCCACCTTCGTCCTCACCCCAACCGTTGCCCTTACACACACAGTCAAACTGCGCCAGGTACGCGCGTAGATCACTCTTGCCGTCATACGGCGCGAGTGGGACCTTGTGGGACCACCTCGTATGCGAGTCGTTGCCCGCCTGCCGGACCCCGTGCGTCGCCCCTTGCGGGGTCAGCGCGGGGCCGAACCAGCCGGGCCCCCACAGTACATTACCCCCAAGGGGCTCCCGTGCCTCCCCTGTCCCTCTAAAAACTACCCCTGTTGGTGTCGATGCATGGGTCACACTTCCGCAACCCGCTACCCATTCCATCCCACCACAACCTTGCTCACTCACACCTCGCACCTCTCCCATCACCGGACCCTCTCGCTCGCACCCTCGTTCCATACCCTCCGGACCAGCCATACACCTCACTCTTGGCCTCTCACGAACATCCGGGTCTATTTCGACCCCCAAGCTTATTAAATCACCTGGCGCATCATACGCACGACCATATTGGTCACCACTTACACCGGGTCCTCTTTCTCTTCGCTTCTCCTCCATCACCTGCGAATCCCTCATCCGGTTAATGAGCACATCATCACGATCCGAACACAGACTTTGGACCAATTCTTTTACTTCCTCCTTTATCTCTTTCTTATCCTCTCTCCGTCGCTTCTTAATTTCGCTCACCCCTTCTTCCACTTCTTCTAATTTCTGCTTCACCTCCTTCATCTCCTCGTGCGCCCCCTTAAGTTCTTCCTCTAACTCCACCTTATTTTTTTCTATATGCTCCCGCACCTCCCGCTCTTTAACCTCCATCACCTCTACCACCTTGTTCATTTTCCTCGTCAGGTCCTCATGTACCGTCTGACACTCTTTTTTAATTACCCCTACGTCCTTTTTCATCTCCTTCTGTGTCGATTTAAAACCCTCTATTACCGCTGTGTTCTTCTTTACCTGGTCCCCCAACTCCTTTTGCCCCACTGTCAGTTGTTCTACTCCCAGCGTCAACTCCTCTATACCACCTTGCAATTTTACAGTCCCCTTTCTCACCTCCTTCTCCATGCGCTCCTTACAGTGCCTCACCTCCTCGCGCACTCCTCCGACCTCCTCACTCACACCTCTTCTGATCTCTTCTCCTATCACTTGCATCTCCTGCCCAGATGCCACCCTCATCTGCTCCATTTCCTCCCTGTGAGCATCCAATTTAGTTTCTACCCCCATTCTGACCCCCTCTATCTGCTGCCCCATTTTTTAAACTTCCCTTTCCGCTTGGTCCCTCATGTCCCTCAATTTGCCTTCCATACTGTTTTCTAACCCCTCTAACCCCTTTTTCATCCCTTCCATTTGATTCTCTTGAGCGGCCATTCTGTTTACTACCCCCGTTAACCCCTCCTGTATTTCCCCTAATCTATTGTCTAATCCCTCTATTCTACTCCCTAACCCTCCGATCTGGGCCCCCATGTCATCCCTCAATTTCTCGCTATTGGACCCCATCCTTTGTTCTAACCGTTCCCCCATTTTGCCCCCCATTCTGCCCCCCAATCGCTCACTATCAGCCCTCATTTGCTCACTATCAGCCCTCATTTGCTCACTCTGAGCATCCATCCGATTCCCCATTACCCCCATTTGGGCCTCCAATCGCTCCCCCTGAGCATCCATTTTTGCCATCATTTGAATCATAAAGACTCGCATGTACTCTGGCATCTCTGGCTGGGCTGCCGCGACCACGGGCGCAGCGCAATTTGGTACTGCTACGGTCACGGGCGCGGCAAAATTTGGTGCCGCTACACCCACGTGCGCGAGGACGCCATCTTGTGCGCCCGAAACCTCGTGCGCGAGGACGCCATTTTGCGAACCTGCCGCCCTCACTGCTTCGCTCTCCTCTTGTCCCTCAATTTGGTCCTGGATCGACCCTGCCTCACTCTCCTCTACCGGAACCCAGCCGTCTTGATCTGGCATAGCGCGACTTTCAAAATTCGGGTTTTCCTTTAACAACAAAACAATTTCCAACTGCTTGCAATTTTGAGCGCGTTAAGCGCGCTTCGGGCCTCGTATCTCACTCCTCGACACCAATTGTTACAGATCGCGGATTAGATGTTATTTACCGAGCGGTGGTATTGCCGCGACCTAACAGTTCCCCCGATTCTTCCCCAACTCACCCGATTCCACCCGAACGTTGGCCAAATCGCGCTACGCTAAATCAATGATTGGAAAGGACACAACGACTGGGATAAATGAAACGACGCAAGGGGTACAGTTCTCAAGACCTCCGGAGGAGGGTATAATTAGTGGTGGAGAAAAGGGGTAGATTACAAGGTAGAGTGAGGTAAAAGACACAGAAGAGATGGGCACTTAAATACAATCTTATCTTAGCCCAGACAGACCACAGACAAACGGAACAAGGCTGACTTACACAGGGATTGATGGCAGGAAGGGACAGGCAGTCGATAGCACAAGGTGCACCTTGGCTCAGGGACAGGATAAAGCACGGTCCAGTCCAGAGATGCGGGGAGGTGTCACAGCGCTCGGAAGGGACGTCTCTCTTGCTTCAAGCTCAGCGCGCATCTGACGTCACCACTCCCTCGGCTGCGCATGCTCAACGGGGAGTGACACGCCCTCGGCTGGTTGGCTCCGCCCCAGATGGGACCGGTCCGCCGCTTCCATTGGGTGCGGGGGTTACCGGGCTCCGCCCTTGACGAGGAGCTGACAGGGAGCCCCTATTTGGTAACCCCGTCGAGCACATGTTTGATGGCGGCTCGTGGGGAAGGCCTCGTGCCCTCCCAACACCCCCTACCAACCAAGCCGGAGTGAGGACGCGCACTCCCTGTGCACGCCGCCGCCGTTGCTGTTGTTGTTGTTGTTGTTGTTGCTGAACCGTGAGGAAGAGCTGCGGGGAGGTATTGGGAGGTCCTAAACTTCCTAACGGTGCCATACAATCACATTCTGGTGCAACGAAGGGTCAGAATTAATGGAAACGAATCCTTAACTGACATAGACTAAGAATAACTAGCAAGATGTCCTATAGTTGTCTACGTGAGATGCGGTGGACCTGGATGCGACATTTAATGGGGGGAAATAGGGGGAGGTCGGGTCTACAGAGTGTTGTTTACAGAAAATGGGACTAGGGAATGGGGGATTGGGGATAGTTGGGAAGTATTGAGGAAATATGGGAATATTTACAAGTGGATATGGATGGATGCAAATCCCATATCCGCAACAATATTGTATATATATAATGTATAATGTGTATTTATGTATATTTATTATTTAATGTATATTTACTATATATTTATTTTTAATATTATATTTAATGTATATATATAATTATGTATTTATTTTGTGTATATACAGCCCAAAAAATGGGAATTCCTATTTTTGCATGGGGGAAAATTCATCACTGATGTGGCACCCCTAAATATTATTGGATTCCATTCAACTTTGGTGTGGTTTCCTTTGACCCCAAAAGGAACAGAAATAGACCATGTCCCGGAGAAAATCTGCATTTTGCTTTTTTGAAGCCCACCCTAATATATATATATATACAGTATATATATATATATATATAGACCATGTCCCGGAGAAAATCCGGGACATGGTCTATATATATATATATAAGTGCGCTTGGGATCGAGGAAGCATCCGGGCGTTGGTGAAGGGTCCCGTGTGAGTGGAAATGGCACGCGTGTGGAAAAAAAGTGTGCGTCAAGGGGTGAGCGTGTAACGAAGCGCGAGTGTGAAACCGAGTGCGAGCGAAAATGCACGTCGGGGTGTACGGAGTGTGACACGGAGAGTGAGTTGGTGATGGCGCAGGTGCGAGAGGGCACATCGGAGCGCGAGTGTGAAACCGAGTGCGAGCGAGAATGCACGTCGGGGTGTACGGAGTGTGACACGGAGAGTAAGGTGGTGGTGGAACGTGTGCGAGGAAGCACACCTGAGTTGGTGGTAGCGCGAGTGTGGGAGAGCCCATGTGAGCGCGTAAGTGGGTGGATGCCAGAGTGCACGCCCATGGTGAGTGTTACGGAGGACGTAACGGAGGAGAGGGGTGGACCGAGGTATGCGCAAGAGTGTGCGCGAGAGGTGTGGTGTGTAACAGGGAGAGCGTTGGTGGAATGTACGGATGGCGTTGGAACGCCGGGTTTTGTGAGGGTGAAAGGGGTAGCATATGCGTGTGAGCAAGCTGGTGAAGCATCGACGGTAACCGGGTTAGCGGTTAGACTGTTAGAGCGACGGATAGCCGATGCGAGCACTCGGTGCGAGGAGCCCTTTGTTGGATGCGAGGCCCGGCGCGGATCGAAGCTGCGTCGTTTCCCATCGAAGCGTCGTTGCCGATTCGGGCTTGGCCCCGCCCCGCACGGTCGAGTCCGGGCCTTGTCGGGCCAGGCGACCGGTCCGGTTCAAGGGCGAGTGGGAGGAAGCGGAACGGTGCCCCCTCGTGGGGACGGGGTTCCGACCGAGGGAGATTGAGCCATCGGGCCCGGGACCGCAAGGTGCCGCGCCGAGATGGTGCGTGGAATCTCAGCCCGACCAAACCACCTCCCTTGAACCGAAAGCCGGACGGATTCAACCTGCAGGCGACCAAACCACCCGAATTCATTGCTCGGCTTTACGAAGCCGAGTTTAATGATGTCATGACGCACCGAGGCTAGGATATAGCAGACTGTGATGACGAGGATAGTGTTTTGGCCCCAAACTTAGAAAAAGGCAAAATTTGATGATTGGCAAAGGATTGGCAGTGATGATTGGCAGAGGATTGGTACAGTGATTGGCAGATGATTGGCAAATTTTTGATTTGTTGGATTTGGACGAGCAAAATTTATAGTAAGAGATGCCCCATGTGATGGGATGGCCAATCCACCATCCCTCACAGCAGGGGGGCAAAGGAGCACTATATTATGGGGTTTATGGCAGTGTAAGCTCGCCGAGGGAGGGTTTGGATAATGTGTAGGGACCTAGAAGATGACCTTAGGTGACGTTAAGATTAGGTAGTGACAATGACACCTGTAGTGGGGACGCAGAGAGGGTAGTGTGGATGATAATGACGAGGGAGCGCAATAGTTTAAAGGGACGACTGGGAAGCGCAAGTTTCAGAGGGGAGTAGTTAGATGAGATGATGCCGTGTGTTTGAGGATTGGAAGTGTATTGTGAAAAGTGTGTGAGGAACAGGTGTGATTGCACAGGTGTGCAACTGAACAGGTGTATGGAGCAGTGTATGGATGAGAGTGATGGTGATATGTGTTGTGTTGACCAAATGGTCCAGGAAGGAAGGAGGGTGCAGGTGGCACCAGGTGTGAGTGCACAGGTGTGCACCAACAGGTGAATGGAGGATGGTTGTGTGGAATACATGGAGTGTGGAAGATCTGGAGTATTGGAATGGATGGTAGTGGAGTGAGTATGGTGGAAACTATGGAGTGGAGTGGATGGTGCGAAGGTGTGAATGGGGGAAGAGTGGACCCCCATCACGGATACCCGGGGCGGGTAGTGTAAGTGTTGGGTAGAGGGTATAGGTAAATTGTGGTTGGATATTGGCATCTGTGGTGCGGGTGGAAGAATGGTGATTGGATGGGTGCATTAGTGTTGTGGAAATGGCTGGGCGTGTAGCCTGTTAGTGTGTGTAGTTGGTTTGGGCACTCCACCACTGTGAGGATGTCGGCCAGGTGAGGCCGCAGGTGGGCTCTGGGAGCCGGTAGAGTTGTTGTGGATGTGGCCCGAGGATCCGGAGGACGGACCCGGGTAGCCCAGTGCCAGAGGGCACCGAGTGGGGTGACAGAGCCAGGAGGGGCCTTCCCCAGTTAGTTCGGTTAGGGTGAGGAGCTAGGTAAGCTCGGGTGGAAACTGGTGGTGGAGGTGTGCAGGTGGGTAGACCTGCTGGGAGAGCTATACGCCCCAGCCCAGAAATTGTGCAAGGGCACCGGGAGATGAATCGGGGGAGTGAGACCCCAAATTTAGAGAAGCACCACAGTTTGGTCAATGGGAATTGGTTTTTAGAACCCATAGTGTAAGTTGGCCAATGGATTGGCAGGGAGAGACCCCGGGTAGTGTAAAGTGTGTTAAAGTCATTTAGAGGATAGTTAGGATTAGGAAGTCTCCTCGCACCATCTACATGCACTCACCTGAAATGACATACCTCCACACCATGCCAGGTGGTTTTAATTATTTTTGATGCAAATGTTTTGGATTGTGAGACGCATCATGACGTGGGTGTGACATTGTGCTTGATGTTCCATCTCTTCCTCCTTATGAGGATTGATGACAAATTGGGTGATGGCAAATTTTGGTTAGAGGGATTGTGGAGACGAATTTGGTATTGGAGAAATATGGGGAGACGTGACAGTAGTGACGAATTTGTAAAAGTGTAGATTTTTGTAAATATGGGGTAAGGGCAAGGGTAGTGGAGGTGACAGGGGGGGTGACGTACGGTAGGGACGAGCTTTCTCATTTCGCTCTCCGTACGCATTTCGCCTTGCATTGCCTTATTGATGTGTACCCTTGTGACCTTACCCCTCGCTGATCTGTCTTTCCCCTTTTGTCTCCCACATGACCTGTGCGCCATTGGGCGCCGAGGGGAGCGTGCGTGAGTCGGCCATTGTGCGCCCGGAACTCAGAACCAGCTGTCTGCATCGATGCACCACGTGATGGACCACATGTCTGTGGCCGAGCACCACTGATGGACCCCATGGGTTGGGGCATGGCCCCTCTGCTGGAACCGGCCATGAGGGCCCGAAATCTTGCTGGCGGACCTTGGCCACAGGGCACCGATGCCCCACAGGTAAACCACACGTAGTCGGCCTGGTGGGCCATAAATAAATAAAAAGGACACGTTGGGTGCAAGTTTTAATACAAATAGGCCGCCAGCAAAGAAAATGACAACAACTGGAAGAAATAATAAGAGCCAGCAGAGGGAGCCGAAGAGCAAGAGATCACCTGCAGAGTTAGGGGTTGTTGGTTTATTTTGATTATTCATGAACATTGATGAACTGTGGTGACTGCACCGATTGGTGCTTGAGGGTGTTTTGGTGCGTTTTTGGGTGCTTTCATGGTGCGTCGATGCAGAGCAGACTGTCTCCCCCCCAGAAAGAACAATTACAGGTCCTGGGTTACGTTTTGTAAATAAAAGTAGCGTCAATTGTAAATAATGCTCCCCACCGTCAATGTATAGTTTGAAGACCATTCCGCAATTCGGTTAACTGTGGGCGTAAGTCTGTTAGGCAGGGTGCAATGGAGCAGCGGGACACATTTATTTATGTTTTAAAACTGTCGCACTCAGGGTCAGGTTAAAAGTAGAGGGAACTACACCTACGTGTCACACTAAATTTAAGTTGTAGGCCCGGGACGTGCCTAAGAGGAGGAGGGTGCAGTGTTGTGGATATGAGAATGGTTTGTTTTTTTTGTTGTCGTAGTGTAAATTGTTGTAAATATCACCCTCTGTAAAATGTAATGATTCCTTGTAAATACCTCCATAGCGTGAAGGTCAAAGGGTGTCTCGGTAATTATTCCATAAACACCACATTGCAGGACCCGATAAAACCCTTGTTCAGTAGCTTATATCTTATTATGTGTCTTAGGGTAAGGCTGTGTCTCCCATTAATTGAAATACTCCATTGCACCGAGTGAAATAAGAATAGACCCCCTTTCATTTCATTTCAATGGCCAACTGCATTTTGGGTGGTTTTCTTCAACCACCATTGGCCACGAGGCAGGGTTGGGGAAGAAAGGCGTGTCTCCACCTCGTCATAGAGGGGAGGAGTGAGCCAGCCCCACTCGACCAACCATGAACAAGGGGTTTGGTTTGAGAGGGCGGAGGAAGAGCGATGGGGGAGGTTCGAAAAGGTTGAGGGGCGGGGCCTATATAACCCGCTGCGGGGCGTTCCCAAAAGGAGTCCAAGGGAGGAGACAAGCAGATGAGTCCAAGGGAGGAGACAAGCAGATGAGCTTTTACAGAGGAGAGACGAGTACAAAGGAAAGAGCTGGGTCGTCAGAGCAAGAGCGCGTAGAGAGGTCCATGACAAGAGCTGAGTTGGTCGTCAGGGGTGGTGAGTGGTTGCGTTGAGTTGTCGGTGGAGAAAGAGTGGTTGGACAAAGAAAGAGAGAGGAGAGAACCCGTCACGCCAGACCCCCCACCAGCGCGTCGGCTCCGACCGTAATCCGACCCATGATCCGACCCGTGATCCCGCGCACACGACAGGATCGGTGGCATCAGCGGCCGTCGAGGTCCAGCCCGACGTCCCGTGCGGGATCAAGCTCCAGCCAGCTCCGTGCCGTCCTCCCCCTCCAGCCACACACCTCCTTCCAGCCAATCCACTCTGCAATTCCCCGTGTGAGTCGTCTTTGTTTGTTCTGTCCTGGGTAGGTAATTAAGCTTGTATAAGGAATTCACTGTGTCACCTGCGTCTCATGTCCCTGTACATAATCGTGACTGCTCCTTTTTGCTTGTGTGTGTAAATAATAAATCCCGTTACTCTTCTGTACGTCTTCTTCCTCTTTGCATTCGGTCACTTTAGAGTTTTCCCGATTGAGTAGCTGTGGCGCGATACGGCCAACGTTCAGGGTGAATCGGGTTTTAGTCGGGGAATAACTGTTCGGCCGCGGTTACACCACCGCTCGGTAAAAAATAACATCTAATCCGCGGACCGTAACAATATTGTTGCGGATATGGGATTTGCATCCACCCATATCCGCTTGTAAATATTCCCCTATTTCCTCAATACTTCCCGACTATCCCCAATCCCCCATTCCCTAGTCCCATTTTCTGTAAACAACACTCTGTAGACCCGACCTCCCCCTATTTCCCCCATTAAATGTCGTGCCCAGGTTCACCGCATCTCATGTAAGACAACTATAGGACATCTTGCTAGTTATTCTTAGTCTATGTCAGTTAAGGACTCGTTTCCATTAATTCTGACCCTTCGTTGCACCAGAATGTGATTGTATGGCACCGTTAGGAAGTTTAGGACCTCCCAATACCTCCCCGCAGCTCTTCCTCACGGTTCAGCAACAACAACAACAACAACAACAGCAACGGCGGCGGCGTGCACAGGGAGTGCGCGTCCTCACTCCGGCTTGGTTGGTAGGGGGTGTTGGGAGGGCACGAGGCCTTCCCAACGAGCCGCCATCGAACATGTGCTCGACGGGGTTACCAAATAGGGGCTCCGTTAGTTAGGTTAGGGTGAGGAGCAGGTGAGCTCGGTAGGCAACAACAGTGGTGGAGGTGTGCAGGTGGGCGGACCAGCTGGGAGCGTCACACGACCCAGCCACCGAAATTGTGCGGGGGCACCGAGTGTTGAATCGGGGAGTGAGACCCAAATTGATGGTGTGCACCACAGATGGTCAATGGGATTTTGGTTCATCGAACCACATAGAGTAATGAGGGCCAATGGTTTGGCAGGAGAAAGACCCCGGGTAATGTAAAGTTGTTAAAGTCATTTAGGAAATAGTTAGGATTGATGAACCTGTCGCACCATACGCAGCCACTTACGTGAGGTGGTGATGATGACTCCACACCTGTGTTCCTTTGTTCTGTGTTGCAGGAAAGGAGAATTGCTGTGTGGATTTGTGAGACGCATCACGACGTGGATGAGACATTGGGGTGATTCCATCTCTCCCTCCTTAGGAGGGACTGATGATGAATTGGTGATGGCAGATTTTGGTGTTGAGTTGGAGATGGCAGATTTTGATGAGAGTTGGAAATGGCAAATTTGATTGGTTAGGAGGGAGAGAAGACGAATTTGGTTTATGGGAGGAACGGGGAAGACAGTAGGGACGTTGGTGATGTGTAAAGTAGATGTTTATGGGTAGTGTTGTGTTTTGTGGATACAGTAAGGGGTAAGGGAGGGGCAATGTAGGTTACCTGGTGGTGGGGGGGGGGCGTACGGTCGGAACGTACCTGTCTCACCTGGTTCCCATGTGCCCCCAGTGTGCATTACCTTGAATTGCGTGCACTTTTGCGCCCTTACCACCTTACTCACTTGTTTTCTTTTGTCTCCCACCTCCGAGGATCTGGCTTTGGGGCAGAGAGAGAGGAGAGAGAGGTGCTGGCTCCGCAGTTGTGGGCCTGTACTTCCGCTGCTTGCTGCCTGGATCGATACACCATATGGACCGCAATTTTTGTGGCCGCCCACAATGGACCGCAGTTCTTTTGCGGTCAAGCACCACCCGTGGATGGACCTCTGGGTCAACGTGGCACCTATGCCATACAGGTGAACCACTTTTAGTTGGCCCCCTGACGGCCACAATTAAGAAATGGACGCGGTTGGCGCCTTTCTTTATTTCTAAAGAAGCCAGAAGGCCAAGTGCACTCCAAGAAGGCAAGACCAGCGGCAGAACATCGGCCGGCTGCGACACCACCGGTGACCATGGACACTTGATTGTGCATGGTTATTGAACACTTTATTGGTGCTCCGGATGGTGCTGACTGTGCGTATGGGGTGGTGCTTTTGGTGCTTGGACGGGGTGCTCTGCACATTATTAAAGGCCGTAGGGCCACAGGGCACTCGTGGGTTGGTGTATCGATGCTGGCATGCGTGCTCTCCCTATGCATAACATCTGCATGTGTTCCTCAAAGAACAGGTCCTGGATCGTAGTGTAAATATCAGTGTTGTATAAATAAGGCTCCCTACCTGCTGTATGTTTAGTTTGAGGATGCTTTCCGCGATTCGGTTATCCTGTGGGTGTGTTTCTGTTAGGAGAAGGGTGCAACGTCGCAGGGGGACATATTTACTCATTTGTGAACATCTGTAAAACTGTCGCACTCAGGGTTGAGTTAATAGTAGAGGGAACTACATCTGAGTGCCACACTAAAGTAGGTAAAAATTTATCGGGTCGGGCCGCCCCGAGGTAGAGATGGGTGCAATGTTGCGGATATGGGATTTGCATCCACCCATATCCGCTTGTAAATATTCCCCTATTTCCTCAATACTTCCCAACTATCCCCAATCCCCCATTCCCTAGTCCCATTTTCTGTAAACAACACTCTGTAGACCCGACCTCCCCCTATTTCCCCCATTAAATGTCGTGCCCAGGTTCACCGCATCTCATGTAAGACAACTATAGGACATCTTGCTAGTTATTCTTAGTCTATGTCAGTTAAGGACTCGTTTCCATTAATTCTGACCCTTCGTTGCACCAGAATGTGATTGTATGGCACCGTTAGGAAGTTTAGGACCTCCCAATACCTCCCCGCAGCTCTTCCTCACGGTTCAGCAACAACAACAACAACAACAACAATAACAACAGCAACGGCAGCGGCGTGCACAGGGAGTGCGCGTCCTCACTCCGGCTTGGTTGGTAGGGGGTGTTGGGAGGGCACGAGGCCTTCCCAACGAGCCGCCATTGAACATGTGCTCGACGGGGTTACCAAATAGGGGCTCCCTGTCAGCTCCTCGTCAAGGGCGGAGCCCGGTAACCCCCGCACCCAATGGAAGCGGCGGACCGGCCCCAGGGGGGCGGAGCCAACCAGCCGAGGGCGTGTCACTCCCCGCTGAGCATGCGCAGGAAGAGGGAGGTGACGTCAGATGCGCGCTGAGCTTGGAGCAAGCAAGACGTACCCTCCGAGCGCTGTGAGGCCTCCCCGCATCCTCTGGACTGGACCGTGCTTTATCCTGTCCCCGAGCCAAGGTGCACCTTGTGCTATCGACTGCTTGTCCCTTCCTGCCATCAATCCCTGTGTAAGTCAGCCTTGTTCCGTTTGTCTGTGGTCTGTCTGGGATAAGATAAGACTGTAATTAAGTGCCCATCTCTTCTGTGTCTTTACCTCACTACCTTGTAATCTACCCCCTTTTCTCCACCACTGTAATTATACCCTCCTCCGGAGGTCTTGAGAACTGTACCCTTGCGTCGTTTCATCTATCCCAGTCGTTGTGTCCTTTCCATCATTGATTTAGCATAGCGCGATTTGGTCAACGTCTGGGTGGAATCGGGGTCTAGTCGGGGAATAACTGTTCGGTCGCGGTCATACCAACCGCTCGGTCAAAATAACATCTAAACCGCGTCCGTAACAAATATATATATATATATATATATATATATATATATATATGTCGGATCGAGACTTAGAACTTGGGACTCAGAGGACTCAGAGAAAGGAGCAACGGATATATTTATTAGAACTCGATTACACAAGCTTGCGGACAGCACGATGTCGCAGGAAGGTTCACATGGAATGACCAACACTACAACAAGATGCTCTGAAATAATTCGATTTAAACTTGCTTTATATAAGGAATATCGGGTGTGGTTTTAGCTCACAAGATACAGAGACAGAATGGGCTCATTGGCCCTCCCACCATAGTCCCATCCTGTTGTTCAGTTAGTTAGAGGAAGCTCATCAAGGCCACTCATAGTTTAACTTAGATAAGGAGATGGTCAGCCATATGTGGCAACATGTTTACAACTTTCTGTATAGAAACCTTGGTTGGGAAAGTACAAAAGGATGGGAAACTCATAAATGTGTCAAATACAGGATATTGGCAAAGTCTAGAGGGAGGCCGAGAGATAACAGTTGCCTCCAAGGCCAGGGAAGGGGAACTAGAGATTGTGCCCACACAGGCCAAGAGCTCACAGGCAAAGAACTCCTTATTAGGATATTACACATCCTCAATGCACAAGAAAGAACTAAGTATTATAAAAGAGTACAGCAATCAGTCAAAACAAAACATATAATTGGTTATACTTGGTAATTGGTAAAGCAGCAAGGATATACAAAGGGGGAGGGGCATTACAGCTCCCTACATATATATATATATATATATATATATATATATATATATATATATATATATACATATATATATATATATATATATATATATATATATATATATATATATATATATATATATATATATATATATATTCCAACTAATTTGATTCATGCCAATACGTCTGAATAACTATCTGTTCAATTAGTCTTCGAGTTTCTTTCCCTTCTGAAAGTGGAAATGTCCTGGACCTGTCAACCCAATGAGGTGTTTGTCCAGATGACGGCGAACGCATGTGTTCCTCAATAAACAGGCCGGGGGGGGGGGGGGGGGGTCCAGATTCATCACACGGAGGAGAAGGCATCAGGTCATCAAAATGCTGATCGAAGGGAACAGTTTGTTCAACAAGTGGTGGAAGCTGAATAGGTATTGCCAGACTCTCACTTCCAGCAGAACTAATTGTTATATCCCATGGTGTGAAATCAGGAACCATGAATGTTTCCCAATGTTCCTGCAGTGGAACAACAGTTGACTGCAAATGGAAAAGCTTAACGTCAGTTCCATCTGGAATCCCTTTGTGAACGACTCCGGAATCCCTTTCCACAGTACAAAATGCCACAAAGGATTCCCTTTCTTGGCCCAGCAAAGATCACAACGTTGAATGATGCTGCCAAGAAACAAGTTGTTTGTGTATTTAAGCAATCGCCTCCTAACCTGCTGTGTGTGTGTGTGTGTGTGTGTGTGTGTGTGTGTGTGTGTGTGTGTGTGTGTGTGTGTGTGTGTGTGTGTGTGTGTGTGTGTGTAATATAATAATATAAAATATAAATTTTCCTGAGTGAGTGCAGGGAAGTGTTTTAGACACCCACAAAAATAGGAAAAAAAACAATTTGATTTCTTCAAAATACCAACAGGATAAGAACATGACCGGGCAACACCGGGTACTCCGACTAGTCTTGTGATAAATGATCAGGAAGCTAAAGGAAAAAAAAACCGTCAATATGATACAACAAGAAGTTATTATACAAAGGTCGCAAATCAAAGTGAATGAAGAATCAGAGACCAAATTTGGCGGTGGAATGGTTCGAATGGCTCCTCTGGGTCTGGGAGATCAACGGTTCAAATCCTGGCCAAGTCACCCCAACGTTTTTCATGGAACCTCCTTTTTGCTTGCTTGACACGAAGCATTTAAACATAGGGGCAATACCCCTGGCGCTCACCTGGTGGAATAAACAGTATACTGCACTAACTAAAGGTATTCTAAACCAAATCCAATGGTTACGAGAAGACAGGGCAGCGTGTAGAATCATACTAACATAATCATAAGACTTTAAACAAAGAAACAAAAACCAAATCCCCCCCCCCCCCCCTCCCACCTCGTGTACCTCCTCAGACCCCAATTTCCGCAATGCCTTGAACAAACATTGGTACATCACGGATGAAGGTTGTGGTGAAGTTTCATCAAAATTGTGTGAAGGTTCTGAGAAAAAAGCAAATACCTATTTTAGGGGGCAAGCCCCCCCATAGACCACCTGAGACCCCGATTTTTTAAATGCCAGGAACAAACGTTGGTACATCACGGGTGATTAAGGTTGTGGCAAAGTTTCATCGAACTAGTTTGTGTCGTTTCAGAAGAAAAAGCAAATTCCTATTTTGGGGGTCAAACCTGGATCCACTAAGACCCCGATTTTTTTTAATGCCGTGGACAATCTTTAGTCACAACACAACAAATATCATTCGTGCCAAATTTGGTCGCAATCCCATCAGCGGTTTCGGAGAATAAGTTGCAAGTGTTTACGGATGGACGGACAGACGGACTGACGACGCGCCATCGCATAAGCTCCCCTGAACTTCGGTCCAGGTGAGCCAAAAAGGATAGAACACAGGTTGGCATCAATTCCAAAGGCAGTTTTGATGGGTCTAATGGTCTCCTATTGTGTTGAAGTCCCATGTAAGAAAGAGGAAACCCCAATAATTAAATGGCACCATATTGATCTTCGATTTCCTTGCCACATCCCATTTCTCGAAACCACAAGAGGACCAATTCAAGCCTCGATCGTTCCGTCAAAGATTCCTTTTTCCTATTCAGGCTGGAAGTCGCTTAATCCATTATTTCGTTGAACCGTCGTGGGTACCCAGGTGGCTCTGAAGTGCGAATGATTGCTCGTCATATATATATACATATACATATACACATATATATATATTCGTAGCCAAAAGTATTGACACCCTTGCACTTTTTTCAAATAACTCACAATTTTCTCGAAAAAGAAGCTTAAATTTACGAAGGTATTTGGTCTCCACAAGTCTTTATTTCACTGTTACTATTACAGAACCTTTGTTTTTGATTCAGAACTTAATATATACTTTTAAATCAGAAAATATAAAGAAATGGCATTGACAAAATTATTGACACCCTCCACTTCATATTTGGTAGCACCTTTGGACAAAATAACTGCAGTCAAGGGCTTCCTCTAGCCATGAATGAGCTTCCTCTCTGAGCCTCTCCTCAGTGAAAGACACATGAAAGCCCGCTTGGAGTTTGCAAAAAAGCACCTAAAGGACTCTCAGACTGTGAGAAACAAGATTCTGTGGTCTGATGAAACCAAGATTGAACTGTTTGGCTTCCATCTGGCCACTCTGCCATAAAGCCCAGATCTGTGGAGTGTTGCAGTGATGGTTGTCCTTCTGGAAGTTTCTCCCATCTCCACACAGGATCTCTGGAGCTCAGCCAAAGTGACCATCGGGTTATTGGTCACCTCTCTTACCAAGGCCCTTCTCCCCCGTGAAAAAGTGAAGGGGTCTGAATACTTTCTGAATGCACTGTGTGAGAGTATTTTCTGATTTCTAATATCACAATATACAATGTGTTTATATATAGTTTAAAGGCAATTGAGGACAATTCTCACAAATAGAAAAGAGTATCTCATGACTTTTCAATGTTGCAGAACAATATTTATTTGGATATGCAGTTCTAAAATGAAACAAATTAATTTGAAGAAAAGACTATTTTCATCGGCCTGTCCCATGGTGTGAAATCAGGAACTATTATTGATTGTCTCTCTGTTGCTGCAGTGGTAGAAGTGTTGGCTGCGGCAATGTCGGTCTAACATCAGTTCCATCTGGAATCCCTTCCAGTACAACAGTGCTGAGTCTGGGAGGAGAAATATCATTACTAATATCCTGTGTAAAATATCCTAATATCCTATCAGTAAAAACCTAAATATCCCAACAATATCCTGCGTATTGAAGATCAGATCCATATTTGGAACCACTCCGCTCCCATATTTTTGCCATTTCAATCTATAACATTGATCTCTGGCTCTTGCAGAAGTTTGTAGTAAATCATATGCAGGACAAAGACATTGGTAAACTTAGTTTTGAATTATAATGGCATCAGTGGGCAATGGGAAAATAAATAATTATACAAACAGGATTTGAACCTGTGTCCTGAGCATTATGAGGCATGAGTCCATTCTGAAATGTAATCTGAACAAACACTGCATTGGAGTCATCAGAAGGAACCAGAAGAAGTAAAGAGCAAAGATGGAGTCATCAGGAGAAACTGGATAGGATTTGGGTTTCAGCTGCTACTCCACAACCCTCAAACCCATCCAGATGCAGCCAAGTGAACCTTCCAGAAAAATTTCTGCAACAATTCACTTCTCCTCAGAGCTAAGACAGATAGACAAAGATAGACAAATACACACAGACACAAACATATTGTGAACACCCCTGGGGACGGATTAGCCAAGCAAGCTTAACACTCTGAGGCGTTCAGTCAATGATGGCAGAGTTAATACGCGTGGGGGAATGCGGCAGCGAAGGGTAACGAGGCTCTTACCTTCACGGACCCCACTGGACGTCTTCGACCCTGCAATAATTAATTCACCCGACACGGAATTATAATACAAAAATACCGGCTTTATTGAAAGAAATGCCGGTAACAAAAGAATGCACGGTAAACCTAATATTCCTAAATGGAGCGCCCCCAAGAAGACTGGTATACAACACAAGGGGAAATACAAAATAACGAAAGTAAAAATGTAGTGTACTTAGCTCCAAGCAGCTCTTGAACCCCATCGGGAATAGTCAGGCCCCACGCTTCTGCGCGGAAAAACGCAGACCTCCGTGCACAGTTCGCTCACGGGAAAACGCAGGCCTCGGTCCACAGTTTGCTCCTCTAGCCGCCGAGCGCGAAGCGAGCAGGCCACGCCCGTCCACTCACCGTCTGCTCAATTCAGTACCCAGACAACGCACCGTCGTCTCTCCGGTTCACTCAGCACGGCTCTCAGCCGTCACAAAGCTACGGGCCAAGCCCACCAGAGTCCACGAGCCGCGATCGCCCCTCCTCACGATCGTCGAAACCTCCATTGTCCCTCACGC
Source organism: Myxine glutinosa (assembly GCF_964187855.1). NCBI lineage: Eukaryota > Metazoa > Chordata > Myxini > Myxiniformes > Myxinidae > Myxine > Myxine glutinosa. The sequence continues at coordinate 364,735,575 of NC_136261.1, read as the reverse complement.
CAGAACGCTATAAAATGTGACTGCACGGCACCAATGTCCCAATGCAAGAGAACCAATCATCGACCATTCGCTATCAAAGCCAGGACCCAAAAAGAGGAGAAAGACAAAATGTCGGGACTCTAGTTTTTTATTCTCAGTCCTCTGACGTCATCCGACAATCCCCGTGCATGCTCCAACCAGTGGGTCCCTCTCATCGCTCGACAATCCCGGACCAATCATTCTCCGGGCGTGACCTCACGCCCCTCCTGTGCCTTTGTGATCACCAGGTCGGTGGTATCAGCGGTAGTTTTTAATGTCCTGCTTCCGGTTTGGTTTTTATTTAATGTTATTAATTATGCTGATTGTCTGGCTATGTGTGTGCTGCATTGTCTGAAGGAACAGAGAGGAAATAACAGAGGCAATTACATACAGGGGATTTACCATTAATCCTGAACTAATTAATATAACCCCACTCCTCGTCATGGGAACAAAGATACACTCTTACACAACATACGGACTAACGGATCCCTACTTATGGTACATGGGAGTTCTTCTTCCTCATCACGACATTCGGAGCATGGTAATCTATACACGTCTACCTGGACTAAGGCATTGCATTGCCTACTCCCAACAAACGTGACAATATATATATATATATATATAAAATTATATATATATAATTATATATATATAATTATATATATATAATTATATATATAGATATATAATTATATATATATTGTTGCGGATCTCCTCGTCGGCCTTTCCCCTTACCAAGGGGGGGGGGGATTAGTCCCCTTGTCTTTGACTAGCCGACGGGATATGGGGCTATGACGTTCCTTCCGGACAGCGTTGAATAAGGTGGTAGGCCGAATTCCTATTACCTAAGTACCAACGCCGCCCAGGAAGCAAGGAAATAAACCCCGCCCGAATCACGGTTATAGGTGGAAACGCCGAGCGATAGCGAACCGTGACACAGGCTGTTAACAATGACTAAACCCGATCTGAGCAGTTCTGATCGTGCCACGCTTACCCAATGGAGGAAATCACTGATACGGTCGAATCAGGAAGGACAGGAAGAACAGATTGGTTTATTTACAATTTGTACAGGAAGGAGAAGAAGAACATACAGTGCAGCTTAATACAGTCTTAACTTATCCCAGGACACGGGCCCGTTTCACACTCAGACACTCACACGGGGATTGCAGATGGCCAGGGTGATGGTCCAGGGATGATGGCGTCCAGGCCGTTCACTCCGGTCCCCGACTCGTACCGCGAAGGAGATGGTCAGGGCGGCAGAAACTCCCTGTGGGTCGTTGACGCGGAGCGGACAATTACAGGGTTAAATGCGGGGCGAAAGGTAGGGCTGGCTGGGCGGTTACTTGCGACCACGGTCGCGTACGTAATAAATGAACCGGCGCTATATGCGCTCCCAATACAGTTCAATGCAGAGCGCCTCTCCCGCAGAAGTCCTCTCACAGAGCGCGATCCCAACGAGTCCTTTATCATGCGCAAGCCCAAACATGCGAGTCCTTCTCTTACATGCGCGAATCTGGCCAGTCCTCATAAGTTCGCATATATTCCTTCTGGCCAGTCCTCCTTCATGCACGCTCTCCCAACAAGTCTTTTCGCACGAGTCCTGTGGAAGGGCTTTGTGCGTGCGCTTATATAGCCTTTTCAGCGAACCTTCCAGCACTTGCTAGATGCGCCCTTACTACACCCTCTTAAGCCATGCCCACCAAGCCCTGGTTCGTGGTTGCCCTTACCGTCACCGCCTTCTGACGTGCTGCTTGATGCGGCCACACCTCTTCCTTGCGCTCCTCCCCCTTTACAGGCCTACCTCGTGGCATTTTACTGGTTTCGAGCGAACCCAAGGGCAGCGAACGCTGCTGGCAAACGAGGTGGATTAGCCGAATCGGGGCGCGGGATGCATGCTGCCCAACGAGGTAGATTGGAGGGTGGCCGCAAAATGAACGGGACCTAAGCTTATTTTCTTTTACACAACGCAGGTATCACGAGTGGAAATGGCCTTATCCTCTCACATACTATGACATAACTAATGTTCTAAGTGGCCCTACGTGTTGCTTGTGGACTAACTACGGGGGCAAACCTTTAACCTTTAATGATGTTATATTTACACTCTTAAAACCGTAACAATATATATATGTCAAGTCGTAGATTTGTTATTGCCTAAAGTTCAGTTATAGACGTTGGTTGCTAATGTGTTATGATTTAAATGTTGTTTAAAAATGCTATTTTCATAAAGTTAATAAAAGGTTTTTGCTTCGTTTTAGTCTAAAATGAGGAAAGGCTCGCTTCGGTCGTGCTGGACAATTGTATACGTGTGCTTTTTCGAGGCTAGATAAGGCCGGTCGTAAAATCACGCTCACATGCGCGTGATTTTGTGTAACGCTAGTAGAATGATTAGATTGCAGACATAAACCTATCGTTAAAACCATATATATTTTGTATTAATCACAGCGACGCTTGACTCTGTATAAACATGCTTTGAATTACTCATTTGAACAAACCCATATATTTTATGGCCTTATCGAAGCCAAAGAATGCACCCTCCCTTTAATGAGTTATATTTTCTGTCTCCTCGGAGCCCAGAGAAACATCTGGTCCAGATAAGGGACGGATGACGGTGGGGGCTAGGATGACGGTGAGGGACTCTCGCCAGTCGCTTTGTTCTCTCGGAGATTTTCTGATAAACTTGTCCCTATTTATACGGACTGCGAATCAATGTGCTTCAGGAAGGGCTGAACGTGGCATGAGGGCAAGTCGTGCTGTAGATGTTCGCCTTCCTCCTCTGTATAAGTTGGTATTTAATAAAGACCGTCATCCTCAGGCTATTGGTGGAACTTCTTTTAAGAGCCAAGAGTTGTTTCTTGACAAAATGGTACCAGGAGTGGGGTCGCAACAGACGCGGAGGACGGGAAGCGGAACCCGGGCGACAGGAGGAAGGCTGCCCGAGGCCGGGACGCTGGCACTCTAATTTGATTAAGGTGAGCAATTGTTTTATACCAGAGGGCTATCTTTCCAAATTTGTACCTTGCTTCCTCGAACGGCTTTCAGTCCGCTTCCCTGTCATCCGCGCTGCCTGCACTCGAACAGAAATTGTAAGTAAAGGCTCATTTTAGGCCTCAGAATGACGTGGCTTTGTTAAAGCCAGGATAAACATTAAGGGTAAAGCTAAGAATAGATTTTGCGCAGGATACCAGTAAGGACTTAACAGTAAGCTTAAAGTTACAGTTAGCACCAGGAGGGGAAAATGAGGTCGGACAGCCATATAGGTTGAAGCCAGGTGGCCAAGATTTTTCCAGGAAGGAACAGCCCAGAGACAAGATGGGGTATGCCATTGCATGCCAGGGAACGAAGGGCTGTGGCTAACTTAGAGGGCCATAGGAACATGGCCAGGAAAAGGAAAAACGCGCAGTAGGTAGGCTTGACAGGAAGGAATGAAGCGACTGGCGGCCACTAGACAGGCCAGCTTGGCAGGGGAAGTACTGAAGCTTCAGGGCCAAAGAAGCAAGCAGACAAGGTTCAGGACAAAACAATCAGGGAGGTAGTTAAGCAAGCAAATCAGCGGCTAATGCCGCTCGTCCAAAGTCCGGACCAAGACCCCGCGACAGGGGAGGTAGCCACCATGCCCCTACCCCCCCCAAGCCCTGAGCCCTGTCCCCGGGCCACAGGCGCCACCTCTCCCACCCCCGCCCCTGTTCCCCCAGGGGTTAGACCCCCAGAAAACTAGACCAGCCACCCCTCAGGTTCACCTTAGCCCGGGCAATCCATTTAGAGGACCAGAAATTAATGGGATGGACAGCGGGTTCGCGGCCCCAGAAGGGCCAGGAGAACTGTACCCCTCATTGGAAGAATGCACGGAATCAGCGAACCCACAACCTGCAATCGGGATGTGTCCTTTAAAAACAATAGGACTGAACAGGGGGGCACCCATTAACATCAGGATACCCTGGAGAGAATCAGATTTGGCGTCTATGCAGGAGCGGGTGAGAACCTTGCTGGCTGAACAGCCCGGTCACATACCGGAACTTATGCGTTTGTGGATACAAAATACAGGCGCAGATTGGCGGGACGTCTGCCACATGGGAGTGGCTGGAGAAAGGCATGATTTGAGTCGATCTGAGTTTCGCGCGAAGTCTGGGAGACTCACTCGTATATGAATGAGGAATGAATGTATATTGGGATGTTAATTGACGTGTGTATCTGGCCAATGTATTTGTCTGTATGACATATGCAAAGCAGAGGGTTTCGGTGTGAAGCTTTGTAAGTGGTCTACTTGACATTCCCTAGCGACTATCCGAGGGAACAGGTGAGGTCCTGAACTGAGTCCGGATTTTCATCTGTTTGGGAGTGTTGGGATTCGTGTGGAGGCACGAGGGTGCGCGCCAGGACGGAGGGCGGCGTGGCGTCGTCGCGTTGAGATGGTTGTGCCAGGTTGATCGGCGATCTCTGAATTTAAATCGGATTTTTGTCGTGTGTGTTGTGAAATTAACGTCTATCCGAGAATCCTGGCGATGTTCGTTTAATTAAAGTGTGGTACAAACCTGTGTTTCCGCCGTGCGGCTCCGTGGAAGTTTGGGTAGAGTTATTGTGCGTTCGGGCAGGAGCCGAGCGAACCGCGAGTCACGTGTGCGCTGAATGGGGGCTCTCGGTTTTGGGCAGTTGTCGTTGTAATTGTTGTTGTCAGGATGGGAAATAAGAGCAGTTGTTGTTGAGTTTGTTGAATTGGGTTCAGAGCATGAGATTTGCTCAGAGTGCCGGCGATAACTCGCCCACTCTCAGAGGAGGATGTGTGCCCAAATGCATTGTGGGTCATTTCGACTTTGCTGGATGTCGGACGTTCAGTTTCAACTGTCGGTATGTGGTGTGGCTTGTGCCAAGGTGTGCGGTGGTCAGGTGTGTAACGAAGCCATTTGTCCAGTGTCAGGAGTGGGATGGGAGCGGAATGAGTGTACTTGGGAGGATATTGTTCCAGGTACAAGACAAGATGCTCTTGCAATGACGGGGGGCAAGGAGACACCTAGATGTGTGAATAAGGTACGTCGAATGGTTGTCGGAGGTTGTGGTTTCATTGCTGTCTGTTCTGTGGAGTTATATTTCTGAGGCATGGATTTCAAGGAGGAGGTGTGTGCCCCGAGAAGATTGTGGGTCGCAGATTGGGCACTCTGGGTGGACACGAGGGTTGCAGTTGTGTGGGCGCGAGGAGGTTTGTTGATGAAGCGTTGTGCGAACGAGGAGGGATGTGCGAAAGGTGCACCAGGTAGCAAGGGTGCTGCATTGTAAAGCACGCCTCGTACGGACGTTCCTGGGCGGATTGTGACGGTTGTTGGATTCGTAGAAGTTAGCATTATGCTATGTAGAGCCACATTAATGGTCATTTGTCCATTGTCGCCGGACTTGCATTACTTGTGGGATAATAAAGCGCTGGTTACCCCAATTTGAAGTTTGACCTTTCGAAGTTTATTTGACCTTTGTTCGAGATATGTAAGGGTAAGAGGTCAGAGGCAATTCACTAACCTTGGAAGAACGACAGGCGGAGTCAGTCTACAGGGTGTTGCTTTAACGACAGGATATAGAACTTAAATCTGGAGAGAATATCGGGACATATATTGTTGGATAAAACTGAAATCATGTACGTAATTAGCGAACAGAGAATATCGAGTTTTTTGTTGTTGTGGAAGCGTCAGGTACAGTACGCTTGGAATTTAATTTAACCGGGCCGAGCACAGTGACGTGTTTGATCGAGCCGTGGGGATAGTCATGTTAAGAGGAGGACATTTGGGAGGATGAAGAGATGCAAGTAACATGGATTAAGCTGTGGTATCAAGAGGTATTGTGGTTATTATAACTCACTGATTATTATAGGGGGCGCCGGGCGCACCAAGTACAGATCGGGTTGCATGATGGAACATGGAGCAGGGTGGAACACCCCGTGTGGTTGGAGGTTGAAATGCAGTGAACATGCCCGATTTTTGGCTTTGCGAGGCTCCAGGTAGAAGCTGGCATTTCGATACTGTGGATTATATTGTGCCTGTCAGGAGAGGTGATGTCCTTTGCTGGGGCTTGTGATACGCCTCTGTTATCTGTCTGTCTGTCTGTGAATTACAGTGTGTCTGGAGAGGAGGTCAGTCAGGTAGGATGGGTATACCGATTCTCTTAATACATCACTGTTATACTCTTAAAGTATAACACCACCAATATACACTGTAATTGCAATAAAATGTTGAAATGAGTCAAACATTTTATCGTCTTCTTTAACGGGCACAATTATTCCTCCATTATTGTGGGGTTGGCCAAGGGGAAGCTTGTCCAAGGTCTTTCACGAACCAGTTGGCCAGGTCTGTTATTTGACAGTCAAACATGCTATCGCGTTGAGTTAAAATAATTTTGGATTGTATGATTAATGTTAATACAGATTTATGTTCGTAAGGTGTTTTGTTATTTATTATACTGAAAATAGTTAACTGTGTAGTATAAATAATAGTCTGCTACAATATAATGCTTTATGCTGCTGTTCTAGCTTAATTGTGAAATTCTTTAATGTGTCATAATATACAGGATAAAATAGTTTTTGCTTGCATTTCTTAAACTTTGTAAATGTCACAATATAGTGTCGAAGGAGAGGGTTTGGTCAAAGATGGTGCCAAGATTCCGGTTGTGAGTGGATGTGGATACTGGGATACCGTCGATGTTGGGGGGAAGGTTATGGGTGGATTCGGTGAGCGGTTTTGGGGGTAATGAAGATTAATTCAGATTTAGCGTAGTTAAGTTCGAGGTTGCTGATCTGAAGCCAGGATTTTATTTCAGTGATGCAGTTTGTCAGGATAGAGCGAATTGTGGTGATTAAGCTGTTGTAGATGCTGTCAATTTTGCTTTGAATGCAAGAAAGGAAATGCAGTTTCTACTGTGAAGGACTGGTGGTGGATCGACCGAATGGTCCAGGAAGGAAGGAGGGTGCAGGTGGCACCAGGTGTGAGTGCACAGGTGTGCACCAACAGGTGTGTGGAGCAAGGTGGTGGTATCCAGGGCGCTGAGGAGTTTGTTCACGTTGTAGAGTTTGTTTATTTATTTGTTTATTTAGATTGTTTATTGTAGAGAAGAGTACTTTTGGGATTCCGGAGCCAGAGTGGTGATGTTTGAGTTGAGTGGCCACAGCACGTTCCAAAACTTTTGACAGAAAGGGTAGGTTGGAGATGGGTCTGAAGTTATTTAGGGTGTCAGGGTTTAGTCCAGGGTTTTTCCAGAATGGGGGTGAAGTTTCACGAGTTTTTGGGGAAATCGGTATGTGAAGCTGGATTAAGTTGGAACTGCTTGATGAGCCATGGAGATGGATTGGGTTTTGTTGTTGGTTGTCTGGGAGTTCGGTTGTTGCATTGCCAAAGGTTTCTGTGTGGTGGACACACTCGTTGGCTGTTGTCTTGTGTGACGTGGATGGAGATGTATGTGGCTGCGTGTGGCTGCCTGGAGTCGGGAAGGCGGCTACAGTGGTTGATATTGGTTGTGGATTGTCCGGGGTGCTTCGATTTGCATAGGGGGTGAAGATTGGGATATTACATTATTTTAAGTAAGTATTGGCATGAGTAATTACATAAGTAATTATGAGTTATTATGAGTATTAGTTATGAGTAAGTGATTATTACCTTCGCAAAAGCGGAAGGTTATGTTTTGATCGCTGTGTATTTATTTGTATGTCTGTGTGTGTGTGTGTGTGTATGTGTATGTTATTCGCATAACTCAAAAAGTATTCAACCGATTCGCATGAAATTTGGTGGGATGATAGGTTATTATCTGGGAACCATTTGATTAGATTTTGGAATCGATCGGGTCAAAGGTCAAGGTCAAGGTCATGAAAAGGTCATGGATGTGATTACAATATCAAACTTTTGGCGGGATAGAATGGTTTAATTTGAAACAAATCTTCCCGCATGACAACGTAGGTGTGGCTTTGCTACACAGATCTTGTAGTCTTTTATTTTGGCAACAAAAGTAGCTGCGGCGAAGGTATGCGCTCTACCGAGTGCCCGTTCTAGTTTTAGTAAAGTTACATGTTTCGCTGTGTTGTGGATCTGGGGACAAGCTAGTTTGATGGGTACCCTGGGGTCTTCGGCGTGTCTATGTGTTTGGCTGTCTGTTACACCGGACTCTTGAATGGGTTTTCATGAGACGCATTTCAGACATAATAACAGTGAGAATCTATTTTGAGCGAATCACAGTGGGTGAGGAAAACATTGTGTGTGACCAGACACCAGAACTGACCAGAATTGAAATTGGAAGTAGACCAGGTTATTTCCATTATTTGTTTATTCGTGAAAATAAATAAATAATAGGGGGAGGTTAATGGAGGTTAATGGTGGTTTGTTTGTGTTAATGGAGGTTAATGGTGGTTTGTTTGTGTTAATGGAGGTTAATGGTGGTTTGTTTGTGTTAATTCTAGTTGAAACTCTAGCTGAAGTAATTTTCGTTTATTTTTATTATTTTATTGATTTTTATGATTTTGATTGATTTTTGATTTTTTGATTTGATTTGAGATTTGAGATGATTGATTTTTATTATTTTATAATTTTATTTTTATTGATGTTGGAAACAGGTAATGGGATGCTGAGAGAAGGATTGAATTTAATTTGAATTGGACTGGATTAAATGGGATTGAATTTAAAATTGAATATTGGATAAAATTGGATCCACTTGAAAAAAGTGGATTAGGAAATTGGAGACAAGGTGTTCTATGAAACTATGAATTGAATGAATTGAATCTATGAATTGGAGACCTGTAGACCAGGTGTTCCCAGGAGACTTGTGGACCAGGTGTTCCACCAGAGGAAAAAGACCAGGTGTTCGTGGAGCACTTCACCTGCAAGAACGCCTTGGAACCAAGGTGGAAGGGACCAGTCCAGGTGTTGCTGACTACACCAACGGCTGTCTTTTGCGAGGGCAAGACCTCGTGGATCCACGCCACGCACTGTAAGTTGGCCATACAAGCACCAGACACTACACCACAGCAACCACAGTAAGGATGGGCCTAATCATAGGTGCGATACTATTGATAGCAACAGTAGCTAGGGGAAGCTGGGACAAGGGAGCTCGGGGATTACATTACGAATAGTACTGCAAGATAAACACAACCACAACATAACGGCTATAACATTCTCTAGGGGGGTTAGTAGGATTAATGGGGTGGTAAGGGGACTCCAGTGCTTATCCACCCACCTGGTCCCACCCCATGGGACAATGTTTATATGCGGCGACAAGGCTTACCCCTATTTACCAAATAATTGGGGGGGCACATGTTATCTGGGTTCAGTCCTTCCTGACGTTGAGATACTGGATGAGCTAGACCCAAAGTCCTTGGACAGGCGTTATAAGAGGTCAGTCATGAACGAAGATGGAACCACTAAACTACACGGGAGCCTATGGGAAAAGGTGTTTGGTTTCTTCTTCCCAGGAGCGGGCACAGTCATGGATAGTTTCCGGATAGACAAATTGGCTTTGGCCCTAGAAAAGGTGGCAAACGACACCGCCACGGCTCATGACATACTATTGGACACGGTAATTCACATGCGTACAATGGTGATGCAGAATCGGGTGGCTTTGGACATGCTCTTGGCAGAGAAAGGAGGGGTATGCGGAATTATAGAGGGAAAATGTTGCACTTACATACCCGATCCATCTGAAGGAGTGTCAGCCGCAATAGTGAGACTAAGGGAAACTAGCCACGCCCTGACGATCGATCGGATCGCGCGCAAAAATTCTTATACATTTAGCTGGCTCACTGACTGGTTCCGGGGATGGACGGGCACCATAGTGAAGTGGTTATTGACCGCACTGGCTGTGATAATCGGGGTAGTAATTTGGGGGGCACTAATGAAATCTCTAGTCCTCCTCTGTATGAGAAAGTATTTTACAGGATGGAAAGTGAAGAAGCCGCTGACAACGACTATGGCTCTGACCACAGAGGCCGTCGACCTGAACGGGTCCTTCAACAAGGCAGTTGCGACCAACGCTCCAGAAAATTGTATTGAATTTTGTGACGACTGTGATACTTGTGTGGATCCCATGTGGGAACTGGCTGCTGCCTGTATGGATGTTTGTGATGACTGTGATACTTGTGCTGAAAACCCCTTGCGTGTACTGGCTAACGCCTCTTATGTATTACAAGCTGACAGCTGCACGCCCCCTTCCGACCCAACTATGGATCTGATTGCGACACTGGGTCTGGCGGTAGAGGGACCCGACGCGGATGTCCTAGACCCGCAAGCCGACCAGGCGCCCATGGGAGACTTTGACATAAAGGAAGTCCCTCTCTTTTCTCCAAATGTTTTAAGTTCAAATGCTTCAAGTGAATCGGATTTTTACGCTCTGTACCCTGATCAGGAAATTGAGACACAAGATACTGACGACATTTTGTATTCCCCAGAACAGCAGCACGTGAGGGACCTCATGGGCATGACCGTTGATTAACTTCGAAGATCTGCAAGGACTGCGTCTGCAAAGGGTGGGGGGAGCAAGTTCCGCAGGGGAGGTTGTGGGCCCTCTGGCGGGGCAGAACCTCATCTGGACCAGACGTCTTCGTTGTGGATCCGAAACGTTAATGGACTTTCATGTTCTGAGCCCTCAGGTTCAAAGCACGCACCACACGACACGTTCCCTAAATGCACGGGCGAGGTGCTATGGGCGCACGGTATGCCCTTGGGAGATACCCGCATTACACGATTGTCTTTCAATAAAGCCCGATGTGGCACGTTGTCTCTTAAGATACTTTGTCTCGACGAGACAAGAGGAGGGAATGTCAAGTCGTAGATTTGTTATTGCCTAAAGTTCAGTTATAGACGTTGGTTGCTAATGTGTTATGATTTAAATGTTGTTTAAAAATGCTATTTTCATAAAGTTAATAAAAGGTTTTTGCTTCGTTTTAGTCTAAAATGAGGAAAGACTCGCTTCGGTCGTGCTGGACAATTGTATACGTGTGCTTTTTCGAGGCTAGATAAGGCCGGTCGTAAAATCACGCTCACATGCGCGTGATTTTGTGTAACGCTAGTAGAATGATTAGATTGCAGACATAAACCTATCGTTAAAACCATATATATTTTGTATTAATCACAGCGACGCTTGACTCTGTATAAACATGCTTTGAATTACTCATTTGAACAAACCCATATATTTTATGGCCTTATCGAAGCCAAAGAATGCACCCTCCCTTTAATGAGTTATATTTTCTGTCTCCTCGGAGCCCAGAGAAACATCTGGTCCAGATAAGGGACGGATGACGGTGGGGGCTAGGATGACGGTGAGGGACTCTCGCCAGTCACTTTGTTCTCTCGGAGATTTTCTGATAAACTTGTCCCTATTTATACGGACTGCGAATCAATGTGCTTCAGGAAGGGCTGAACGTGGCATGAGGGCAAGTCGTGCTGTAGATGTTCGCCTTCCTCCGGATCTGTATAAGTTGGTATTTAATAAAGACCGTCATCCTCAGGCTATTGGTGGAACTTCTTTTAAGAGCCAAGAGTTGTTTCTTGACATATATATATATATATATATATATATATAATTATATATATATATATATATATATATATATAACTGTAAGAAATAGTAGAAACTCCAAAGTACGAGCAGGGCGTCTCATTTGTATTGAATATATAATCGTTAGATTAAATAAGACGCGGACGTTGAACTTTGGCGTGGCTCTTCCTTCTGTATGCAATTTTTTACTCACATCACACATCTCACACACATCACCATACACACTTGACTGATATACATGCCTGCTGTTTTTGTAGACTCAGAAGAAGACCTTTGTTGGTCGAAAGCTTGTCGACAATTAAAGATCGACGTCCTGAAGCTACGTCCGCGTCTTATTTAATCTAACGATTATATATATATATATATATATATATATATATATATATATATATATATATATATATATATATATATATATATATATATATATATATATATATATATATATATATATACACATACAGACTTGGCATTTAATATGGATTATTTTTTTTGTGGGGGTGAACATACTTTTCAAGATATCTTAGAACCAAAAGTTCATTGGAATTATGTTGAAATAATTCTAGATTTAGTTAATGTGACCTTTAAAAGAAAGAAAAACCACATTTGACATTTCAAAACAAATAAATTGATCCTTGAAAGTGATGTAAACTGACATCGAACTCAATTCATGGACAGTACTGTGTTAAACTTCTGTACGTTTTCCAGAAGTATCTCTTTATTTTGCACATTAGCCAATTTTTTTTTAAACAAAAACAAAAGTTAAATTACGACTGGGATTACGGACAGTAAAATTACAGTTCAGTACTGCGTGTAACCCCCACGAGCATTCAGGAGAGCATGTACACGTTGAGGCATGCTGTTCATGAGATTTGCCAAGGTTTGGACAGGAATGGCTTGCCATGCAGTGACAATAGCCTGCTGCAATTCACGCACAGAGGTCGGCTGCTGGTCCAAGTGGTCGATTTGACGCGTTAATTCTGCCCACAAGTTCTCTATCGGATTCATATCCGGGGACATAGCAGGCCACTCCATATGCTCCACACCATGGTCAGCAAGAAAGTGTTGGATCATGCGAGCACGATGAGGCCGTGCATTGTCATCTTGGAAGACAAAGTTTCCTCGGAAGGCTGCACGAGCAAATGGAAGCAATGTTTCTTCCAGAATGGCCCTGTACTTGAACTGGTTCAGGTTTCCATTCAGAACAACCATGTCAGTTTTGCCCCCTGCATGAAAAGCAGCCCAAACGGTCACACCACCACCTCCAGCTTGGACTCTTGGCACTATACAATCTTTGTTGTAGGCTTCATGCACTTGTCTGCGCACTCGGACGCGGCCATCTTGACGATAGACCAGAAATCTAGACTCGTCACTGAAGGTTACGTGATTCCAGTGTCCTGGCTGCCATTGACGGTGCTCTCTGGCCCACTGCAATCGGCGCTGGTGGTGTTGTCTTGTCAGGCATGGCTTTCTCAGGGGACGCCTGGCACGATAGCCTGCTTGAACCAGTCATTGGTTGACTAGCCTTCTGGATACAGGCATATTTGTCAGTTGCTGCCACTCAGCCCTAAGCCGATTAGCTGACTTGGTATGGCCATTGCGGACTAACAGGTGCAGCTGGCGATCATCCCTCCTCGTGGTTCTGCGGGAACGTCCTGGCCTCGGTATTGGAGTAGGGACACCCCTCTGAGCATTTCGTTTCAGGATCTTTGACACCTGACCTTGAGTGATGCCATAATGCCGAACAATAGCACGCTGTTTCATGCCGTAATTTCGTAAAGCTACCACTAAATGACAAACAGCATTGTCGAGTTGACGGACCATCTCCAGAGGAAGCGGCAATAACTTTTGGAGACGTGCAGCAGTTGTTTTCCACCAATACAGAACGCAACAACCCTTATATACCCGATTGTGAAGCCAATCATCAAATGCACCTGTCCGTACATTTTGTCACGCCACCAGTGATATAATCCTGTTATTGGCTTCTTGCTGCGACAGACAATCAGTGACATGGTTCTTTTATCAAAGAAATCACCAAAGTGTAAAAGAAACTCACCAGATTGATATACTGAGTTAAGAAAGTAAACCCAAGTCAAGAGAAAAAAATAATTCCATATTAAATGCCAAGTCTGTACATATATATATATATATATATATATATATATATACACATGTGTGTGTGTGTGTGTGTGTGTGTGTGTGTGTGTGTGTGTGTGTGTGCGTGTGTGTGTGTGTGTGTGTGTGTGTGTCTGGCTCTGGCAAAAGCAGACACTTGCGGGCATTTCTCTTCGCGAGAAAAAGCCGAAGAGAGTCAAAATATGACCATAGGGACCAAATTGAGATTTTTATATGGATAGAAAGAGTACCTTCTCGAGATTATTATGCACCAAAACATTTTTCAAAGAAACAACAAAAAAGTTGTGAAATTTAAGGAATAATCTAAAATGTCATTCTGTGCTCAAAAAAAATGTGCTCAAAAAGACACGAAGATCGTGAAATTTCCCAAAAAAATTCAAGTGTTTTATTTTTTCAAATTTCACATTTTTCAAATTTTTCAAATTTTTCAAATTTCTAATTTCAAGTGTTTTACTACGAGCCATACATCGTAATTCGAAGGACATCCCTGACATATATGTTTGGTATGAATGAAAAGCTCCAGGTGTGCACATTCTTTGTGCATGTGAACTGTATTGTGAACTTTGAACCAAATTATCTCCATTGTTTAAATTAAAATATAACTAGCTACGGTACCCGCCCTATGGGCAGGGCTCCAATTGGGAAGCCCAAATGAAAAGGCAAAATATCAGAAATTGAAGGTTTTTTTTATTTTAAACGATTCATTTAAACATCCGTTGAATCATATCACACGCAAATCATCAACATCTAAACAGTATCTTTAGAATTTCAATAAAAGCCACATCACTGTTCATATCGGTAAATATTATTCCATCGTGTTTCAAATCGTGATCGATACACGATGATCGTGATTGTGGATCGTGATCGATAATCGTGCTCACAATCGCTATGTCTTATGTACTCCCGATACGTGCACCAAATTCCCGATATGTGTAAATGTACCAAATCAACAGTTAACAGGATTTTGAGCCGATAGCTGTTACGGCCTTGGCAAGATCGATGGAGACAGCGACCTGTTAGCGTTCACCGCCCAAATAGCTATGTGGAATTCTCTCATGTAGAGATTAAACGTTACGGCTGTTACGGCCTTGGAAAGCTCGATGGAGACAGCGTTTATTATACTTTTAATGAAGGACACTGTCTCAAGCCCCAGTCCCCATCATGGATGGGGCTCAGCGGTTTACCCGAGCCTGACGGCAAAGGGCAAGGTATACGCTGGCCCATCCAGTGTAGCGCGTGTTCGGCCCCGGACATCGAAGGGCATTAAACGTTTCATTAAACATTAAACGTTCATAAAAGGATTACGAAACGAAAAACATTACGAAATTACGTTCACACCGTGACGTCAAACACTACCGTGAACACATACATCGTCACAATGAGAACATCGTCACAATGGGCGTTATGCGAACGTGAATGTTATGCGGGAGTCCAAACCTGAGAATACTTGAGACCAAAGCTGAAATTGGGAAAACTAAATAGCCTATTTTACTCCTGGTGATCCCAGGATTACCCACACAAAATATCGTTTCGATCGGTTGAGCCGTTTTAGCGGTACCTTCGAACAGACAGACAGACGGACAGACATTTGGTGAATTATAGTAAGATTGTCATTAAACAACACCTATTCCCCATGTCGAGTTCTTTACAATGAGCCATGTTTCAATTTTTCATGCAGCGGTTTTGGAGATATAGAGGTGAAACATTTTTCGGGTTTTCCAAGATGGTGCCTGTACCACATGACATATGACGTCATGATTATCATTAAAATATTCCACAGGAGGAGGCGCTCCTTTGGTGAAAATCTAGTGCCCTTCAGACCAACAGTTGCTGAGAAAAAACAATTCCCAATGATCGGATAAGTGTTGTACATGTCGAATTATGACGTCATAACGAAGGCACCGATGGCATCATCATTAACATATGTTATTCCCCAAGGGTAGTACTTGACAATGAGCCATGTTTCAAATTTTTCCATGAAGTGGTTTCGGAAATATAGAGGTGCAACTTTTTCGATTTTTCCAAGATGGCGTCTGTACCACGTGACCTATGACGTTATAATTATCATAAAAAATTATACAGGAGGAGCTGCACATATTCTGAAAATTTAATGTCCATTGGACTAACAGTTGCAGAGAAATTTTTGTTTTATTCATATTGATCAGATCAAGCGTTGTACTTGTCGAATTATGACGTCATAATTAAGGCACCAATGACATCATCATCAACATATTGTTACGGATCCAGGGGACGGCACTCCTGTTAGCAAGGGGGGGTTAATCCCCTTGTCCTGTTAAGCTGGCCGTCCGCCGGTCCTGGAAGTATGACATCACTTCCGGTCGGTGGTGAGTAGGGTTGAAAGCCCAATCCGTCCTACTACCTAATTACCACCACCGGCCGTAAGCGAGGAGATACTCCCACCCGGGCCGCAGCGTGAATGGATGCGCCGAGCGAAGCGAGCTGTGACTCGGGCCGTTAACAAAGGACTAAACCCGACTGGCGAGGTTGGCCGGCGAGGACTAAACCCGACTCCGAGCGTTGGCCGAATCGTGCCACAGGTACTCAATTGGGAAGGGACTAAAGCGATCGGGGGAAGAAGAAACCAAAGTAAAGGAAGAACAGATATTTATTAATTATGTACACGAAACCCGAAGAGGAAATGAAAGAAGGGCATTTACAAGGAGAGGAAGAAGCAGATACACAGGGCAGCCTTAAAACAGTCTTATATTACCATACGCCCAGACAGAACAAACAGACTTACACGGATAGGGAATGGCAGGAAGGAATGGCTGGAAGGGGTAGAAGGTCCAAGCAGATGGCAGGGCAGGAAGGTCCGGGCAGATGGCACAGCGTCGAGGTCCGCTGCAGATCACGCTCCGGTCCATGCTCCGCCGGGCTTGAGGCGAAACCCGGCAGCAGCTGCACGTATCGGTTTCACGTGGTCGGACAATGCTAATATATCGCGGTATTGTCGTTGTCAATGGACCCACTCTCCTGCCTTACGATTCGTCGTGTTCTCATCTGGTACCTCGTACTTCGGACCTTCGCACTCATCTGGTGAAGCAATCCCTCCCAGCCGCTTTTATTGGGCGTTTCTGTATCCAGCCGCCAGCTCCTAGGACACGCCTACCGGTCAGCTCACCTCGGCCCTGGTTGGCCGGCGAGGGCTCACTGGATCCACCTCTTGAGGAGACATTGACAGGCCACGCCTCGTTCCTGGCGCTCGAACCCACTCCACCCCTTTTTCCTCCAGATTACCGCGTGCGTAATGGCGGCTTGGGGCCAGCAAACAAACCAAGACAAGGGGCAGTGAACGCTGCCCTACCGCTACTGCACTTTGAAGAGAGGGAGATGATTGGGGATAATTGAAGGGGCCTATATTATTTGATTAATGCAACGTAGATTCAACTATTGGGAACAGATCCTTAACTAAAACACTCGCCAAAGTGTTTGCAATGCTGGCTAAAGCGTTTGCAATGCTGGCTAACATGTTTGCAATGCTGACTAAAGTGTTTGCAATTCTGGCTAAAATGTTTGCAATGCTGGCTAAAGTGTTTCCAATGCTGGCGAATGTGTTTGCAATGCTGGTTAAAGTGTTTCCAATGCTGGCGAATGTGTTTGCAATGCTGGTTAAAGTGTTTCCAATGCCAGCTAAGGTGTTTGCAATGCTGGCTAAAGTGTTTGCAATGCTGGAAAAGGTGTTTGCAATGCTGGCCAAAGTGTTTGCAATGCTGGCCAAAGTGTTTGCAATGCTGGCTTGAGTGTTTGCAATGCTGGCTGAGGCGTTTGCAATGCTGGCTGAAGTGTTTGCAATGCTGGCTAAAGTTGAGATAACTGAGATAACTACAGAGAGGTCCTATGGTGTTCTACGTGTTGTACATGGACTAACTAGGGTGCGATCTTTAATATTAGCCAACCATGGGAGTATTTACAGGGGATTATTTATAAGGGAACATTTACTAAAATTTACAAAGTGAAGGTTCTAAAAACCGTAACAATATCTTATTCCCCATTGTGAGGACTTGACAATGAGCCATGTTTCCATTTTTTTCCATTAAGCGGTTTGGGAGATAGAGGTGTAACATTTTTCCAAGATGGCGTCCATACCACGTGACATATGACGTCATAATTATAAATACAAAAATTATACAGGCGGAGGCGCTTCTATGGTAAAATTTCATGTCAATTTGACCAACGGTTGGCCAAGAAAATGAATTTTTAAAATACGTACACGGCACATGTACGAAACTGAATGCTTAACCCTGCTTTTCGCCTTGCGAGCACACGGTAATAATGCATGAATCACTAGTGCTAATTACCCCGACTTTGGAAGCACACAGAATGCAAGATCTGTGAGGCCACGCCCCGAGGAGCCTTGATTGGGCGGGATTTTGATTGACAGAAACGACGGGTAAGATGGAACTCGCTGATAGGGTCGGGACGGAGACGTGTTGAGATGACGTCAGAGCCCGAGGAACAAAAGACTGTGTTCCCGACATTTTGTCCTCCTTTTTCTCTTCCGCATGGGGAGTTCAGAACGCTCTGACAGGCATTTTCCCGCTCTGGTGCCTTGTTCTGGAGACTATAGCGAAGGGTAGTTGTTGCAGCTCTTGCCCCTTCTGATTTGGACGCCGTCACGAGCGGCCATGTTGGGACATCTTGTTGGTGGTCGTGCAGAGGCATCCACGGTTTTCCGTACAGAGGATGGGTGGACGAGCACGGTGTGGAAGAGCAGGCTGCAGGCCTGCCGTTTGCTTCGCGCAGAAGGCCTGTTTCGTGCCAGCAGGCGCGGCCTAGTGAACGAGGGCGTACTGAGGCCGAGCAGCGCGGGAGCGAGCGGATTTCCCACCAACACCAGAGCCGCACCCAGACTGCGCACTCGGAGCCTGGACGAGTCCTGACAAGACGCACCGGTCGAGTGAGCCAAGTGCAATTAAATAACACGTTTTTCTTTTGCCGTTATATTTTCCATTGTCCGTATATGACTCTGTGTGGGAGCGCTCCATATACTGTATAAATTTCCGTGTTACCGTGTTTTATTTTGTTACCGGCATTCTTCAATAAAGCCGGTATTTTTGGACATTTTAATTTTGTGTTGGTCGAGTTATTTATTACAGGTTCGAGGACATCTGGGGATCCGTTCAGGTGAGGCTCCCGTTTCCCCTCCCTCTTGCTCCCCCACACGTATTAACTCCGCTATATCTTTTTGAACTGAACGCCTCAGAGTAACAGCTCATTTGGTCATCCGTGCTACCCTAAGATGTTCACCAATGGTAGTCACGTGACAATACTTAATAAATAGATAATAATTAAGTAATTAATCAATTAATTGATTAATCAAAAAACAAAAAATACCGTGTTTCCCAAAGCACTTGCTCACTATGGTGCCGAAATTTTAGTTTCCTAGCTCAAAGGATGGCTGAGATATCGCCCGGACAAACAAGAAAGAAAACAAGTACACATACATTCAAAGTACACCGCCCCATGCCAAATAATTAAATATGCTGCAGCGCGGCATTGCCGGGGCGCCTCCGGCGCCCGGCAATACCGCAGTGCAGCTCATTGAGGCTGCATTGGGAGGGAGAGGTGTACACTAATTGATTGATTAATTGTATAATTAAAATCAATAAAAGATTATCACAAAATATTTTCATAATCAATTGGCTAATCGCATAACTAAACCAGTAGTGCTTCATCCGAAGATGTATCTTTTAGAAATTTAATTAAATAAGTCATTTATAAAAAATTAAATAATTAATTGATTACTCAATAAATAATTAATCGATTAATCAATAAATACTTAATAGATGAAATGATTAATCAATAAATCAAAAATATCCTTGATAGCCACATCACTTGGTCACTCATGTCCAAATATTAGCTTCCCAGCTCAAAAGGTGCCTGAGATATTGGCCAAATGAGAAAGAAAATAAATAAATGATTAATAATGAAAATAAATAAATAATAATCATAAAAAAATTAAATTATTAATCAATTTGGTCAGAGAACACATAAACTACCACTATTTCATCAGAATCTGTAACTTAAAAAAAAAAAAATTTTTTGTCATTAATCGAATAATTAAATAATTAATCGATTAATTGATTAATTAATAAATCAAAAATATCCTTTGCAGCCAAATCACCTGGTCATTGGCATGTCCAAATATCAGCTTCCTAACTCAAAAGGTGCCTGAGTTAATAATGGTCAGAAGATAAATGAAATTTAATTAATTAAATAAGTACTTAATTAAACGCTAATAATTAAATAACTCCTCAATTAATTGATTATTCAAAAAACAAAAAATACCGTATTTGACAAAGGACTTGCTCACTACTGTGCCGAAATTTCAGCTTCCTAGCTCAAAGGATGGCTGAGATATCGTCCGGACAACCAAGAAAACAAGAAAACAAACAAGAAACCAGAGTGAAAACTGAGTACTCTCTTTCAGCGTGCGTCACTGCCGAGCCCCCTTCGGTGCCCGGCAATGACGATTTGCAATGCCTGGAGGTGGCATAGGAAAGGAGCGGTGTACAACAAGTACAGACATTCAAAGTACAACACACCCATGCCAAATGAATAAATATCCTCCAGCGTGGCATTTCCGGGGCACCTTAGGCGCCCGGCGATACCGCCGTGCAGCTCATAGAGACTGTATTGGGAGGGAGAGGTGTACAATAATTGATTGATTAATTGCACAATTAAAATCAATAAACAGTAATCATAAAATATTTTCTTATTCAATTGACTATTACTAATAGCATACTGTAGAAGTATAAAACTTTTCCAGGTAGGCGAGTCATCGCAAGCATTCCAATTGAAAAACTCTACCTTGTCCTAAACCACCACCTAAATTGTGCACTACCTAAACCTCGAGTGTTTCATTTGAAGCTGTAACTTTAAAATTAAATAAGTCATTAATCGTGATAATGACATAATGCCCAGAAGAGAAAGCAAATAAATAAGGACTTAATTAATCGACAATAATTAAATAACTAATCAATT
This sequence comes from Myxine glutinosa, assembly GCF_964187855.1. Classification (NCBI taxonomy): domain Eukaryota; kingdom Metazoa; phylum Chordata; class Myxini; order Myxiniformes; family Myxinidae; genus Myxine; species Myxine glutinosa. The sequence continues at coordinate 364,714,908 of NC_136261.1, read as the reverse complement.
AATTAATAAAAAAACAAAAGAAATACTGTTTTCGCCAAAGCACTTGCTCACTAATGTGCCGAAATTTCAACTTCCAAGCTCAAAGGATGGCTGAGATATCGCCCGGACAAACAAACAAACAAAGAAATATATCGTGCACAGCACGATACTTGTGAAATCCCGAAAATAAGTTGTTGGCCTATGATGACCTCAAAAATAATTGGTGCTTGAATTCAATGACCTGGTATGCAAATCCTCTTAAAATTTCAAGTCAATCAGATGAAGATTGAGAATTTGATAAATTTGACAAAGTTAGTGACCTTTTGGCCTATGCTGATCTCAAAAATAGTTGGTGGCTGAATTCAGTTAGCTGATATAAAAATCCTATTCAAGTTTCAAGTCAATCGGATGAAAATGGAAGATTTTAGAAATATGGAAAAAGTGGTTGACCTTTGGCCTATGTTGACCTTGTGACCTATGTTGACCTCAAAAATAGTTGGTTGAATTCAGTGACATGATATGCAAATCGTCTTCAAATGTGAAGTTAATCGGATGAAAATTGACAATTTTAGAAATTTGGCCTATGTTGACCTTTTGGCCTATGTTGACCTCAAACAGTTGGTGGTTGAATTCAGTCATCTGATAAGAAAATCCTATTTTTTTTAGCTGATATGAAAATCCTATCGGATGAAAATTGAGGATTTTAGAAATTCGAAAAAAGTGGTTGACCTTTGCCTATGTTGACCTTTTAGCCTACGCTGATCTCAAAAATAGCTGGTGGTTAAATTCAGCTAGCCGATATGTAAATCCTATTCAAATTTCAAGTCAATCGGATGAAAATTGAGGATTTTAGAAATTTGAAAAAAAGTGGTTGAATTTTTTTTGAGGGTCTTTTGACCTCAAAAATACATAGGATTTTGGCGAACCACAAATTCCACCGTTTAGTGAAGTTTCGGAAAGATCGGTTTAAAATTGTGACGTGTAGGCAAGTATAAGTGAGCGGACAGAAACACAAACAACCACACAAATCGGAGTGAATAAAATACTTGTCCAAAAATTTTTTTTGGGCCAAGTAATAACGCACAAGGCCAACCAATGTACTTGAAAAATCTTCAATTTTCGCAAGTAACAAGCAAGAAAGAAACCAGAGTGAAAACTGAATACTCCCTTTCAGCACGCGTCATTGCAAGGCCCGGCGATGACGTCATGTAAAGCTTGGAGATGGAATAGGAATGGTGAGGTGTTCAACAAACAAACAAGAAATGCCGTGCATAACACGATACTTGCGAAATACTTAAAATAAGCTGTTGACCTTTGTCCTATGTTGTCATTTCGACCTATGTTGATCTCAAAAATAATTGGTGGTTGAATTCAGTGACCTGACGTGCAAATCTTGTTCAAATTTCAAGTCGATTGAAAAATATTGATGAATCGGATCAAAATTGATGAATGTAGAAAATTGACAAAGTTGTTGACCTTTGGCTTATGTTGACCGTTTGACCTCAAAATCAATAGGCTTCTTGCTTATGATCAACGCTAACATTTCGTGAAGTTTTGTAAAGATCAGTTTAAAATTGTGACCTCAAGGCGATTGGCAAACAGGCAAACAGAGAATAACGTACAAGACCAACCAATATACAGACTTAGCATTTCATATGGAATTTTTTTTTTTTCTTGACGGGTTTACTTTCTGATTTCAGTATATCAATCTGGTGAGTTTATTTTACCCTTCGGTGATGTCTTTGTTGAAAGAACCATGTCACTAATTGTCTTTCGCAGCAAGAAGTCAATAACAGGATTATATCACAGGTGGCGTGACAAAATGTAAGGACAGGTACATTTGACGATTGGCTTCACAATCGGGTATATAAGGGTTGTTGCGTTCTGTATTAGTGGAAAACAAATGCTGCACGTCTACAAAAGTTATTGCCGCTTCCTCTGGAGATGGTCCATCAACTTGACAATGCTGTTTGTCATGGAGTGGTGGCTTTACGAAATTCTGGCATGAAACAGCGTGCTATTGCTCGGCAGTATGGCATCACTCAAAGTCAGGTGTCAAAGATCCTGAAACGAAATGCTCAGAGGGGTGTCCCTACTCCAATACCGAGGCCAGGACGTCCACGCAGAACCACAAGGAGAGATGATCGCCAGCTGCACCGGTTAGTCTGCAATGGCCATACCAAGTCAGCTAATCGGCTTAGGGCTGAGTGGCAGCAACTGACAAATGTGCCTGTACCCAGAAGGCTAGTCAACCAACGACTGGTTCAAGCAGGCTATTGTGCCAGGCGTCCCCTGAGAAAGCAACACCTGACCAGACAACACAGCCAGCGCCGATTGCAGTGGGCCAGAGAGCACCGTCAATGGCAGCCAGGACACTGGAATCACGTGACCTTCAGTGACGAGGCTAGATTTCTGGTCTATTGTCAAGATGGCCGCGTCCGAGTGTGCAGACAAGTGCATGAAGCCCACAACGAAGATTGTATAGTGCCAAGAGTCCAAGCTGGAGGTGGTGGGGTGACCGTTTGGGCTGCTTTTCATGCAGGGGGAAAAAATGACCTGGTTGTTCTGAATGGAAACCTGAACCAGTTCAAGTACAGGGTCATTCTGGAAGAAACATTGCTTCCATTTGCTCGTGCAGCCTTTCGAGGAAACTTTGTCTTCCAAGATGACAATGCACGGCCTCATCGTGCTCGCATAATCCAACACTTTCTTGCTGACCGTGGTGTAGAGCATATGGAGTGGCCTGCCATGTCCCCGGATATGAATCCGATAGAGAACTTGTGGGCAGAATTAACGCATCAAATCGACAACTTGGACCAGCAGCCTACCTCTGTGCGTGAATTGCAGCAGACTATTGTCACTGCATGGCAAGCGATTCCTGTCCAAACCTTGGCAAATCTTGTGAACAGCATGCCTCGTGTACGTGCTCTCCTGAATGCTCGTGGGGGTTACACGAAGTACTGAACTGTAATTTTACTGTCCGTAATCCCAGTCATAATTTAGCTTTTGTTGGAAATTTTTTTTGGCTAATGTGCAAAATAAAGAGATACTTCTGGAAAACGTATAGAAGTTTAACACAGTACTGTCCATGAATTGAGTTCGATATCAGTTTACATCACTTTCAAGGATCAATTTATTTGCTTCGAAATGTCAAATGTGGTTTTTGTTTCTTTTAAACGTCACATTAACAAAATCTCGAATAATTTCAACATAATTCCAATGAACTTTTGGTTCTAAGTCATCTTGGAAAGTAAGTTCACCCCCACAAAAAAAATATTCCATATTAAATGCCAAGTCTGGACTTGAAAAATCTTCAATTTTCGCAAGTAACAAGACAGACTGGGGTAAAAACTGAATACGCCCTTTTGGCGCACGCCAGGTCCCCTTGGGCACCTGGAGATGATGTGGTGCAGTGCCTGGAGATGGAGTGTGGGTTGGGAGTACCATAACTTACTCCTTTCACGCCAGCCGTGAGGTGTATTCACTGCTGAGACAGTTTCGTTGGCTAGGGAGTACAATCCTGGTCGGGGCATCCTCCTACACGGGATACTCGAACGGCTCATTCATCCCAGTAAGCTGGTTCTCATTGTGCTGACCTTGGAAGGACGACAGGCCTCCTGGTGTTAATTCAACGTCATTACAGGGGCTTGAACTCAGGACAGCGAGATGTTAAGCGCCCGCCACCGTATCCGTTAAGCGAACACTGGGCTTTCCCAAAATATTGTCGTGTTCCTTGCGATTACAATCTTTCCAAAGAAACGGATTGCCGAACAAGCTGTTACTCCGAGGTGTTCAGTTCAAAATATAGCGGAGAATATGTGTGGGGGGGCCTGGGGCAAATGGGGGGGGGGGGGGGGGGGAGAGAAACCAGAGCCTTATCTTCAGGGATCCCCTGATGTCCTCGACCCTGTAATAAATAACTCAAACAAAACGGAATTAAAATATACAAAAATAAACAGGTTTATTAAAGAAAATGCCAGCAACAAAGAAAATGCACGATCAATAAAACTAAAATGCTAAATCGGGATGTCTCCACAAACAGACCCAAATACAGACGAAAAGGGAAAGATATCTGAAAATAAATATGCATCTGTGTGCATTTAACTGAACTTGGCCGGAGTGTCTCGTCAATAATCATACCTCCCCCCACCCCCCCACCCCCGGCATGCAATCCGGACTCCTCTTTGGTGTTGGCGGGAAAAAGGCCTCAATGTGCGTCCCTTCACTTCGCGCACTAAGCGAACAGGTGTTGTCGCGCAGCTCGTCGTTCTTGCTTGAGGAAAACCGCAGCTTTCCATCCGCGGCTCTGTCGCCTCACGACCATCAGCCCGATGCCGGAACACGGCCGCTCGCAATGAAGCCTCCCCATGCAGAGAGCACAGCACAACTGTCCACTATCGCTTTTAGAACGAGAAGGCGCAAGAGGGAACGTTCGCTCTCAATCCCAGACACCAGAAGCAAGAGGGGAACGAGGAGAAGATGCGGGTGCACAACCATTCACTGCCAAACCCAAACCGAGAAGGGAAAATGTCCGCCGCTCCAAACTATTTTGTACCTCCGGCTCTGACGTCATCTTTGGTGCTTCACCAATCAGCAAGCCGCTTCTTACTAGTGCTTTCTGTCAATCAAAACCCCAAACCAATCACGGCTCTTTGGGGCGAGGCTCTCGGCCTGCCTGTCCTTGTGACGTAGCGGCTGCGGCACCAGCGGTATTGTTTAATTCCTGATTTCCGGTTAGTTTTATTAATTAGTGGTGTTTAATGGCCGATTTTGGCTAGTGTCTAGTGCGGTGTCATAAGAAACAAAGGTATAGATTACAGAGGTATTTACAAACAGGGAATTAATTTACCCTAATTAACAAGCCCCACTCCTCTGATGGAGACGAAAATACAAACTTAACCTGACAGTCCAGTCTACACAAATTCCCTACTTATGGTACCTAGAGAGGATTCCTCTTCTTCATGACAGTTGGAGCACACTAATCTATATATTCTACCTGGTTCTAAGGTAATCATTGTCTACCCTCTACAAACGTAACAATATACTATCTGTTAATATTGTCGCGTTCCCGGGGTGAACACACCTGTGGACGGATAGCCGAACGAGCTTTACACTCCGAGGCGTTCAGTCAATGATGGCGGACCTTCTTTATACGTGCTGGGGAGGGCAGAGGAGGGTAGCGAAGCTCTTACCTGTATGGACTCCACCGCAAGTCTTCAACCCTGTTAATCAATTCAAACCGACACGGAATTAAAATGTACAAATACCGGCTTTATCTATCTATAATTCCAGTAATCTCTGTTTGTACGTTTGTCTGTGACCGCTGTTTCTCGACAACCACGGGTCCGATATACTTTTAACTTGCCAGGTATATTGCTGGGGACCCGAGGATGTGCCTTTTCAAGGTTTCATATTAATCGGACAATTACTTACCGAGCTATGTCCAAAAAACGATTCAACCAATCAGAGAGCAGCGAACTATCGCGTGTGCCGAACGTGGCGGACACACTCTGCCTCGGATGGCACATTTGAGAGCGTATTCATTTATTTCACGTTTGCAAACTATGTTGGCGTTAAACTATGTTTTAAAACTAATAAAAACGAATTTGCGATTCATTCGCTTTCCTGCGCGTTTGTGCACGCGATGGCGATTTCTTTACCAAACTCCGGAAGCCGTTCGCTTTGGACCAAACCATTTCATGTAAATAGAGGGGGGGGATTGTCACCGTACTCGCAAGCCGTTCGCTTTGGACCAAACCATTGCATGTAAATAGAGGGGGGGATATACTTTTAGATATATATATAGTACGGGCATGCCCTAGTTGAAAGAAATGCCGGTAACAAAATAATGCACGTTAAACAAAAATTCCTAATCGAGGGAGCCTTCATACAGACTCGTATACAACACAAGAGGAAAAATAAAGGTGAAAATAATGCGTAGTGTTTGTGACGTGTGTTTGCCTGCACTCCGCCTGGCATCCGTGACCGTCCAAGGCCGTAGAAGATCCCACATCCCGACGCGGGAAACACACGCTCTGGCTCGAAGTTCACGAGCGGGAAAACAGGCCTTGGCACACCGCTCGTCCACTCTGGCCGGGATCGAACCGATGAAAGCCAGGGACCACGAAAACAAAATGTCGGGACACAGTGTTCGTGATGAAATCCAGATACCGCGAGAGATAGAAATATGACTGCTCATGATGAAATCCCAACGCAAGAGACCGTATGTGTGACTCTTCTTTTCCAATGTCCCTGGTGCAAGAGAGAAATGTCGGGGACACAGTTCTTTTGTTCCCATGGCCCTTATGTCATCCGATGACGTCCACGCATGCTCCTATCAGCGAGTGCCATCTCATCGCTCTATGGTACCGGACCAATCACTGTTCCTCGGGGTGTGGCCTCATGGCCACTTGCTGGCCTTTGTTATCATCCGGTCGGTGGTATCAATGGTGGTTCAATGTCCTGGTTCCGGTTGTTTTATTTATTGTTTATTTATACACAATTGCTTGGTTTGGCTATGTGTATGTGCTGCAGTGTCATAAAGAACACAGGAAAAGATTAGAGGCAATTACATACAGGGGATTTACCATTAATCCCTAACTAATTAGCATAACCCCACCCCTCATCATGGGGACAAAGATACACTCTTACACGACATCCAGTCTAACGGATCCCTACTTAGGTACATGGGGGTTCTTCTTCTTCATCGCGACATTCAGAGCACACTACCTATAAAATGCTAGCTGGCCCTAAGGTAATCCATTACCTACCCACCACAAACGTAACAATAATAAATATTACATGATATTATATTATTAAATATTGTAGCGGCTACCGCTGGGTTTACACAATCGCCTTGCACCTACCAAGGACGCGGAGCGATCACCATGCCGGGCTCGTCCAGGACGTCCGGGCAGGCCCGATCTCAACTTGCCAGGCCTCGTCCGGGACGCCCGGGCATGCCCGGGCACGCCCGGCCATGCCCGCTCTCGACTTGCCAGGCCGCGTCCAGGACGCTCGGCCACGCCCCCTCTCGCCTTTCCCGGGCAAACGCTCCGGGATAATGTGTGTATATATATTGCTGCCCGATAAACGGGCTTTTCAGAGTACCCGAGTTGTTTTGTTTCAATAAAGAAACTCGGACGAATTCCAGCTTTTTGTCGCGTCCATTCTTCCGATTACGTGGGAGCACAGCTCCTACATTGGTGACCTACCGACATGGACACGGCAGTTGCCCTCAAACTGCCTACCTTCTGGGAGGCTCACGCGGCAGTTTGGTTCACCCAGGCGGACTCCCTGTTCGCCCTGCGAGGCATCACGGCCGACGACACCCGCTTCCACCATATGGTAGCAGCGCTCGGCTCAGCCACCGCGGCCCGCGCCCTGAGCCTCCTCGAGAGCCCGCCAGCCGCTGACAAATACGGCGCGATTAAAAAGCTCCTCCTCGTCGCTTTCGCCCTCTCATCGGTGGAACGCGCACGGCGCCTGCTCGACCTGCCCGAGCTCGGCGACATGCGCCCGTCCGAGCGAATGGACTACATGCTTTCGCTGCTCGGCGAGCACTCTCCGGCATTCCTGTTCCGGGAGCTGTTCCTCCGCCGGCTGCCTAGCCCGGTACGCCTCGCCCTGGCGAGCATGACGATCACGGATCCCCGCGCCCTCGCCAGGGAAGCCGACAAGATCTCCGCGGCAGGCCAACGCATTGCAGCAGCGACCTGGGGCCCACCGCCGTCCGACGCAACGCCCATGGCGCCCGAGCACCCGGCACGGTCGACGACCGAACTGCCGACGCAATTGGCGGCCGCTACGCCGAGCCGACCACCTCCAGCACGACGACCGGGGCCTCCACCTGACCAAGCGTGGTGTTACTATCATGCCAGGTTCGGACAGAAGGCCCGGACATGCCGACCCCCGTGCACCTTCGGCAGGCCGGGAAATGGCCGGGCCGGCGTTCATTACCAGCCATGAGCGCCGGCCACACGGGCAACTTACTTTTCATCACGGACAAAGCGTCCGGACGGCGCTTCCTGTGCGACACCGGCACCCAACTGAGCGTCATACCCGCCTCCGATCAGGACAGGCAGTCCGCGGTTTGCGGCCCCTCCTTGGTTGCGGCCAATGGATCGGCCATCCGCACCTTCGGCCCGCGCAACGTCACCCTCTGCTTCAGCGGCCAACGCTTTAATTGGACTTTTGTAACCGCAAGCGTGCCCATGGCTCTGCCAGGCGCCGACTTCCTCTGTGCACACGGACTGCTGGTGGACGTCCAACGGCGTCGCCTCATCAACGCCGAGACCTTCAGCTCCCTGGTATGCACATTGAGCAGCCCCGCTCCGACCGAGCTGGCATGCGCCCTCCCGGCGGTGAACGCGTTTTCTCGCCTGCTCACGGAGTTCCCGGCCCTCACGCGGCCGACGTTTTCGGCCGTCGCAGTACGACATGGGATCGAGCACCACATACCAACCACGGGCCCGCCAGTCTACGCCAGAGCCCGCCGCCTCGACCCAGCCAAGCTCGCCGTGGCCAAAGCCGAGTTCGACGCTTTGGAACACCTCGGCATCGTGCGGCGCTCCGATAGCGCGTGGGCTTCGCCACTACACATCGTCCCAAAACCAGGGGGCGGCTGGCGCCCATGTGGCGACTACCGCCGCCTTAACGACGCTACCACCCCCGACAGGTATCCGATCCCGCACATCCAAGACTTCTCCGCCCGTCTGGCAGCACGGGTAATTTTTTCAAAAATCGATCTCATACGGGGATATCACCAGGTACCTGTCAGGGCGGCCGACGTCCCTAAAACGGCCGTCATCACGCCGTTCGGCTTGTTCGAATTCCTGCGGATGCCGTTTGGCCTCAAGAAAGCGGCTCAGGCGTTCCAGCGCTTGATGGACGGCGTGCTGCGTGACCTGCCGTTCCTCTTCCTTTACCTGGACGACATCCTTGTCGCCAGCACGTCCCGGGCCGAGCACCTCCTCCACCTCCGAACACTGTTCGGGCGCCTCAGCGAGCACGGCCTCATCGTCAACCTGGCCAAATGCCACTTCGGCACGACGGCCGTTGATTTTTTTTGGGCCACCACATCACCAAGAATGGGGCCGTGCCGCTGCCAACCAAGGTCGAGGCCATCACCACGTTTCCGCGTCCCCGCTCCATAAAGGCCCTGCAGGAATTCCTGGGAATGGTGAATTTCTATCACCGCTTCGTGCCCCGCGCTGCTCAACTCATGCGGCCCCTCTACAAAGCCCTCCGGGGCAAGCCGGCCAAGCACGACATCGTCTGGTCTGCAGCAATGGACGCGGCCTTCAAAAGCTCAAAGCGGGCCCTCGCCGACGCAACACTGCTCGCTCACCCGGTGCTCAACGCTCCCATCGCCCTCACCACGGATGCCTCCGAATACGCGGTGGGCGCCGTACATGAGCAATGGGTGAACGGGGTTTGGCAGCCACTCGCTTTTTTCAGCCGGCAGCTCCGGCCGAACGAGCTCAAATATAGCACGTTTGACCATGAGCTCCTCGGTCTACACCTGGCCATTCGCCATTTCCGCCACCTCAAGGAGGGCCGACCCTTCACGGCGTTCGTCGACCACAAGCCGTTGGTTTATGCAATGGCCAAGGTCATGGAGCCATGGTCGGCCCGCCAACAGCGCCACCTCTCCGCCGTGTCGGAGTTTACCACGGACATCCGGCACGTCGCCGGCAAAGACAACGCCGTGGCCGACTGTCTTTCTTGGGCCAGCGCGAACGCCGAACGCGGTCCACCTCGGCGTGGACTTCACGCTTATGGCAGCGGACCAAACCACCGACACCACGGTGCAAGCCCTCCGGGCGGCGGACACGGGCCTCCGCCTGGCCGACATCCCTTTCGCAGACACTGTCCTGCTCTGCGACGTCTCCCAAGGCCAGCCTCGCCCCATCGTGCCTGTTACCTGGCAATGTCGCATCTTCGCCTCCCTCCACGGCCTTTCCCACCCGGGCCGGAAAGCTTCCCAGAAGCTGGTGTCGGCGCGATTCGTCTGGCACGGCCTTCGACGGGACGTCCGCGATTGGACCAGCACCTGCACAGCCTGCCAACAGGCCAAGGTCCACTGACACACCCAGGCCCCGCTGGCACCTTTCACCGTGCCCGAACGACGTTTTGACCACATCAACGTGGACCTGGTGGGCCCCCTCCCCCCATCACGGGGGTTCACACACCTGCTCACCATGGTGGACAGGACCACCAGGTGGCCGGAGGCCATTCCCCTCGTCTCCACAACCACCGCCGACGTGGCGCAGGCTTTCATCGCCACCTGGGTCGCCCGCTTCGGCGCACCGGCGGACATCTCGTCGGACCGCGGACCGCAGCCGAGGGCGTCACTCAAGCCGAGGGCGGACCGGCCCCAGGGGGGCGGAGCCAACCAGCCGAGGGCGTGTCACTCCCCGCTGAGCATGCGCAGGAAGAGGGAGGTGACGTCAGATGCGCGCTGAGCTTGGAGCAAGCAAGACGTACCCTCCGAGCGCTGTGAGGCCTCCCCGCATCCTCTGGACTGGACCGTGCTTTATCCTGTCCCCGAGCCAAGGTGCACCTTGTGCTATCGACTGCCTGTCCCTTCCTGCCATCAATCCCTGTGTAAGTCAGCCTTGTTCCGTTTGTCTGTGGTCTGTCTGGGATAAGATAAGACTGTAATTAAGTGCCCATCTCTTCTGTGTCTTTACCTCACTACCTTGTAATCTACCCCCTTTTCTCCACCACTGTAATTATACCCTCCTCCGGATGTCTTGAGAACTGTACCCTTGCGTCGTTTCATCTATCCCAGTCGTTGTGTCCTTTCCATCATTGATTTAGCATAGCGCGATTTGGTCAACGTCTGGGTGGAATCGGGGTCTAGTCGGGGAATAACTGTTCGGTCGCGGTCATACCAACCGCTCGATCAAAATAACATCTAAACCGCGTCCGTAACAATTGGTGTCAGGAGTGTCGGATTCGGACCTGGGACTAAATTTGTTAGGCCCAAATTTTGGAACACCAATTGTGTTATTACCGTAACAATTGGTGTCGAGGAGTGAGATTCGAGGCCCAAACCAATTTTTAAAAAAAAACATCTAGGAAAAAATTTGGTCAAAATTATAAAGACACCGAAATTTGATTTTGTTTTACAAAAAACCCGAATTTTGAAAGTCGCGCTATGGGAGATCAAGACGGCTGGGTTCCGGTAGAGGAGAGTGAGGCAGGGTCGATCCAGGACCAAATTGAGGGACATGAGGAGAGCGAAGCAGTGAGGGCGGCAGGTTAGCAAAATGGCGTCCTCGCGCACGAGGTTACGGGCGCGCAAAATGGCGCCTCACAGATGGCTACGGCGGCCGCGCCCGCTGCACAAGTGGGAGGGATTGACATGCAGGCCCTCATTGCGCAGCTACAGGCAGCTGTACAGATGAGTATGGGGAGCCAAATTGAGCGACTGGGTGAGCGATTGGAGGGCCAAATGGGGGTAATGAGGGACGAAGCGAGGGATACCGGTGAGGGATTAGACAAGAAATTTGAGGGATTAGACAAGAAATTTGAGGGGTTAGACAATGGGATAGAAGGGGTGAAACATGGGTTAATGGGGGTAGAAAACAGAATGGCCGCTCAAGATAATCAAATGGTAGGGATGAAAAAGGGGTTAGAGGGGTTAGAAACTAGTATGGAAGGCAAATTGAGGGACATGAGGGACCAAGCGGAAAGGGAAGTTAAACAAATGGGGCAGCAGATAGAGGGGGTCAGAATGGGGGTAGAAACTAAATTGGATGCTCACAGGGAGGAAATGGAGCAGATGAGGGTGGCATCTGGGCAGGAGATGCAAGTGATGGGAGAAGAGATCAGAAGAGGTGTGAGTGAGGAGGTCGGAGGAGTGCGCGAGGAGGTGAGGCACTGTAAGGAGCGCATGGAGAAGGAGGTGAGAAAGGGGACTGTAAAATTGCAAGGTGGTATAGAGGAGTTGACGCTGGGAGTAGAACAACTGACAGTGGGACAAAAGGAGTTGGGGGACCAGGTAAAGAAGAACACAGCGGTAATAGAGGGTTTAAAATCGACACAGAAGGAGATGAAAAAGGACGTAGGGGTAATTAAAAAAGAGTGTCAGACGGTACATGAGGACCTGACGAGGAAAATGAACAAGGTGGTAGAGGTGATGGAGGTTAAAGAGCGGGAGGTGCGGGAGCACATAGAAAAAAATAAGGTGGAGTTAGAGGAAGAACTTAAGGGGGCGCACGAGGAGATGAAGGAGGTGAAGCAGAAATTAGAAGAAGTGGAAGAAGGGGTGAGCGAAATTAAGAAGCGACGGAGAGAGGATAAGAAAGAGATAAAGGAGGAAGTAAAAGAATTGGTCCAAAGTCTGTGTTCGGATCGTGATGATGTGCTCATTAACCGGATGAGGGATTCGCAGGTGATGGAGGAGAAGCGAAGAGAAAGAGGACCCGGTGTAAGTGGTGACCAATATGGTTGAGCGTATGATGCGCCAGGTGATTTAATAAGCTTGGGGGTCGAGATGGACCCGGATGTTCGTGAGAGGCCAAGAGTGAGGTGTATGGCTGGTCCGGAGGGTATGGAACGAGGGTGCGAGCGAGAGGGTCCGGTGATGGGAGAGGTGCGAGGTGTGAGTGAGCAAGGTTGTGGTGGTATGGAATGGGTAGCGGGTTGCGGAAGCGTGACCCATGCATCGACACCAACAGGGGTAGTTTTTAGAGGGACAGGGGAGGCACGGGAGCCCCTTGGGGGTAATGTACTGTGGGGGCCCGGCCGGTTCGGCCCCGCGCTGACCCCGCAAGGGGCGACGCACGGGGTCCGGCAGGCGGGCAACGACTCACATACGAGGTGGTCCCACAAGGTCCCACTCGCGCCGTATTATGGTGGGTAAGGGTGGCATCCCTGCCACCCTTCCCATGATGGGGCAAATGCGCTATAGATTATGGGGTGTATGGCAGTGAAAACTAGCCCGGGTGGGTTAGGATATTGTGTGTAGGGATCTAGCGAATATGACATTAGGTAACGTTAAGGTTTAGATAGTGACTGATACCTGTAGTGGGGACGTAGTAGCTTAGTGTTTGATAATGACGTGGGAGCACTGAGTGTAAGGGAAGACGGAGAAGCGCAAGTTTCAGAGGGGAGTAGTTAGATGAGATGATGCTGTGTGAGAACTGGACAGGTGTGTGGAGCAGTGTATGAGTAGTGAGTGTTGTGGATCAGCGCGAATGCGCTTGGGGGAGAGAAGGGTGCAGGCGGCACCAAGTATGAGAGCACAGGTGTGCAAGTACAGGTGTGTGGAATATATGGAGCAGAGAATGAGTGGTGTGGAGAGAGTTGGAGTAAGTGGTACGGAGTGGTGTGCATGGTGCGAAGGTGTGGATGGGGGAAGAGTGGACCCCTTTTCACGAGTACCCGGGGAGGGTAGTTTAAAGAATAGTTAGAAGGTATAGGTAAATTGTGGTTGGATATTGGCATTTGTGGTGCGGTTGCAGAATGGTATTGTGGATGGGTGCATTGGTGTGGTGAAATTGGCTGGTCGTGTGGCCTGTTAGTATGAGTGTGAATGGTTGGGCACTCCGCCACTGTTAGATGTCGGCCAGGTGAGGCCGCAGGTGGGCTCTGGGAGCCGTTAGTGTCAGGGGGTGCCTGAGGATCCCGGGTGTGGATCGGGCAGCCCGTGCCAGAGAGGGCACTGAGGGGGGTGAGAGTGCGAGAGGGCCTTCCCCAGTTAGTTAGGTTAGGGTGAGGAGCAGGTGAGCTCGGTAGGCAACAACAGTGGTGGAGGTGTGCAGGTGGGCGGACCAGCTGGGAGCGTCACACGACCCAGCCACCGAAATTGTGCGGGGGCACCGAGTGTTGAATCGGGGAGTGAGACCCAAATTGATGGTGTGCACCACAGATGGTCAATGGGATTTTGGTTCATCGAACCACATAGAGTAATGAGGGCCAATGGTTTGGCAGGAGAAAGACCCCGGGTAATGTAAAGTTGTTAAAGTCATTTAGGAAATAGTTAGGATTGATGAACCTGTCGCACCATACACAGCCACTTACGTGAGGTGGTGATGATGACTCCACACCTGTGTTCCTTTGTTCTGTGTTGCAGGAAAGGAGAATTGCTGTGTGGATTTGTGAGACGCATCACGACATGGATGAGACATTGGGGTGATTCCATCTCTCCCTCCTTAGGAGGGACTGATGATGAATTGGTGATGGCAGATTTTGATGTTGAGTTGGAGATGGCAGATTTTGATGAGAGTTGGAAATGGCAAATTTGATTGGTTAGGAGGGAGAGAAGACGAATTTGGTTTATGGGAGGAACGGGGAAGACAGTAGGGACGTTGGTGATGTGTAAAGTAGATGTTTATGGGTAGTGTTGTGTTTTGTGGATACAGTAAGGGGTAAGGGAGGGGCAATGTAGGTTACCTGGTGGGGGGGGGGGGGGCGTACGGTAGGAACGTACCTGTCTCACCTGGTTCCCATGTGCCCCCAGTGTGCATTACCTTGAATTGCGTGCACTTTTGCGCCCTTAGCACCTTACTCACTTGTCTTCTTTTGTCTCCCACCTCCGAGGATCTGGCTTTGGGGCAGAGAGAGAGGAGAGAGAGGTGCTGGCTCCGCAGTTGTGGGCCTGTACTTCCGCTGCTTTCTGCCTGGATCGATACACCACATGGACCGCAATTTTTGTGGCCGCCTACAATGGACCGCAGTTCTTTTGCGGTCAAGCACCACCCGTGGATGGACCTCTGGGTCAACGTGGCACCTATGCCATACAGGTGAACCACTTTTAGTTGGCCCCCTGACGGCCACAATTAAGAAATGGACGCGGTTGGCACCTTTCTTTATTTCTAAAGAAGCCAGAAGGCCAAGTGCACTCCAAGAAGGCAAGACCAGCGGCAGAACATCGGCCGGCTGCGACACCACCGGTGACCATGGACACTTGATTGTGCATGGTTATTGAACACTTTATTGGTGCACCGGATGGTGCTGACTGTGCGTATGGGGTGGTGCTTTTGGTGCTTGGACGGGGTGCTCTGCACATTATTAAAGGCCGTAGGGACACAGGGCACTCGTGGATTGGTGTATCGATGCTGGCATGCGTGCTCTCCCTATGCATAACATCTGCATGTGTTCCTCAAAGAACAGGTCCTGGATCGTAGTGTAAATATCAGTGTTGTATAAATAAGGCTCCCTACCTGCTGTATGTTTAGTTTGAGGATGCTTTCCGCGATTCGGTTATCCTGTGGGTGTGTTTCTGTTAGGAGAAGGGTGCAACGTCGCAGGGGGACATATTTACTCATTTGTGAACATCTGTAAAACTGTCGCACTCAGGGTTGAGTTAATAGTAGAGGGAACTACATCTGAGTGCCACACTAAAGTAGGTAAAAATTTATCGGGTCGGGACGCCCCGAGGTAGAGAAGGGTGCAATGTTGCGGATATGGGATTTGCATCCACCCATATCCGCTTGTAAATATTCCCCTATTTCCTCAATACTTCCCAACTATCCCCAATCCCCCATTCCCTAGTCCCATTTTCTGTAAACAACACTCTGTAGACCCGACCTCCCCCTATTTCCCCCATTAAATGTCGTGCCCAGGTTCACCGCATCTCATGTAAGACAACTATAGGACATCTTGCTAGTTATTCTTAGTCTATGTCAGTTAAGGACTCGTTTCCATTAATTCTGACCCTTCGTTGCACCAGAATGTGATTGTATCGCACCGTTAGGAAGTTTAGGACCTCCCAATACCTCCCCGCAGCTCTTCCTCACGGTTCAGCAACAACAACAACAACAACAGCAACGGCGGCGGCGTGCACAGGGAGTGCGCGTCCTCACTCCGGCTTGGTTGGTAGGGGGTGTTGGGAGGGCACGAGGCCTTCCCAACGAGCCGCCATCGAACATGTGCTCGACGGGGTTACCAAATAGGGGCT
Source organism: Myxine glutinosa (assembly GCF_964187855.1). Lineage (NCBI taxonomy): Eukaryota > Metazoa > Chordata > Myxini > Myxiniformes > Myxinidae > Myxine > Myxine glutinosa. The sequence goes on along the minus strand of NC_136261.1, from coordinate 364,699,016 downwards.
CCCTGTCAGCTCCTCGTCAAGGGCGGAGCCGGGTAACCCCCGCACCCAATGGAAGCGGCGGACCGGCCCCAGGGGGGCGGAGCCAACCAGCCGAGGGCGTGTCACTCCCCGCTGAGCATGCGCAGGAAGAGGGAGGTGACGTCAGATGCGCGCTGAGCTTGGAGCAAGCAAGACGTACCCTCCGAGCGCTGTGAGGCCTCCCCGCATCCTCTGGACTGGACCGTGCTTTATCCTGTCCCCGAGCCAAGGTGCACCTTGTGCTATCGACTGCCTGTCCCTTCCTGCCATCAATCCCTGTGTAAGTCAGCCTTGTTCCGTTTGTCTGTGGTCTGTCTGGGATAAGATAAGACTGTAATTAAGTGCCCATCTCTTCTGTGTCTTTACCTCACTACCTTGTAATCTACCCCCTTTTCTCCACCACTGTAATTATACCCTCCTCCGGAGGTCTTGAGAACTGTACCCTTGCGTCGTTTCATCTATCCCAGTCGTTGTGTCCTTTCCATCATTGATTTAGCATAGCGCGATTTGGTCAATGTCTGGGTGGAATCGGGGTCTAGTCGGGGAATAACTGTTCGGTCGCGTTCATACCAACCGCTCGGTCAAAATAACATCTAAACCGCGTCCGTAACAATATATATATATATATATATATATATATATATATATATATATATATATATATATATACACATATATATATATACATATATATATATATATAAATAACTATCTGTTCAATTAGTCTTCGAGTTTCTTTCCCTTCTGAAAGTGGAAATGTCCTGGACCTGTCAACCCAATGAGGTGTTTGTCCAGATGACGGCGAACGCATGTGTTCCTCAATAAACAGGCCGGGGGGGGTCCAGATTCATCACACGGAGGAGAAGGCATCAGGTCATCAAAATGCTGATCGAAGGGAACAGTTTGTTCAACAAGTGGTGGAAGCTGAATAGGTATTGCCAGACTCTCACTTCCAGCAGAACTAATTGTTATATCCCATGGTGTGAAATCAGGAACCATGAATGTTTCCCAATGTTCCTGCAGTGGAACAACAGTTGACTGCAGTGGGAAAAGCTTAACGTCAGTTCCATCCGGAATCCCTTTGTGAACGACTCCGGAATCCCTTTCCACAGTACAAAATGCCACAAAGGATTCCCTTTCTTGGCCCAGCAAAGATCACAACGTTGAATGATGCTGCCAAGAAACAAGTTGTTTGTGTATTTAAGCAATCGCCTCCTAACCTGCTGTGTGTGTGTGTGTGTGTGTGTGTGTGTGTGTGTGTGTGTGTGTGTGTGTGTGTGTGTGTGTGTGTGTATGTGTGTGTGTGTGTATGTGTAATGTAATAATATAAAATATAAATTTTCCTGAGTGAGTGCAGGGAAGTGTTTTAGACACCCACAAAAATAGAAAAAAAAACAATTTGATTTCTTCAAAATACCAACAGGATAAGAACATGACCGGGCAACACCGGGTACTCCGACTAGTCTTGTGATAAATGATCAGGAAGCTAAAGGAAAAAAAAACCGTCAATATGATACAACAAGAAGTTATTATACAAAGGTCGCAAATCAAAGTGAATGAAGAATCAGAGACCAAATTTGGCGGTGGAATGGTTCGAATGTCTCCTCTGGGTCTGGGAGATCAACGGTTCAAATCCTGGCCAAGTCACCCCAACGTTTTTCATGGAACCTCCTTTTTGCTTGCTTGACACGAAGCATTTAAACATAGGGGCAATACCCCTGGCGCTCACCTGGTGGAATAAACAGTATACTGCACTAACTAAAGGTATTCTAAACCAAATCCAATGGTTACGAGAAGACAGGGCAGCGTGTAGAATCATACTAACATAATCATAAGACTTTAAACAAAGAAACAAAAATCCCCCCCCCTGCCCCCCCCCCCCCCCCCCACCTCGTGTACCTCCTCAGACCCCAATTTCCGCAATGCCTTGAACAAACATTGGTACATCACGGATGAAGGTTGTGGTGAAGTTTCATCAAAATTGTGTGAAGGTTCTGAGAAAAAAGCAAATACCTATTTTAGGGGGCAAGCCCCCCCATAGACCACCTGAGACCCCGATTTTTTAAATGCCAGGAACAAACGTTGGTACATCACGGGTGATTAAGGTTGTGGCAAAGTTTCATCGAAATAGTTTGTGTCGTTTCAGAAGAAAAAGCAAATTCCTATTTTGGGGGTCAAACCTGGATCCACTAAGACCCCGATTTTTTTTTAATGCCGTGGACAATCTTTAGTCACAACACAACAAATATCATTCGTGCCAAATTTGGTCGCAATCCCATCAGCGGTTTCGGAGAATAAGTTGCAAGTGTTTACGGATGGACGGACAGACGGACTGACGACGCGCCATCGCATAAGCTCCCCTGAACTTCGTTCCAGGTGAGCCAAAAAGGATAGAACACAGGTTGGCATCAATTCCAAAGGCAGTTTTGATGGGTCTAATGGTCTCCTATTGTGTTGAAGTCCCATGTAAGAAAGAGGAAACCCCAATAATTAAATGGCACCATATTGATCTTCGATTTCCTTGCCACATCCCATTTCTCGAAACCACAAGAGGACCAATTCAAGCCTCGATCGTTCCGTCAAAGATTCCTTTTTCCTATTCAGGCTGGAAGTCGCTTAATCCATTATTTCGTTGAACCGTCGTGGGTACCCAGGTGGCTCTGAAGTGCGAATGATTGCTTGTCATATATATATACATATACATATACACACATATATATATTCGTAGCCAAAAGTATTGACACCCTTGCACTTTTTTCAAATAACTCACAATTTTCTCGAAAAAGAAGCTTAAATTTACGAAGGTATTTGGTCTCCACAAGTCTTTATTTCACTGTTACTATTACAGAACCTTTGTTTTTGATTCAGAACTTAATATATACTTTTAAATCAGAAAATATAAAGAAATGGCATTGACAAAATTATTGACACCCTCCACTTCATATTTGGTAGCACCTTTGGACAAAATAACTGCAGTCAAGGGCTTCCTCTAGCCATGAATGAGCTTCCTCTCTGAGCCTCTCCTCAGTGAGACACATGAAAGCCTGCTTGGAGTTTGCAAAAAAGCACCTAAAGGACTCTCAGACTGTGAGAAACAAGATTCTGTGGTCTGATGAAACCAAGATTGAACTGTTTGGCTTCCATCTGGCCACTCTGCCATAAAGCCCAGATCTGTGGAGTGTTGCAGTGATGGTTGTCGTTCTGGAAGTTTCTCCCATCTCCACACAGGATCTCTGGAGCTCAGCCAGAGTGACCATCGGGTTCTTGGTCACCTCTATTACCAATGCCCTTCTCCCCCGTGAAAAAGTGAAGGGGTCTGAATACTTTCTGAATGCACTGTGTGAGAGTATTTTCTGATTTCTAATATCACAATATACAATGTGTTTATATATAGTTTAAAGGCAATTGAGGACAATTCTCACAAATAGAAAAGAGTATCTCATGACTTTTCAATGTTGCAGAACAATATTTATTTGGATATGCAGTTCTAAAATGAAACAAATTAATTTGAAGAAAAGACTATTTTCATCGGCCTGTCCCATGGTGTGAAATCAGGAACTATTATTGATTGTCTCTCTGTTGCTGCAGTGGTAGAAGTGTTGGCTGCGGCAATGTCGGTCTAACATCAGTTCCATCTGGAATCCCTTCCAGTACAACAGTGCTGGGTCTGGGAGGAGAAATATCATTACTAATATCCTGTGTAAAATATCCTAATATCCTATCAGTAAAAACCTAAATATCCCAACAATATCCTGCGTATTGAAGATCAGATCCATATTTGGAACCACTCCACTCCCATATTTTTGCCATTTCAATCTATAACATTGATCTCTGGCTCTTGCAGAGGTTTGTAGTAAATCATATGCAGGACAAAGACATTGGTAAACTTAGTTTTGAATTATAATGGCATCAGTGGGCAATGGTAAAATAAATAATTATACAAACAGGATTTGAACCTGTGTCCTGAGCATTATGAGGCATGAGTCCATTCTGAAATGTAATCTGAACAAACACTGCATTGGAGTCATCAGAAGGAACCAGAAGAAGTAAAGAGCAAAGATGGAGTCATCAGGAGAAACTGGATAGGATTTGGGTTTCAGCTGCTACTCCACAACCCTCAAACCCATCCAGATGCAGCCAAGTGAACCTTCCAGAAAAATTTCTGCAACAATTCACTTCTCCTCAGAGCTAAGACAGATAGACAAAGATAGACAAATACACACAGACACAAACATATTGTGAACACCCCTGGGGACGGATTAGCCAAGCAAGCTTAACACTCTGAGGCGTTCAGTCAATGATGGCAGAGTTAATACGCGTGGGGGAACGCGGCAGCGATGGGTAACGAGGCTCTTACCTTCACGGACCCCACTAGACGTCTTCGACCCTGCAATAATTAATTCACCCGACACGGAATTATAATACAAAAATACCGGCTTTATTGAAAGAAATGCCGGTAACAAAATAATGCACGGTAAACCTAATATTCCTAAATGGAGCGCCCCCAGGCAGACTGGTATACAACACAAGGGGAAATACAAAATAACGAAAGTAAAAATGTAGTGTACTTAGCTCCAAGCAGCTCTTGAACCCCGTCGGGAATAGTCAGGCCCCACGCCTCTGCGCGGAAAAACGCAGACCTCCGTGCACAGTTCGCTCACGGGAAAACGCAGGCCTCGGTCCACAGTTTGCTCCTCTAGCCACCGAGCGCGAAACGAGCAGGCCACGCCCGTCCACTCACCGTCTGCTCAATTCAGTACCCAGACAACGCACCGTCGTCTCTCCGGTTCACTCAGCACGGCTCTCAGCCGTCACAAAGCTACGGGCCAAGCCCACCAGAGTCCACGAGCCGCGATCGCCCCTCCTCACGATCGTCGAAACCTCCATTGTCCCTCACGCCAGAACGCTATAAAATGTGACTGCACAGCACCAATGTCCCAACGCAAGAGAACCAATCATCGACCATTCGCTATCAAAGCCAGGACCCAAAAAGAGGAGAAAGACAAAATGTCGGGACTCAAGTTTTTTATTCTCAGTCCTCTGACGTCATCCGACAATCCCCGTGCATGCTCCAACCAGTGGGTCCCTCTCATCGCTCGACAATCCCGGACCAATCATTCTCCGGGCGTGGCCTCACGCCCCTCCTGTGCCTTTGTGATCACCAGGTCGGTGGTATCAGCGGTAGTTTTTAATGTCCTGCTTCCGGTTTGGTTTTTATTTAATGTTATTAATTATGCTGATTGTCTGGCTATGTGTGTGCTGCATTGTCTGAAGGAACAGAGAGGAAATAACAGAGGCAATTACATACAGGGGATTTACCATTAATCCTGAACTAATTAATATAACCCCACTCCTCGTCATGGGAACAAAGATACACTCTTACACAACATACGGACTAACGGATCCCTACTTATGGTACATGGGAGTTCTTCTTCCTCATCACGACATTCGGAGCATGGTAATCTATACACATCTACCTGGACTAAGGCATTGCATTGCCTACTCCCAACAAACGTGACAATATATATATATATATATATATATAATTATATATATATAATCATATATATATAATTATATATATAAATATATAATTATATATATTGTTGCGGATCTCCTCGTCGGCCTTTCCCCTTACCAAGGGGGGGGGGATTAGTCCCCTTGTCTTTGACTAGCTGACGGGATCCGGGGCTATGACGTTCCTTCCGGACAGCGTTGAATAAGGTGGTAGGCCGAATTCCTATTACCTAAGTACCAACGCCGCCCAGGAAGCAAGGAAATAAACCCCGCCCGAATCACGGTTATAGGTGGAAACGCCGAGCGATAGCGAACCGTGACACAGGCTGTTAACAATGACTAAACCCGATCTGAGCAGTTCTGATCGTGCCACGCTTACCCAATGGAGGAAATCACTGATACGGTCGAATCAGGAAGGACAGGAAGAACAGATTGGTTTATTTACAATTTGTACAGGAAGGAGAAGAAGAACATACAGTGCAGCTTAATACAGTCTAAACTTACCCCAGGACACGGGCCCGTTTCACACTCAGACGCTCACACGGGGATTGCAGATGGCCAGGGTGATGGTCCAGGGATGATGGCGTCCAGGCCGTTCACTCCGGTCCCCGACTCGTACCGCGAAGGAGATGGTCAGGGCGGCAGAAACTCCCTGTGGGTCGTTGACGCGGAGCGGACAATTCCAGGGTTAAATGCGGGGCGAAAGGTAGGGCTGGCTGGGCGGTTACTTGCGACCACGGTCGCATAGGTAATAAATGAACCGGCGCTATATGCGCTCCCAATACAGTTCAATGCAGAGCGCCTCTCCCGCAGAAGTCCTCTCACAGAGCGCGATCCCAACGAGTCCTTTATCATGCGCAAGCCCAAACATGCGAGTCCTTCTCTTACATGCGCGAATCTGGCCAGTCCTCATAAGTTCGCATATATTCCTTCTGGCCAGTCCTCCTTCATGCACGCTCTCCCAACAAGTCTTTTCGCACGAGTCCTGTGGAAGGGCTTTGTGCGTGCGCTTATATAGCCTTTTCAGCGAACCTTCCAGCACTTTCTAGATGCGCCCTTACTACATCCTCTTAAGCCATGCCCACCAAGCCCTGGTTCGTGGTTGCCCTTACCGTCACCGCCTTCTGACGTGCTGCTTGATGCGGCCACACCTCTTCCTCGCGCTCCTCCCCCTTTACAGGCCTACCTCGTGGCATTTTACTGGTTTCGAGCGAACCCAAGGGCAGCGAACGCTGCTGGCAAACGAGGTGGATTAGCCGAATCGGGGCGCGGGATGCATGCTGCCCAACGAGGTAGATTGGAGGGTGGCCGCAAAATGAACGGGACCTAAGCTTATTTTCTTTTACACAACGCAGGTATCACGAGTGGAAATGGCCTTATCCTCTCACATACTATGACATAACTAATGTTCTAAGTGGCCCTACGTGTTGCTTGTGGACTAACTATGGGGGCAAACCTTTAACCTTTAATGATGTTATATTTACACTCTCAAAACCGTAACAATATACAGTGGAACCTTGACTTACGAGTTTAATTCGTTCTGTGACCGAGCTCGTAACTCAAATTGCTCGTATCTCAAATCAAATTTCCCCATTGAAATGCATTGAAATGCTATTAATCCGTTCCAGCCCGCCAAAAACCACACCAATTTTTTTTTTAATATACAGTATATATAAAAATATCTCGCGCTTTATATTTCACCTGTATGCAGCATACAAGTTGGCAGGATGGCCTGGACTGGAGGTACGCACACTTGACTCTTAAGTCTAAACTGTCCAGCCTGGGTTTGAATCCCGACTCAGCTATAACCTGTCATGGGTGAATCACAGGCAGGGTGATTCATCAATGTGTGTACCGCTAAACTGGGCGCCCCGTTTGCGTCCCATTAGTTGTTGGATGTTAAGGATCTCACCGTGTTTTCCACAAAGAGAAGGCGAGCTATCGCCGGCACTCTGAACAAGTTGTGGCCTGGCATGCTCTTCTCCTCTGCCGTTATATACGTCCTCCTCGGCACTTCGCTCATGTTTTTCGACGATTGCGTGTTTTATATCCAAGCACAAGTTTTATATAAAACACGACGATTGCGTGTTTTATATCCAAGCACAAGTTTTATATAAAACACGACGATTGCGTGTTTTATATCCACAAGTTGTGGCCTGGCATGCTCTTCTCCTCTGCCGTTATATACGTCCTCCTCGACACCTCGCTCATGTTTTTCGACGATTGCGTGTTTTATATCCAAGCACATCATCCTCTTCTTCTTCTCAGTACCGTGTTTTCCACAAAGAGAAGGCGAGCTATCGCCGGCACTCTGAACAAGTTGACGGCAGAGATACTGTACTTGCACGGCAAGATAACCACGTGACCAGAACCCACCTGGCGGCGTAAACTCAAAATAACCAACATGCGAAAACAAAAATGCAGCGCTATACGACAGAGATACTGTACTTGCACGGCAAGATAACCACGTGACCAGAACCCACCTGGCGGCGTAAACTCAAAATAACCAACATGCTAAAACAAAAATGCAGCGCTATACGACAGAGATACTGTACTTGCACGGCAAGATAACCACGTGACCGGGTGGCGAAAGCTCGTAACTCGGATCTCGGCTCGCATCTCAAAGCAATAAACCGCCCGAGCGACGGCTCGTATCTCGAAAAACTCGTAAGTTGGGGCACTCGTAAGTCAAGGTTCCACTGTATATATATATATATATATATATATATATATATATATATATATATATATATATATATATATATATATATACAGACTTGGCATTTAATATGGATTATTTTTTTTGTGGGGGTGAACTTACTTTTCAAGATATCTTAGAACCAAAAGTTCATTGGAATTATGTTGAAATTATTCTAGATTTAGTTAATGTGACCTTTAAAAGAAAGAAAAACCACATTTGACATTTCAAAACAAATAAATTGATCCTTGAAAGTGATGTAAACTGACATCGAACTCAATTCATGGACAGTACTGTGTTAAACTTCTGTACGTTTTCCAGAAGTATCTCTTTATTTTGCACATTAGCCAATTTTTTTTTAAACAAAAACAAAAGTTAAATTACGACTGGGATTACGGACAGTAAAATTACAGTTCAGTACTGCGTGTAACCCCCACGAGCATTCAGGAGAGCATGTACACGTTGAGGCATGCTGTTCATGAGATTTGCCAAGGTTTGGACAGGAATGGCTTGCCATGCAGTGACAATAGCCTGCTGCAATTCACGCACAGAGGTAGGCTGCTGGTCCAAGTGGTCGATTTGACGCGTTAATTCTGCCCACAAGTTCTCTATCGGATTCATATCCGGGGACATAGCAGGCCACTCCATATGCTCTACACCATGGTCAGCAAGAAAGTGTTGGATCATGCGAGCACGATGAGGCCGTGCATTGTCATCTTGGAAGACAAAGTTTCCTCGGAAGGCTGCACGAGCAAATGGAAGCAATGTTTCTTCCAGAATGGCCCTGTACTTGAACTGGTTCAGGTTTCCATTCAGAACAACCAGGTCAGTTTTGCCCCCTGCATGAAAAGCAGCCCAAACGGTCACACCACCACCTCCAGCTTGGACTCTTGGCACTATACAATCTTTGTTGTAGGCTTCATGCACTTGTCTGCGCACTCGGACGCGGCCATCTTGACGATAGACCAGAAATCTAGACTCGTCACTGAAGGTTACGTGATTCCAGTGTCCTGGCTGCCATTGACGGTGCTCTCTGGCCCACTGCAATCGGCGCTGGTGGTGTTGTCTTGTCAGGCATGGCTTTCTCAGGGGACGCCTGGCACGATAGCCTGCTTGAACCAGTCATTGGTTGACTAGCCTTCTGGATACAGGCATATTTGTCAGTTGCTGCCACTCAGCCCTAAGCCGATTAGCTGACTTGGTACGGCCATTGCGGACTAACAGGTGCAGCTGGCGATCATCCCTCCTCGTGGTTCTGCGGGGACGTCCTGGCCTCGGTATTGGAGTAGGGACACCCCTCTGAGCATTTCGTTTCAGGATCTTTGACACCTGACCTTGAGTGATGCCATAATGCCGAACAATAGCACGCTGTTTCATGCCGTAATTTCGTAAAGCTACCACTAAATGACAAACAGCATTGTCGAGTTGACGGACCATCTCCAGAGGAAGCGGCAATAACTTTTGGAGACGTGCAGCAGTTGTTTTCCACCAATACAGAACGCAACAACCCTTATATACCCGATTGTGAAGCCAATCATCAAATGCACCTGTCCGTACATTTTGTCACGCCACCAGTGATATAATCCTGTTATTGGCTTCTTGCTGCGACAGACAATCAGTGACATGGTTCTTTTATCAAAGAAATCACCAAAGTGTAAAAGAAACTCACCAGATTGATATACTGAGTTAAGAAAGTAAACCCAAGTCAAGAAAAAAAATAATTCCATATTAAATGCCAAGTCTGTACATATATATACACATGTGTGTGTGTGTGTGTGTGTGTGTGTGTGTGTGTGTGTGTGTGTGTGTGTGTGTGTGTGTGTGTGTCTGGCTCTGGCAAAAGCAGACACTTGCGGGCATTTCTCTTCGCGAGAAAAAGCCGAAGAGAGTCAAAATATGACCACAGGGACCAAATTGAGATTTTTATATGGATAGAAAGAGTACCTTCTCGAGATTATTATGCACCAAAACATTTTTCAAAGAAACAACAAAAAAGTTGTGAAATTTGACGAATAATCTAAAATGTCATTCTGTGCTAAAAAAAAAGTGCTCAAAAAGACACGAAGATCGTGAAATTTCCCAAAAAAATTCAAGTGTTTTATTTTTTCAAATTTCACATTTTTCAAATTTTTCAAATTTTTGAAATTTCTAATTTCAAGTGTTTTACTACGAGCCATACATCGTAATTCGAAGGACATCCCTGACATATATGTTTGGTATGAATGAAAAGCTCCAGGTGTGCACATTCTTTGTGCATGTGAACTGTATTGTGAACTTTGAACCAAATTATCTCCATTGTTTAAATTAAAATATAACTAGCTACGGTACCCGCCCTATGGGCGGGGCTCCAATTGGGAAGCCCAAATGAAAAGGCAAAATATCAGAAATTGAAGGTTTTTTTTATTTTAAACGATTCATTTAAACATCCGTTGAATCATATCACACGCAAATCATCAACATCTAAACAGTATCTTTAGAATTTCAATAAAAGCCACATCACTGTTCATATCGGTAAATATTATTCCATCGTGTTTCAAATCGTGATCGATACACGATGATCGTGATTGTGGATCGTGATCGATAATCGTGCTCACAATCGCTATGTCTTATGTACTCCCGATACGTGCACCAAATTCCCGATATGTGTAAATGTACCAAATCAACAGTTAACAGGATTTTGAGCCGATAGCTGTTACGGCCTTGGCAAGATCGATGGAGACAGCGATCTGTTAGCGTTCACCGCCCAAATAGCTATGTGGAATTCTCTCATGTAGAGATTAAACGTTACGGCTGTTACGGCCTTGGAAAGATCGATGGAGACAGCGTTTATTATACTTTTAATGAAGGACACTGTCTCAAGCCCCAGTCCCCATCACGGATGGGGCTCAGCGGTTTACCCGAGCCTGACGGCAAAGGGCAAGGTACACGCTGGCCCATCCAGTGTAGCGCGTGTTCGGCCCCGGACATCGAAGGGCATTAAACGTTTCATTAAACATTAAACGTTCATAAAAGGATTACGAAACGAAAAACATTACGAAATTACGTTCACACCGTGACGTCAAACACTACCGTGAACACATACATCGTCACAATGGACGTTATGCGAACGTGAATGTTATGCGGGAGTCCAAACCTGAGAATACTTGAGACCAAAGCTGAAATTGGGAAAACTAAATAGCCTATTTTACTCCTGGTGATCCCAGGATTACCCACACAAAATATCGTTTCGATCGGTTGAGCCGTTTTTTTTTTTTTTTGTTTTTTTTTTTTGTATACAATATCGAGGCTCGTGAAAGAGCGAACATTAATCACACAGAAAGACAAACCGACACATAAAACATATAACATAGGGAGCGGTAGACAAGATGGGGAGAGAGGGGGAAGGACACAAACACAACATTTGAGAGCAGGGACCGAGAGACATGGAGACATCGAGAGATCTGAGAGAGGGCGAGGGCTTTGGGGGGGGGGGGGGGCGTGGGAAGGGGGCAGTGGGAGAGGTATAAAACATATGGACACTGCAAGGAATTCCAGGAAAGAAGTTGGAATTTCAAACAAGGTGGATCTGGGGTGAATTAGCGGGGGTAGAAAAGATCAAGGTTTTGGATGGCGGAAGATAAGAGATGGTGGTGAACAGCTGTTTTAAATACCTGGAGGGAGGAGAGGGATTGAAGGGAGTGAGGGAGTTTGTTCCAGAGGCGGGAGAAAAGAGGAATGAAAGAGTGAAGGTGAGCGGAGAGCCGACATTTCGGCAGTTTAACCATCAGAGGGTTGCTGGCAGATCTTGTGCGACCTGTAGGAATATTTGGGGGACAGAGCACAGAGAGAGCTGGGGGTGCAAGGCCGGAGAGGAGTCGGTAGAAGACAGAAAGACCACCTACCTGCCTGCGGTGAGTGAGTGAAAGGCCCTCAGAGATAGCTTCATCGCGGGAGATTCCAATAATTCTGAAAGCTTTGGTTTCAACAGCGTGAAGCCGAGCTAGGTGTGAGGCAGGAGCACCGGCCCATAGGGGAGAACAGTATTCCATTGAGCTGCGGATGAAAGCCTTGTATGTGGTGAGGAGCTCAGGTGTGCCGAGGAAGGACTTCGCACGACGGAGGATGCCCAGTCGGCGACTGGCTTTGGAGGCCAGCTTGGAAATGTGGTTTTCCCAAGAAAGATCATGGCAGATAGTGAGACCCAAAATCTTGAGCGACAGAACTTCTTGGAGAGGATTGTTGAGAAAGTAGATGGGAGGGTTGTCCAGTCGATCTTTTCGGAGAGACATAGTAAGAGTGTGAGATTTGTCAGGATTGAAAGACATGTTCCACTTGTTTGACCAGTCTGTGATTTTGTCCAGGTCTTCAGAGAGTGAGGAGGCAGCAGACTGCCGATCTGAGGGAAGAGGAATGGAGCGGCAGAGAGTGGAGTCATCAGCAAAGAGATAGAGAGGATTTTCGAGAGAGTCAGAGAGATCATTGATGAAGACCAGAAAAAGCACGGGGCCCAGAACACTGCCTTGGGGAACTCCAGCCTGAACAGGAAGAGGAGATGAGAGAAACCCATTCAGGGCCACACGTTGACGACGACTAGAGAGGAAGTCCGCCAGCCATGCGTGGAGATTTCCATGGATACCAAAGGAGGAGAGTTTGGTAAGCAGAGCGGGGTGCCAGACCGTGTCGAAGGCACGTGATATGTCGAGGGAGACAGCTCTAATTTCCTGTTTGGCATTGAGGACCTCCATCCATTGTTGAGACAGCAGAAGCAGCATGTCCAGAGTAGAGTGACCTGGTCTGAAACCAAATTGATGATCAGAGATCAAGCCATTGGAGAAGAGGAAAGATTTCATATCAGAAGCAATGATGGATTCCATGACTTTGCTGATAATTGGGAGAAGGCTGATTGGTCTGTAGTTGCTAGGATCTGTTTTTGCACCTTTTTTGTGCAAAGCGGTGATGTTGGCTGATTTCCAAGCAGATGGCAGTTGACCTTGAGCAAAAGAGAGGGTGAAGAGAACAGAGAGAGGGTGAGATAGAGCAGCAGAGCAGGATTTTAGGACCCGTGGGCTGATGCCGTCGGGTCCAGTTGCAGAATCAGAGTCGAGGGTTGACAGAAACTTTTCCACCTTGTCAGGAGGAAAGGACACGGAGTCCAGGAGCAGCAGGGTACGACTGGGTATGGTGGGTACAGAGAGGGATGGGTTTGGGACACAAGATTTAGAGGCAAACACAGAGTTGAGGCATTCAGCTTTTTCACGTGCGGAGTCAGCTGTGTAGCCGTTTGAGGTAAGGGAGGGGATGGAGGGGGAACAAACACCAGAAACGGATTTGACCAGACGCCACCAGGATTTGGAAGAGGGAGACAGATAAGAGAGTTCGGTCTTGAGAACGGAGAGATATTGTTTCCTGGCTCTCCTGAGGGTGGACACACACTTGTTTCGGGCTTTGTGAAAGGAAATGAGATTTCCTTCCGTTGGATTTGCTTTCCAGGAGACGAAGGCAAGTTGTTTCTGGGCAACAGCCTCACCACAAGATTCCGTGTACCATGGACGGGAGGAAGGGTATGACAACTGAAGACGAGATGGGATAAATCTGTGCATGAGAGAGAGCAATTTACTTTGGAAGAATTCCCAGGATGAGTTGATGTCAGAGGTGGTAGAGATGGGAGACCAGTCCAGATGATTGATGGCTGCTTGAAGACCGTGCCAGTTGGCCTGAGTGAAATGCCAGACTCGTCGACGCTGAGCAGGCTCCCTGAGGATGGTCAGAGAGATGTCCACTTTAACAAGGACATGATCAGATGTTCCGATCGGAGCAGAAGAAGAGCAGCAGACATTTTCAGGGAAGTTAGTCATAACCAAGTCCAGAAGAGAAGATGTTCCGTTGACTGAGATCCGGGTCGGGAAATTGACAGATTGTGTCAGTCCCAGTGAGTCGCAGAAGTCCTTTGCTGAGGAGCCATGGCTGGTGAGAGAGGTACCCACACCCAGCCAACTGGCATGATGACAGTTGAAATCACCACATATGAGGAAGAGAGAGTTGGGATGAGTAGATAGAAGTTGGTCCATATCATCAGACAGCGAGATGTAGATGGAGTCATCACTGTTTGGTGGACGGTACAACACACATATGAACAAGAGGTGGGAGCGAAGGGGAAGCCGTAGCCAGAGGTATTCCTGGGGGTGAGGTGGAGAGAGTGCAGTGCAGGGCGAGTGAGGAAGAGAGTTTTTGATAAAGATAGCAACCCCGCCTCCAGGACGAGGCTCAGGTCTATCATACCGGAGGAGGGAGTAGCCCGGGAGAGATACTATGGAATCAGAGACATCATAAAGGAGGAAAGTTTCTGTTAAGCAGATCACGTCTGGTTTGACAGAAGCAACCTGTATGGAGAGATCGGTTAAGTTTGAACGAAGGCCCCGGATGTTTGAGGTCCATACCGTTAATGAAGAGGAAGGGGGAGCATCAGATACAGAACAGGGGGGAGGAGGGGTAGGGTAAGATGTGGAAGAGGTGGAAGAGGTAGGGAGAGCTGTTGAAGGTGTGTCAGAGATTTCAGAATAGCTCGGAGAAAGGGAAGGATGGTGCGGACAAAAGGTTTGATGGTGATTGGGTGAGCCACAATGAGGTGTTATTTGAGGAGGGGGAAGAGCGAGGCAGAAGGTTGGGGGAGATGGAGGTGAGAGTTTGAAGGGGGAAGAAGCGGGGAGGACGCTTTGAGGAGGGGGAGTGAGCGGGGGGAAATTGAGAAGCAATGAGGGTGGGGAGATTTGAAGGGGAGGGGTGAGGGGGGAGTTTGGGAGGGAAGGGACAAGGGGAGGGATTTGAAAGGGATGGGATATGGGGGAGATTTGGAGGGGAGGGGTGAGGCAGGATTCTAGGAGGGGAGGGGCGAGGGGGCGTCTTGGCGGGGAGGGGTGAGGGGGTAGTTTAGGAGGGAGGGGGCAAGGGGGGAGATTTGAAAGGGATGGGTGATGGGGAAGATTTGGAGGGGAGGGGTGATGGGGAAGATTTGGAGGGGAGGGGTTATGGGGAAGATTTGGAGGGGAGGGGTGAGATTGGATTTTTGAAAGTGTACGATTTATGGGAAACGAACATTTATTGCAAAATGAGTTTCTTGTGACCTTCGAGTTAAAAATACGTTTAAGGACGCTGGATGGAGGATGGAGTGCAGGAGAGTTTAGGGAATGTAGAACAAAGGCACTATAGGAGATGGATATTTTTTTTGGGATGAATTGATTTTGTGAGCAAGTCGAAAGCAGCCTTTTAAAGAAGAAGAAGAAAAAGGTGTTATAAAATATGACGGAATACATAACTTGAGGGGAAAGTGTAAACATTGAAGGTTAATGAGTGAAAACTATCTGGGGAAATGGGGGAGAAACACGTGGTCGAAGAACGAACGAACGAATAAGAATGAATAAACGAATGAGAACAGAGAAGGAAATGTTTTTTTTTTTTTTTTTTTTTGAGTTGAGATTTACACAAGGAAGTAGGCTATGGGTGAAAAGACTGGGAATACAGAGAACGAAAGTTATTGGATCACAAACGACGGACCACTGAGAGAAAAACAAAGCCTCAAGGTTGTACAGTGCACACTGTACAAGGCCTTGCTCGCGACACGGCAAACAGACGATCAATTTATGAAAGATAAACACCGAGAAACAACCAAAGTTGCACACAATAACTTCACACACCGAAAGATAAATACAGTTTCGACAAAATACAATTGTGAACAGACTTAACTTCGAAAAACGTGGAGACCGTGTGGAGCTTCGAAAATCCCTGCCGCCGTCTCCAAGATCTCGTTTGTCGTTTTTGCGGTACCTTCGAACAGACAGACAGACGGACAGAAATTTGGTGAATTATAGTAAGATTGTCATTAAACAACACCTATTCCCCATGTCGAGTTCTTTACAATGAGCCATGTTTCAAATTTTTCATGCAGCGGTTTTGGAGATATAGAGGTGAAACATTTTTCGGGTTTTCCAAGATGGTGCCTGTACCACATGACATATGACGTCATGATTATCATTAAAATATTCCACAGGAGGAGGCGCTCCTTTGGTGAAAATTTAGTGCCCTTCAGACCAACAGTTGCTGAGAAAAAACAATTCCCAATGATCGGATAAGTGTTGTACATGTCGAATTATGACGTCATAACGAAGGCACCGATGGCATCATCATTAACATATGTTATTCCCCAAGGGGAGTACTTGACAATGAGCCATGTTTCAAATTTTTCCATGAAGTGGTTTCGGAAATATAGAGGTGCAACTTTTTTCGATTTTTCCAAGATGGCGTCTGTACCACGTGACCTATGACGTTATAATTATCATAAAAAATTATGCAGGAGGAGCTGCACATATTCTGAAAATTTCATGTCCATTGGACTAACAGTTGCAGAGAAATTTTTGTTTTATTCATATTGATCAGATCAAGCGTTGTACTTGTCGAATTATGACGTCATAATTAAGGCACCGATGACATCATCATCAACATATTGTTACGGATCCAGGGGACGGCACTCCTGTTAGCAAGGGGGGGTTAATCCCCTTGTCCTGTTAAGCTGGCCGTCCGCCGGTCCTGGAAGTATGACATCACTTCCGGTCGGTGGTGAGTAGGGTTGAAAGCCCAATCCGTCCTACTACCTAATTACCACCACCGGCCGTAAGCGAGGAGATACTCCCACCCGGGCCGCAGCATGAATGGATGCGCCGAGCGAAGCGAGCTGCGACTCGGGCCGTTAACAAAGGACTAAACCCGACTCCGAGCGTTGGCCGAATCGTGCCACAGGTACTCAATTGGGAAGGGACTAAAGCGATCGGGGGAAGAAGAAACCAAAGTCAAGGAAGAACAGATATTTATTAATTATGTACACGAAACCCGAAGAGGAAATGAAAGAAGGGCATTTACAAGGAGAGGAAGAAGCAGATACACAGGGCAGCCTTAAAACAGTCTTATATTACCATACGCCCAGACAGAACAAACAGACTTACACGGATAGGGAATGGCAGGAAGGAATGGCTGGAAGGGGTAGAAGGTCCAAGCAGATGGCAGGGCAGGAAGGTCCGGGCAGATGGCACAGCGTCGAGGTCCGCTGCAGGTCACGCTCCGGTCCACGCTCCGCCGGGCTTGAGGCGAAACCCGGCAGCAGCTGCACGTATCGGTTTCACGTGGTCGGACAATGCGAATATATCGCGGTATTGTCGTTGTCAACGGACCCACTCTCCTGCCTTACGATTCGTCGTGTTCTCATCTGGTACCTCGTACTTCGGACCTTCGCACTCATCTGGTGAAGCAGTCCCTCCCAGCCGCTTTTATTGGGCGTTTCTGTATCCAGCCGCCAGCTCCTAGGACACGCCTACCGGTCAGCTCACCTCGGCCCTGGTTGGCCGGCGAGGGCTCGCTGGATCCACCTCTTGAGGAGACATTGACAGGCCACGCCTCGTTCCTGGCGCTCGAACCCACTCCACCCCTTTTTCCTCCAGATTACCGCGTGCGTAATGGCGGCTTGGGGCCAGCAAACAAACCAAGACAAGGGGCAGCGAACGCTGCCCTACCGCTACTGCACTTTGAAGAGAGGGAGATGATTGGGGATAATTGAAGGGGCCTATATTATTTGATTAATGCAACGTAGATTCAACTATTGGGAACAGATCCTTAACTAAAACACTCGCCAAAGTGTTTGCAATGCTGGCTAAAGCGTTTGCAATGCTGGCTAACATGTTTGCAATGCTGACTAAAGTGTTTGCAATTCTGGCTAAAATGTTTGCAATGCTGGCTAAAGTGTTTCCAATGTTGGCGAATGTGTTTGCAATGCTGGTTAAAGTGTTTCCAATGCTGGCGAATGTGTTTGCAATGCTGGAAAAGGTGTTTGCAATGCTGGCCAAAGTGTTTTCAATGCTGGCTAAAGTGTTTGCAATGCTGGCCGAAGTGTTTGCAATGCTCGCCAAAGTGTTTGCAATGCTGGCTTGAGTGTTTGCAATGCTGGCTGAGGCGTTTGCAATGCTGGCCAAAGTGTTTGCAATGCTGGCTGAAGTGTTTGCAATGCTGGCTGAAGTGTTTGCAATGCTGGCTGAAGTGTTTGCAATGCTGGCTAAAGTTGAGATAACTGAGATAACTACAGAGAGGTCCTATGGTGTTCTACGTGTTGTACATGGACTAACTAGGGTGCGATCTTTAATATTAGCCAACCATGGGAGTATTTACAGGGGATTATTTATAAGGGAACATTTACTAAAATTTACAAAGTGAAGGTTCTAAAAACCGTAACAATATCTTATTCCCCATTGTGAGGACTTGACAATGAGCCATGTTTCCATTTTTTCCATTAAGCGGTTTGGGAGATAGAGGTGTAACCATTTTTCCAAGATGGCGTCCATACCACGTGACATATGACGTCATAATTATAAATACAAAAATTATACAGGCGGAGGCGCTTCTATGGTAAAATTTCATGTCAATTTGACCAACGGTTGGCCGAGAAAATGAATTTTTAAAATACGTACACGGCACATGTACGAAACTGAATGCTTAACCCTGCTTTTCGCCTTGCGAGCACACGGTAATAATGCATGAATCACTAGTGCTAATTACCCCGACTTTGGAAGCACACAGAACGCAAGATCTGTGAGGCCACGCCCCGAGGAGCCTTGATTGGGCGGGATTTTGATTGACAGAAAGGACGGGTAAGATGGAACTCGCTGATAGGGTCGGGACGGAGACGTGTTGAGATGACGTCAGAGCCCGAGGAACAAAAGACTGTGTTCCCGACATTTTGTCCTCCTTTTTCTCTTCCGCATGGGGAGTTCAGAACGCTCTGACAGGCATTTTCCTGCTCTGGTGCCTTGTTCTGGAGACTATAGCGAAGGGTAGTTGTTGCAGCTCTTGCCCCTTCTGATTTGGACGCCGTCACGAGCGGCCATGTTGGGACATCTTGTTGGTGGTCGTGCAGAGGCATCCACGGTTTTCCGTACAGAGGATGGGTGGACGAGCACGGTGTGGAAGAGCAGGCTGCAGGCCTGCCGTTTGCTTCGCGCAGAAGGCCTGTTTCGTGCCAGCAGGCGCGGCCTCGTGAACGAGGGCGTACTGCGGCCGAGCAGCGCGGGAGCGAGCGGATTTCCCACCAACACCAGAGCCGCACCCAGACTGCGCACTCGGGGCCTGGACGAGTCCTGACAAGACGCACCGGTCGAGTGAGCCAAGTGCAATTAAATAACGTTTTTCTTTTGCCGTTATATTTTCCATTGTCCGTATATGACTCTGTGTGGGAGTGCTCCATATACTGTATAAATTTCCGTGTTACCGTGTTTTATTTTGTTACCGGCATTCTTCAATAAAGCCGGTATTTTTGGACATTTTAATTTTGTGTTGGTCGAGTTATTTATTACAGGTTCGAGGACATCTGGGGATCCGTTCAGGTGAGGCTCCCGTTTCCCCTCCCTCTTGCTCCCCCACACGTATTAACTCCGCTATATCTTTTTGAACTGAACGCCTCAGAGTAACAGCTCGTTTGGTCATCCGTGCTACCCTAAGATGTTCACCAATGGTAGTCACGTGACAATACTTAATAAATAGATAATAATTAAGTAATTAATCAATTAATTGATTAATCAAAAAACAAAAAATACCGTGTTTCCCAAAGCACTTGCTCACTATGGTGCCGAAATTTTAGTTTCCTAGCTCAAAGGATGGCTGAGATATCGCCCGGACAAACAAGAAAGAAAACAAGTATAGACATTCAAAGTACAACACACCCATGCCAAATGAATAAATATCCTCCAGCGTGGCATTTCCGGGGCACCTTAGGCGCCCGGCGATACCGCCGTGCAGCTCATAGAGACTGTATTGGGAGGGAGAGGTGTACAATAAGTGATTGATTAATTGCACAATTAAAATCAATAAACATTAATCATAAAATATTTTCTTATTCAATTGACTATTACTAATAGCATACTGTAGAAGTATAAAACTTTTCCAGGTAGGCGAGTCATCGCAAGCATTCCAATTGAAAAACTCTACCTTGTCCTAAACCACCACCTAAATTGTGCAATACCTAAACCTCGAGTGTTTCATTTGAAGCTGTAACTTTAAAATAAAATAAGTCATTAATCGTGATAATGACATAATGCCCAGAAGAGAAAGCAAATAAATAAGGACTTAATTAATCGACAATAATTAAATAACTAATCAATTAATTAATAAAAAAACAAAAGAAATACTGTTTTCGCCAAAGCACTTGCTCACTAATGTGCTGAAATTTCAACTTCCAAGCTCAAAGGATGGCTGAGATATCGCCCGGACAAACAAACAAACAAAGAAATATATCGTGCATAGCACGATACTTGTGAAATCCCGAAAATAAGTTGTTGGCCTATGATGACCTCAAAAATAATTGGTGCTTGAATTCAATGACCTGGTATGCAAATCCTCTTAAAATTTCAAGTCAATCAGATGAAGATTGAGAATTTGATAAATTTGACAAAGTTAGTGACCTTTTGGCCTATGCTGATCTCAAAAATAGTTGGTGGCTGAATTCAGTTAGCTGATATAAAAATCCTATTCAAGTTTCAAGTCAATCGGATGAAAATGGAAGATTTTAGAAATATGGAAAAGTGGTTGACCTTTGGCCTATGTTGACCTTGTGACCTATGTTGACCTCAAAAATAGTTGGTTGAATTCAGTGACATGATATGCAAATCGTCTTCAAATGTGAAGTTAATCGGATGAAAATTGACAATTTTAGAAATTTGGCCTATGTTGACCTTTTGGCCTATGTTGACCTCAAACAGTTGGTGATTGAATTCAGTCATCTGATAAGAAAATCCTATTTTTTTTAGCTGATATGAAAATCCTATCGGATGAAAATTGAGGATTTTAGAAATTCGAAAAAAGTGGTTGACCTTTGGCCTATGTTGACCTTTTAGCCTACGCTGATCTCAAAAATAGCTGGTGGTTAAATTCAGCTCGCCGATATGTAAATCCTATTCAAATTTCAAGTCAATCGGATGAAAATTGAGGATTTTAGAAATTTGAAAAAAAGTGGTTGAATTTTTTTTGAGGGTCTTTTGACCTCAAAAATACATAGGATTTTGGCGAACCACAAATTCCACCGTTTAGTGAAGTTTCGGAAAGATCGGTTTAAAATTGTGACGTGTAGGCAAGTATAAGTGAGCGGACAGAAACACAAACAAACACAAATCGGAGTGAATAAAATACTTGTCCAAAATTTTTTTTTGGGCCAAGTAATAACGCACAAGGCCAACCAATGTACTTGAAAAATCTTCAATTTTCGCAAGTAACAAGCAAGAAAGAAACCAGAGTGAAAACTGAATACTCCCTTTCAGCACGCGTCATTGCAAGGCCCGGCGATGACGTCATGTAAAGCTTGGAGATGGAATAGGAATGGTGAGGTGTTCAACAAACAAACAAGAAATGTCGTGCATAACACGATACTTGCGAAATACTTAAAATAAGCTGTTGACCTTTGTCCTATGTTGTCATTTCGACCTATGTTGATCTCAAAAATAATTGGTGGTTGAATTCAGTGACCTGACGTGCAAATCTTGTTCAAATTTCAAGTCGATTGAAAAATATTGATGAATCGGATCAAAATTGATGAATGTAGAAAATTGACAAAGTTGTTGACCTTTGGCTTATGTTGACCGTTTGACCTCAAAATCAATAGGCTTCTTGCTTATGATCAACGCTAACATTTCGTGAAGTTTTGTAAAGATCAGTTTAAAATTGTGACCTCAAGGCGATTGGCAAACAGGCAAACAGAGAATAACGTACAAGACCAACCAATATACAGACTTAGCATTTAATATGGAATATTTTTTTTTTCTTGACGGGTTTACTTTCCGATTTCAGTATATCAATCTGGTGAGTTTATTTTACCCTTCGGTGATGTCTTTGTTGAAAGAACCATGTCACTAATTGTCTTTCGCAGCAAGAAGTCAATAACAGGATTATATCACAGGTGGTGTGACAAAATGTAAGGACAGGTACATTTGACGATTGGCTTCACAATCGGGTATATAAGGGTTGTTGCGTTCTGTATTAGTGGAAAACAACTGCTGCACGTCTACAAAAGTTATTGCTGCTTCCTCTGGAGATGGTCCATCAACTTGACAATGCTGTTTGTCATGGAGTGGTGGCTTTACGAAATTCTGGCATGAAACAGCGTGCTATTGCTCGGCAGTATGGCATCACTCAAAGTCAGGTGTCAAAGATCCTGAAACGAAATGCTCAGAGGGGTGTCCCTACTCCAATACCGAGGCCAGGACGTCCACGCAGAACCACAAGGAGAGATGATCGCCAGCTGCACCGGTTAGTCTGCAATGGCCATACCAAGTCAGCTAATCGGCTTAGGGCTGAGTGGCAGCAACTGACAAATGTACCTGTATCCAGAAGGCTAGTCAACCAACGACTGGTTCAAGCAGGCTATTGTGCCAGGCGTCCCCTGAGAAAGCAACGCCTGACCAGACAACACAGCCAGCGCCGATTGCAGTGGGCCAGAGAGCACCGTCAATGGCAGCCAGGACACTGGAATCACGTGACCTTCAGTGACGAGGCTAGATTTCTGGTCTATTGTCAAGATGGCCGCGTCCGAGTGTGCAGACAAGTGCATGAAGCCCACAACGAAGATTGTATAGTGCCAAGAGTCCAAGCTGGAGGTGGTGGGGTGACCGTTTGGGCTGCTTTTCATGCAGGGGGAAAAAATGACCTGGTTGTTCTGAATGGAAACCTGAACCAGTTCAAGTACAGGGTCATTCTGGAAGAAACATTGCTTCCATTTGCTCGTGCAGCCTTTCGAGGAAACTTTGTCTTCCAAGATGACAAGGCACGGCCTCATCGTGCTCGCATAATCCAACACTTTCTTGCTGACCGTGGTGTAGAGCATATGGAGTGGCCTGCCATGTCCCTGGATATGAATCCGATAGAGAACTTGTGGGCAGAATTAACGCATCAAATCGACAACTTGGACCAGCAGCCTACCTCTGTGCGTGAATTGCAGCAGACTATTGTCACTGCATGGCAAGCGATTCCTGTCCAAACCTTGGCAAATCTTGTGAACAGCATGCCTCGACGTGTACGTGCTCTCCTGAATGCTCGTGGGGGTTACACGAAGTACTGAACTGTAATTTTACTGTCCGTAATCCCAGTCATAATTTAGCTTTTGTTTTTGTTGGAAATTTTTTTTGGCTAATGTGCAAAATAAAGAGATACTTCTGGAAAACGTATAGAAGTTTAACACAGTACTGTCCGTGAATTGAGTTCGATATCAGTTTACATCACTTTCAAGGATCAATTTATTTGCTTCGAAATGTCAAATGTGGTTTTTGTTTCTTTTAAACGTCACATTAACAAAATCTAGAATAATTTCAACATAATTCCAATGAACTTTTGGTTCTAAGTCATCTTGGAAAGTAAGTTCACCCCCACAAAAAAAATATTCCATATTAAATGCCAAGTCTGGACTTGAAAAATCTTCAATTTTCGCAAGTAACAAGACAGCCTGGGGTAAAAACTGAATACGCCCTTTTGGCGCACGCCAGGTCCCCTTGGGCACCTGGAGATGATGTGGTGCAGTGCCTGGAGATGGAGTGTGGGTTGGGAGTACCATAACTTACTCCTTTCACGCCAGCCGTGAGGTGTATTCACTGCTGAGACAGTTTCGTTGGCTAGGGAGTACAATCCTGGTCGGGGCATCCTCCTACACGGGATACTCGAACGGCTCATTCATCCCAGTAAGCTGGTTCTCATTGTGCTGACCTTGGAAGGACGACAGGCCTCCTGGTGTTGATTCAACGTCATTACAGGGGCTTGAACTCAGGACAGCGAGATGTTAAGCGCCCGCCACCGTATCCGTTAAGCGAACACTGGGCTTTCCCAAAATATTGTCGTGTTCCTTGCGATTACAATCTTTCCAAAGAAACGGATTGCCGAACAAGCTGTTACTCCGAGGTGTTCAGTTCAAAATATAGCGGAGAATATGTGTGGGGGGGGCCTGGGGCAAATGGGGGGGGGGGGGGAGAGAAACCAGAGCCTTATCTTCAGGGATCCCCTGATGTCCTCGACCCTGTAATGAATAACTCAAACAAAACGGAATTAAAATATACAAAAATAAACAGGTTTATTAAAGAAAATGCCAGCAACAAAGAAAATGCACGATCAATAAAACTAAAATGCTAAATCGGGATGTCTCCACAAACAGACCCAAATACAGACGAAAAGGGAAAGATATCTGAAAATAAATATGCATCTGTATGCATTTAACTGAACTTGGCCGGAGTGTCTCGTCAATAATCGTACCTCCCCCCACCCCCCCCCCCCCCCCCGGCATGCAATCCGGACTCCTCTTTGGTGTTGGCGGGAAAAAGGCCTCAATGTGCGTCCCTTCAGTTCGCGCACTAAGCGAACAGGTGTTGTCGCACAGCTCGTCGTTCTTGCTTGAGGAAAACCGCAGCTTTCCGTCCGCGGCTCTGTCGCCTCACGACCATCAGCCCGATGCCAGAACACGGCCGCTCGCGATGAAGCCTCCCCATGCAGAGAGCACAGCACAACTGTCCACTATCGCTTTTAGAATGAGAAGGCGCAAGAGGGAACGTTCGCTCTCAATCCCAGACACCAGAAGCAAGAGGGGAACGAGGAGAAGATGCGGGTGCACAACCATTCACTGCCAAACCCAAACCGAGAAGGGAAAATGTCCGCCGCTCCAAACTATTTTGTACCTCCGGCTCTGACGTCATCTTTGGTGCTTCACCAATCAGCAAGCCGCTTCTTACTAGTGCTTTCTGTCAATCAAAACCCCAAACCAATCATGGCTCTTCGGGGCGAGGCTCTCGGCCTGCCTGTCCTTGTGACGTAGCAGCTGCGGCACCAGCGGTATTGTTTAATTCCTGATTTCCGGTTAGTTTTATTAATTAGTGGTGTTTAATGGCCGATTTTGGCTAGTGTCTAGTGCGGTGTCATAAGAAACAAAGGTATAGATTACAGAGGTATTTACAAACAGGGAATTAATTTACCCTAATTAACAAGCCCCACTCCTCTGATGGAGACGAAAATACAAACTTAACCTGACAGTCCAGTCTACACAAATTCCCTACTTATGGTACCAAGAGAGGATTCCTCTTCTTCATGACAGTTGGAGCACACTAATCTATATATTCTACCTGGTTCTAAGGTAATCATTGTCTACCCTCTACAAACGTAACAATATACTATCTGTTAATATTGTCGCGTTCCCGGGGTGAACACACCTGTGGACGGATAGCCGAACGAGCTTTACACTCCGAGGCGTTCAGTCAATGATGGCGGACCTTCTTTATACGTGCTGGGGAGGGCAGAGGAGGGTAGCGAAGCTCTTACCTGTATGGACTCCACCGCAAGTCTTCAACCCTGTTAATCAATTCAAACCGACACAGAATTAAAATGTACAAATACCGGCTTTATCTATCTATAATTCCAGTAATCTCTGTGTGTTTGTATGTGTGTATGTGTGTGTGTATGTTTGTCTGTGACCGCTGTTTCTCGACAACTACCGGTCCGATATACTTGAAACTTGCCAGGTATATTGCTGGGGACCCGAGGATGTGCCTTTTCAAGGTTTGAAATTAATCGGACAAGTAGTTCCCGAGCTATGGCGATTTCTTTACCAAACACCGCAAGCCGTTCGCTTTGGACCAAACCATTGCATGTAAATAGAGGGGGGGGTTCTGTGGTCGTTGCGAATGGACCAAACCATTCATGTAAATAGAGGGGGGGGGGGGGGGGGTTCTGTGGTCGTTACTGCCACGTGGTTTCAAAGTTTTTTTTTGTTGTTGTTGTTTGCACGCATGTTTTTTTGCACCCACGTACGGGCACGCCCTAGGATGTTTACACACACACACCCCTACACAAATTTTTTTTTTTTTTTTTTTTGGCAAGGAACGGGCACCCACGTACGGGCACGTCCTAGCTTATATATAGTACGGGCATGCCCGAGTCTATCTATAATTCCAGTAATCTCTGTGTGTTTGTTTGTACGTTTGTACGTTTGTTTGTTTGTCTGTGACCGCTGTTTCTCGACAACCACGGGTCCGATATACTTGCAACTTGCCAGGTATATTGCTGGGGACCCGAGGATGTGCCTTTTCAAGGTTTCATATTAATCGGACAATTACTTACCGAGCTATGTCCAAAAAACGATTCAACCAATCAGAGAGCAGCGAACTATCGCGTGTGCCGAACGTGGCGGACACACTCTGCCTCGGATGGCACATTTGAGAGCGTATTCATTTATTTCACGTTTGCAAACTATGTTGGCGCTATGTTGGCGTTAAACTATGTTTTAAAACTAATAAAAACCCCGGGGGGATTGTCACTGTACTCGCAAGCCGTTCGCCGTTCGCTTTGGCGTTGCGAATGGACCAAAACATTTCATGCACCAAACCATTTCATGTAAAGCGTTCGCCGTTCGCTTTGGCGTTGCGAATGGACCAAAACATTTCATGGACCAAACCATTTCATGTAAATAGAGGGGGGGATATAATTTTAGATATAGATATAGTACGGGCATGCCCTAGTTGAAAGAAATGCCGGTAACAAAATAATGCATGGTAAACAAAAATTCCTAATCGAGGGAGCCTTCATACAGACTCGTATACAACACAAGAGGAAAAATAAAGGTGAAAATAATGCGTAGTGTTTGTGACGTGTGTTTGCCTGCACTCCGCCTGGCATCCGTGACCTTCCAAGGCTGTAGAAGATCCCACATCCCGACGTGGGAAACACACGCTCTGGCTCGAAGTTCACGAGCGGGAAAACAGGCCTTGGCACACCGCTCGTCCACTCTGGCCGGGATCGAACCGATGAAAGCCCGGGACCACGAAAACAAAATGTCGGGACACAGTGTTCGTGATGAAATCCAGATGCCGCGAGAGATAGAAATATGACTGCTCGTGATGAAATCCCAACGCAAGAGACCGTATGTGTGACTCTTCTTTTCCAATGTCCCTGGTGCAAGAGAGAAATGTCGGGGACACAGTTCTTTTGTTCCCATGGCCCTTATGTCATCCGATGACGTCCACGCATGCTCCTATCAGCGAGTGCCATCTCATCGCTCTATGGTACCGGACCAATCACTGTTCCTCGGGGTGTGGCCTCATGGCCACTTGCTGGCCTTTGTTATCATCCGGTCGGTGGTATCAATGGTGGTTGAATGTCCTGGTTCCGGTTGTTTTATTTATTGTTTATTTATACACAATTGCTTGGTTTGGCTATGTGTATGTGCTGCAGTGTCATAAAGAACACAGGAAAAGATTAGAGGCAATTACATACAGGGGATTTACCATTAATCCCTAACTAATTAGCATAACCCCACCCCTCATCATGGGGACAAAGATACACTCTTACACGACATCCAGTCTAACGGATCCCTACTTAGGTACATGGGGGTTCTTCTTCTTCATCGCGACATTCGGAGCACACTACCTATAAAATGCTACCTGGCCTTAAGGTAATCCATTACCTACCCACCACAAACGTAACAATAATAAATATTACATGATATTATATTATTAAATATTGTAGCGGCTACCGCTGGGTTTACACAATCGCCTTGCACCTACCAAGGACGCGGAGCGATCACCATGCCGGGCTCGTCCAGGACGCCCGGCCATGCCCGCTCTCGACTTGCCAGGCCGCGTCCAGGACGCCCGGCCACGCCCCCTCTCGCCTTTCCCGGGCAAACGCTCCGGGAAAATGTGTGTATATATATTGCTGCCCGATAAACGGGCTTTTCAGAGTACCCGAGTTGTTTTGTTTCAATAAAGAAACTCGGACGAATTCCAGCTTTTTGTCGCGTCCATTCTTCCGATTACGTGGGAGCACAGCTCCTACATTGGTGACCTACCGACATGGACACGGCCGTTGCCCTCAAACTGCCTACCTTCTGGGAGGCTCACGCGGCAGTTTGGTTCGCCCAGGCGGACTCCCTGTTCACCCTGCGAGGCATCACGGCCGACGACACCCGCTTCCACCATGTGGTAGCAGCGCTCGGCTCAGCCACCGCGGCCCGCGCCCTGCCCTGAGCCTCCTCGAGAGCCCGCCAGCCGCTGACAAATACGGCGCGATTAAAAAGCTCCTCCTCGACGCTTTCGCCCTCTCATCGGTGGAACGCGCACGGCGCCTGCTCGACCTGCCCGAGCTCGGCGACACGCGCCCGTCTGAGCGAATGGACTACATGCTTTCGCTGCTCGGCGAGCACTCTCCGGCATTCCTGTTCCGGGAGCTGTTCCTCCGCCAGCTGCCTAGCCCGGTACGCCTCGCCCTGGCGAGCACGACGATCACGGATCCCCGCGCCCTCGCCAGGGAAGCCGACAAGATCTCCGCGGCAGGCCAACGCATTGCAGCAGCGACCTGGGGCCCACTGCCGTCCGACGCAACGCCCATGGCGCCCGAGCACCTGGCACGGTCGACGACCGAACTGCCGACGCAATTGGCGGCAGCTACGCCGAGCCGACCTCCTCCAGCACGACGACCGGAGCCTCCACCTGACCAAGCGTGGTGTTACTATCATGCTAGGTTCGGACAGAAGGCCCGGACATGCCGACCCCCGTGCACCTTCGGTAGGCCGGGAAACGGCCGGGCCGGTGTTCATTACCAGCCATGAGCGCCGGCCACACGGGCAACTTACTTTTCATCACGGACAAAGCGCCCAGACGGCGCTTCCTGTGCGACACCGGCGCCCAACTGAGCGTCATACCCGCCTCCGATCAGGACAGGCAGTCCGCGGTTTGCGGCCCCTCCTTGGTTGCGGCCAACGGATCGGCCATCCGCACCTTCGGCCCGCGCAACGTCACCCTCTGCTTCGGCGGCCAACGCTTTAATTGGACTTTTGTAACCGCAAGCGTGCCCATGGCTCTGCTAGGCGCCGACTTCCTCTGCGCACACGGACTGCTGGTGGACGTCCAACGGAGTCGCCTCATCAACGCCGAGACCTTCAGCTCCCTGGTATGCACATTGAGCAGCTCCGCTCCGACCGAGCTGGCATGCGCCCTCCCGGCGGTGAACGAGTTTGCTCGCCTGCTCACGGAGTTCCCGGCCCTCACGCGGCCGACGTTTTCGGCCGTCGCAGTACGACATGGGATCGAGCACCACATACCAACCACGGGCCCGCCAGTCTACGCCAGAGCCCGCCGCCTCGACCCAGCCAAGCTCGCCATGGCCAAAACCGAGTTCGACGCTTTGGAACACCTCAGCATCGCGCGGCGCTCCGATAGCACATGGGCTTCGCCACTACACATCGTCCCAAAACCAGGGGGCGGCTGGCGCCCATGTGGCGACTACCGCCGCCTTAACGATGCTACCACCCCCGACAGGTATCCGATCCCGCACATCCAAGACTTCTCCGCCCGTCTGGCAGGATGGGTAATTTTCTCAAAAATCGATCTCATACGGGGATATCACCAGGTACCTGTCAGGGCGGCCGACGTCCCTAAAACGGCCGTCATCACGCCGTTCGGCTTGTTCGAATTCCTGCGGATGCCGTTTGGCCTCAAGAAAGCGGCTCAGGCGTTCCAGCGCTTGATGGACGGCGTGCTGCGTGACCTGCCGTTCCTCTTCCTTTACCTGGACGACATCCTTGTCGCCAGCACGTCCCGGGCCGAGCACCTCCTCCACCTCCGAACACTGTTCGGGCGCATCAGCGAGCACGGCCTCATCGTCAACCCGGCCAAATGCCACTTCGGCACGACAGCCGTTGATTTTTTTGGGCCACCACATCACCAAGAACGGGGCCGTGCCGCTGCCAACCAAGGTCGAGGCCATCACCACGTTTCCGCATCCCCGCTCCATAAAGGCCCTGCAGGAATTCCTGGGAATGGTGAATTTCTATCACCGCTTCGTGCCCCGCGCTGCTCAACTCATGCGGCCCCTCTACAAAGCCCTCCGGGGCAAGCCGGCCAAGCACGACATCTTCTGGTCTGCAGCAATGGACGCGGCCTTCAAAAGCTCAAAGCGGGCCCTCGCCGACGCAACACTGCTCGCTCACCCGGTGCTCAACGCTCCCATCGCCCTCACCACGGATGCCTCCGAATACGCGGTGGGCGCCGTACATGAGCAATGGGTGAACGGGGTTTGGCAGCCACTCGCTTTTTTCAGCCGGCAGCTCCGGCCGAACGAGCTCAAATATAGCACGTTTGACCATGAGCTCCTCGGTCTACACCTGGCCATTCGCCATTTCTGCCACCTCCTGGAGGGCCGACCCTTCACGGCGTTCGTCGACCACAAGCCGTTGGTTTACGCAATGGCCAAGGTCACGGAGCCGTGGTCGGCCCGCCAACAGCGCCACCTCTCCGCCGTGTCGGAGTTTACCACGGACATCCGGCACGTCGCCGGCAAAGACAACGCCGTGGCCGACTGTCTTTCTTGGGCCAGCGCGAACGCGGTCCACCTCGGCGTGGACTTCACGCTTATGGCGGCGGACCAAACCACCGACACCACGGTGCAAGCCCTCCGGGCGGCGGACACGGGCCTCCGCCTGGCCGACATCCCTTTCGCGGACACTGTCCTGCTCTGCGACGTCTCCCAAGGCCAGCCTCGCCCCATCGTGCCCGTTACCTGGCAACGCCGCATCTTCGCCTCCCTCCACGGCCTTTCCCACCCGGGCCGGAAAGCTTCCCAGAAGCTGGTGTCGGCGCGATTCGTCTGGCACGGCCTTCGACGGGACGTCCGCGATTGGACCAGCACCTGCACAGCCTGCCAACAGGCCAAGGTCCACTGACACACCCAGGCCCCGCTGGCACCTTTCACCGTGCCCGAACGACGTTTCGACCACATCAACGTGGACCTGGTGGGCCCCCTCCCCCCATCACGGGGGTTCACACACCTGCTCACCATGGTGGACAGGACCACCAGGTGGCCGGAGGCCATTCCCCTCGTCTCCACAACCACCGCAGACGTGGCGCAGGCTTTCATCGCCACCTGGGTCGCCCGCTTTGGCGCACCGGCGGACATCTCGTCGGACCGCGGACCGCAGTTCACCTCCGAGCTGTGGGGCGCGGTCGCCCGCAACCTGGGGGTCAAGCTCCACCGTACTACGGCCTACCATGCCCAAGCCAACGGGTTGTGCGAGCGATTCCACCGCTCCATGAAGGCCGCGCTCATGGCCGGCCTTCAGGACGGCGGTTGGGCCGACCGGCTGCCGTGGGTCCTTTTGGGCCTCCGCACGGCCCCCAAGGAGGACCTCCGGGCATCCACCGCCGAGCTTGTCTACGGCCAGGCGCTACGCGTCCCGGGCGAATTTGTGCCCGACGCTACCAGTCCCTGGTCCGCAGCTCACCAGCGCTCGGACCTCCAGGAGGCCGCCCGACGGTTTGCCCCCGTGCCAACGTCCCACCACGGTGACCCCCAGTCCTACGTCCCCCCAGCGCTTCGCACAGCGGAGTACGTTTTTGTGCGTCATGATGCACATCGGGGGCCACTGCGGCCACCGTACGACGGGCCCTTCCGGGTCCTGCGACGGGACGACAAGTCGTTCGTCATCGACATCGGCGGCAGGTCGGACCGGATTGCGGTGGACCGCCTCAAGCCGGCGCACGTGGACATCGACCAACCGCAACTGTTGGCCCTTCCGCCACGGCGAGGCCGCCCCCCGTCCACGGTGCCCCCCACTCGACCGCCCACCACCACACCGCAACCCCCCCCCCCCCCACGACCCGCCAGGGGTCGCTTCGGCCGGGTCATCAGGACCCCCCTTAAATTGACCCTGCCGGTGCAAGTCGATTCTGGGGGGACGTGTGTAGCGGCTACCGCTGGGTTTACACAATCGCCTTGCACCTACCAAGGACGCGGAGCGATCACCATGCCGGGCTCGTCCAGGACGTCCGGGCAGGCCCACCCTCGACTTGCCAGGCCGCGTCCAGGACGCCCGGCCACGCCCCCTCTCGCCTTTCTCGGGCAAACGCTCCGGGATAATGTGTGTATATATATTGCTGCCCGATAAACGGGCTTTTCAGAGTACCCGAGTTGTTTTGTTTCAATAAAGAAACTCGGACGAATTCCAGCTTTTTGTCGCGTCCATTCTTCCGATTACGTGGGAACACAGCTCCTACAATATCATATTAACAGATAGTATATAAATTAGAGGCAAGTGAGGACATTCGCACAAATACAAAAGTATCTCATGACATTCGAATGTTGCATCGCAATATTTATTTGGACATACTCAAATGAGACGTATGACAGCCTGGTGATGGCTTAGTGGTTAGGGTGCCGGCTTGGGATCTTAGGATCCTGGGTTTGAATCCTGGTCGATCGCTGAATTAACGCCAGGGGGGTTGACTCAGCCTGTCATCCTTCCGAGGTCGGCAAATTGAGTACCAGCTTGCTGGGATGAATGATCCCGGTGTGTACCCCAGTTTAGAATAGGTACACCGTATACCTGTGCATCGTAAGAGGCGACTAAGGGTTGGCGTCAGGAAGGGCATCCGGCCATAAAAACATTGCCTCAAACAGGGCACCATGATTGTCATGGGGGCCCGCAAGGCTAACCCCCGCTCCAGCAGGGAAAAAAGGCCTTAAAACGATCATTCATTCATTCACTCGAATGAGACATATGAATGGAAGGAAAGACCAATATTATATCCCATAGTGTGAGATTCAGGAACTATGAATGATTGTTTCGCTGTTCCTGCAGTGGTACAATAGTTCGCTGCCATTCTAGAAGCCTATCATCAGTTCCATCCGGAATTCCTTCCAGCGCAACAATCCTGTATCTGGGAGTAGAAATGTCATGACAGATCAAAATCATTCATATCAGACCAAGATCCTGTGTATTGAAGATCATTTTCCACTCCACCACCATATTTTTCTGTTCTATTTTACAACACTGATCTCAGGCTCTTGGAGGAGTTTAGTGCAAATCATACGCAGGCAATGGCGGATTAACGCATGGGTCCAGCTAGGGCCCCAAACTCAATGGGCGTCATGCAACCCATGGGACCCCGAGAGATGGGACCCCGTGGTTCATATAATCTTTCGAGATGAGACCAAAGGTGGGTCTCACTTTGCCGACAAAACGTATCACCTTGTGAGTGGTGATGGAGCGTAAAGGGAATGCTCCGTCTCAAGGAAAGAAAGTACTGTTACATGATGAATCGATTAAAAATGTTTTCCCTTGATGTTTAACTAGACATGACTATTACAAAATTAGGGGGTGAGGCATAATACAGGACAAACACATCGGCAAACATGTGTACTTTAGTGTGAATTACAATGGCATCAGTAAGCAATGGAAAAATAAATAATTATATCAACAGGATTTAAACCTGGGTCTTGAGCATTATGAGCTATTTTTTTTTTTTTTGTATACAAGATCGAGGCTCGTGTAAGAGCGAGCACATTGAACATGAAAACATGCACAGACACCAAAAAAAACATGCAATGAAGGGAGCGGGAGACAAGATGGGGAGAAAGAGGGAAGCACACAAGTACAACATTTGAGAGCAGGGACATCGGGAGATCTGTGGGAGGAAGATAACTTGGGGCGAAGGAAGGGGGTGAGGGTGGGGAGGGGGGTGGGAGAGTTAAAAAAAACAAAAAAAAAACACATGGACACTGCTATGACTTCCAGGAAAGAAGTCGGTATTTCAGAAAAGTGGATCTGGGGTGAATTAACGGGGGTAGAAAAGATCAAGCTTTTGGATGGGGGAAGAAAAGAAATGGTGGTGAACAGCTGTTTTAAAGACTTGGAGGGAGGAGTGGGATTGAAGGGAGTGAGGGAGTTTGTTCCAGAAGCGGGAGAAAAGAGGAATGAAAGAGTGAAGGTGAGCAGAGAGTCTTGATTTTGGCAGTTTGACAAGAAGAGGGTTGCAGGCAGATCTTGTGTGACCACTGACCTGTAGGAGTACTTGGGGGACAGAGCACAGACAGGGCTGGGGGGGGGGGGGACAGAGCACAGACAGGGCTGGGGGGGGGGGGCAGAGAGGAGTCGGTAGAAGACAGAAAGACCACCAACCTGCCTGCAGTAAGGGAGTGAAAGGCCCTCACAATCAGCTTCATCGCGGGAGATTCCAATGATTCTGAAAGCTTTCGTTTCAACAGCGTGAAGCCGAGCGAGGTGTGAGGCAGGAGCACCAGCCAAGAGGGGAGACCAGTATTCCATTGAGCTGCGGATGAAAGCCTTGTATGTGGTGAGGAGCTCAGGTGTGCTATATAAGGACTGTGCACGATGGAGAATGCCCAGTCGGCGACTGGCTTTGGAGGCCAGCTTGGAAATGTGCTTTTTCCCAGGAAAGATTATGGCAGATTGTGAGACCCAAGAGATTGAGTGACAGAACTTCTTGGAGAGGATTGTTCAGAAAGTAGATGGGAGGGTTTTCCAGACGATCTATTCGGAGAGACATAGTGAGAGTGTGGAATTTGTCAGGATTGAAAGACATGTTCCACTTGTATGACCAGTCTGCGATTTTGACCAGGTCTGCAGAGAGTGAGGAGGCTGCGGACTGCCGATCTGAGGGATGAGGTATGGAGCGGCAGAGCGTGGAGTCATCAGCAAAGAGATAGAGAGGATTTTCCAGAGAGTCGGAGAGATCATTGATGAAGACCAGAAAAAGCACAGGGCCCAGAACACTGCCTTGGGGAACACCAGCCTGAACATGAAGGGGTGATGAGAGAAATCCATTCAGGGCCACTCGTTGACTACGACCAGAGAGGAAGTCCGCAAGCCATGCGTGGAGATTTCCATGGATACCATAGGAGGAGAGTTTGGTGAGCAGAGCGGGGTGCCAGACCGTATCGAAGGCATGTGATATATCAAGGGAGACAGATCTAATTTCCTTTTTGAGATTGAGGACCTCCATCCATTGTTGAGAAAGCAGAAGCAGCATGTCCAGAGTAGAGTGACCCAGTCTGAATCCAAAATGATGATCAGAGATCAAGCCATTGGAGAAGAGGAAGGCTTTGATATCCGAAGCAATGATGGATTCCATGACTTTGCTGGTGATTGGGAGCAGGCTGATTGGTCTGTAGTTGCAAGGATCTGTTTTTGCACATTTTTTGTGTACAGCGGTAATGTTTGCTGATTTCCAAAATGATAGCAGATGCCCTTAAGCAAAAGAGAGGGTGAAGAGAACAGAGAGAAGGTGTGAAAGAGTGGCAGAGCAGGATTTTGAGACACATGATTTTAGGATTTTTTAGGACCCGTCTGGTCCAGTTGCAGAATCAGAGTCGAGGATTGACAGAAACTTCTCCACCTTGTCAGGAGAGAAGGACACAGAGTCCAGGTGCAGCTGGGTATGGTGGGTACAGAGAGAGACGGGTTTGGAACACACGATTTGGAGGCAAACAAGAGTTGAGGCATTCAGCTTTTTCACGTGCGGAGTGAGCTGTGTAGCCGTTTGAGGTAAGGGAGGGGATGGAGGAACAACAAACCCCAGAAACAGATTTGACAAGACGCCACCAGGATTTGGAAGAGGGAGACAAGTTTGAGAGTTCACTCTTGAGAGTAGAGATATTGTTTCCTGGCTCTCCTGAGGGTAGACACACACTTGTTCCGGGCTTTGTGAAAGGAAATGAGATTGCCTTCCGTTGGATTTGCCTTCCAGGAGGCGAAGGCAAGTTGTTTCAGAGCAACTGCCTCACCACAAGATTCCATGTACCAAGGACCGGAGGAAGGGTATGACAACTGAAGACGAGATGGGATAAATCTGTGCATGAGAGAGAGCAGTTTACTTTGGAACAATTCCCAGGATGAGTTGATGTCAGAGGCAGTGGAGATGGGAGACCAGTCCAGATGATTTATGGCTGCTTGAAGACCGTGCCAGTGGACCTGAGTGAAATGCCAGACTCGTCGACGTTGAGGAGGCTCTCTGGGAATGGCCAGAGAGACGTCTACTTTAACAAACAAATGGTCAGATGAACAGATTAGATCAGAAGAGCAGCAGACATTTGCAGGGAAGTTTGTCATAACCAAGTCGAGAAGAGAAGATGCTCCGTTGACTGAGATCCGGCTCGGAAAATTGACAGATGTCAGTCCCAGTGAGTCACAGAAGTCCTTTGCTGAGGTGCCATGGCTGGTGAGAGAGGTACCCACACCCAGCCAGGTGGCATGATGACAGTTGAAATCACCACATATGAGGAGGAGAGGGTTGGGATGAGTCGATAGAAGTTGGTCCATGTTATCAGACATTGAGATGTAGATGGAGTCATCACTGTTTGGTGGATGGTACAGAACACATATGAACAAAAGTTGAGAGCAAAGGGGAAGCAGTAGCCAGAGGTACTTCTGGGGTGGGGTGGAGAGATGGCAGTGCAGGGAGAGTGAGGAAGAGAGTTTTTGATGAAGATAGCAACCCCACCTCCAGGACGAGGCTCAGGTCTATCATACCAGAGGAGGGAGTAACCAGGGAGAGATATTAAGGAGTCACATCTTGAAGGAGGAAAGTTTCTGTTAAACAGATTATGTCTGGTTTGTCAGAAGCAACCTGTATGGAGAGATCAATCGGGTTTGAGCAAAGGCCCCGGATGTTCGAGGTCCATACCGTTAAGGAAGAGGAAGGGGGAGAATCGGATGCAGGACAGGGGAGGGGAGGGATAGGGTAAGATGAGGAAGAGGAGGAGGAGGTCAGGAGAGCTGTTGATAGTATGTCAGAGATTTCAGAAGAGCTCGGAGAAAGGGAAGGATGAGAAGGACAAAAGGTTTGATGGTGATTGAATGAGGCACAGTCAGGTGTTGTTTGAGGGGGGGGGGGGGCAGAGCGAGGAAGAAGGTTGGAGGAGATTGAGGTAAGAGTTGGAAGGGAGAGGAAGCGGGGAGCACGCTTTGAGGGGTGAGAGGGGAGAATTGGAGAAAAAAAGGAGGGTGGCGAGATTTGAAGGGGAAGGGTGAGGGGTGTATTTAGGAGGAGCGGGCTGAGGGGGGAGTTTAGGAGGGGTGTGCGAGGGGGGAGTTTATGAGAGGGGCAAGGGGGGAGTTTTGAAATGGAGGGGTGAGGGGGGTATTTAGGAGGGAAGGAGTGAGGGGAGAGTTTAGGAGGGGAAGGGCAAGGGGGGAGTTTATGAGGGGAGGGGCAAGGGGGGATTAGAAAGGAATGGGCGAGGGGGGAATTTAGGAGGGGAAGGATGAATTTGGATTTTAGAAAGTGTTGGACGATTAATGGAAAACGAAGCCGTGAAAACTATCTGGGGAAATTCCCTAAATGAGGGCATGAAGGATTCCTAAGGGGGATTAAGTATTCCAGCACAGGTTCAGAAGCAGGAACAGAAGGATAGGAGATTGACAGAAAGGAGAGCAGAGAACGAAGGAACAGGGAGGTGTATAAGCAATATGTTAGTACGGGAGGAGAGGCCTACTTTTTAAATTCTTCGTTAATGTGTTTTTTGAAGGTTAGGTGAAAGTGGATCAGAGGAAGAAGGATAATGTTGAAGAAGTATGGTGAGAACTGAATTGGAAAGGTGTCTTTTGGCTGAAGAGGATAATGAAGGCAGGAGAGGGGAAAAAACAGAAAAATTGGGTGGGGCAACACACGTGGTCGAAGAACGAACGACACGGGAAAGAGGAGGAAATAAAAAAAATTTGTATTAAGACAAAACAGAGGGTAAGATGTTCGGGGAAGTATGGGGTGAAAAAAACCAACTGGAAAAATGGACCACAAACGAAAGTAAATGGACCACAAACGAAAGTAAATTGACCACAAACGACCGAGAGGAAACAACAAAGCCTCGAGGCCTGGTAAAACAGGCCTGAAAACGCGGCAGGAACCAACAGACGATTAAACACAGGTAAGCACGATTTACACCAAGATCTAACTCGGAATACACAGTAGGCACTCACACGGTAAAATAAAAATACAGTTTTGACAAAAATACAAATGTAAAAATTCTTAACTTTGGTAGCGTGGAGAGCTGGCACAGACACACGACGTCACCGGGAAAACCGGAAGCGGAAGTCCCCTAAATTGTTGTGTTGATTAAGTTGTTGTGGCAGAGCAGAAAAGACAAGTCGGCCTTTAGGTAGGCTTTAATCAACACAATGGTGGCCAGCCAGCCAGGTGCACAAGAAGAGGCCTAAGCAGGGCTTGAAGTCCTTAAGAGGGAACGTAGCATGGAGCGGATCGTCGGCAGCCCGCATGCCGTCGGCTGACCTGCTTTTATACAGTAATGATCCCCAATGGGTTCTGATTTCAATGTTAAAACAGACCAACCCAATATATGGCTTTTTTACTTGATGAATGATTTAGTCATATCCCAGCATGCAATGTGCCATGGAAAGACTTCCGGTCTTACCCCAGGAAGACTCCCAATGTTTGAGGATGTAATTGAAATGTAATATGTCACACTGTCAATAATCTACTCGTTTATAAATTTACAAACAAAATGACAACATGTCTCATGTATTGAGTGAAGATTATCTGTTACACCTCTGCCCCCACTTTCACTTGCCTGATCACTCACACACTCACTCCACTCCACTCTTCCAAGAGCCTCGATTTTCTCCACAAAATGGAGCAATACAAAGGTTTGTGATGTTAATAAGTATCTCTCACTCTTCTCCTCCTAGTTCTGCTTCACTTTAATTGTTCCACACACAGAAGTTACAACAAAAATCACAAGGTCTCCTTTTTTAAAGTGATGTATGAAGAGTTGTGGATATTTTTCCACAAAATCATTCCTCCATAACCAGGCACTGATCCATGATTTTAGGTTGGGGTTGGAGGAGCAAAAATCTACATTGCATTGAAAAATACAATTTCGTTGAGCAGAGCAAGGGGAACATTTTTTGTGAGTGTTTTTTTTGTCATAAATTCTAAAAACGATTCTAAATATAGACAAAGAACCTCTAATACACTTGAAAAGTACTTGAATGAAAAAACCTTTGTTCAAAACCCAACACATTATTTGGTTATTTCGCCGAAATACCCTCAGAGTGGGTTCCGGTGTCCGGCTGTCCTTCCATATGAACAAAATATAAATACAACAAAAATACTAGGCTAGGTTGTTTGATCTTGGGCTTAGAATTATAAATGAAGCTGGCGGAAAACTGAAGTCGGTGTAGATGGTGGAAAACTAAAATCGGTGTACCTGGCTTAAATGAAGTCGGTGTCGCTGGCGGAAAACTGAAGTCGGTGAAGCTGGCGGAAAACTGAAGCCGGTGTAGCTGGTGGAAAAAAGAAGTCGGTGTAGCTGGCGTAAATGATGAGCGGTTTCGAATTCAAAATCCGTTCTGTACAGTACTGTATTGTAATTTATCGATTTTAATCACCAGGTGACAATAATTTATCGGTCGCGCCAGACCAAAGCAAGATCATGTGAGCAAGATGGCGGATCATGGAAGGGACATTTGAAATGACAACATGAAATGTTGTTCCCAAGGGAATGGGGAATGACAGTGAAATTTTGAATGGATTTACATGTACATGCAATTGCCATAGAGGTTCGCTTCCGAAGCTCTCTATTAAAAATCTTAAGATATATGAACCACCTCATGAGGTACCACCAGCTACACGACCTTACTACGTAGTCACGACACCCAACAAATTAAAACACAGCAAGGCCAAGAGATGAAGTAAACATTAAAAACAATACCTACTAGTACCCTACTGCAAAGCCGCAATGAGCCGGCGAAGCCAAAGCCTCTTGCCACTATTTTACCCATCACTATGGCATCAGTAGGTGTCATGTATGCAGTGCAAATGTTCACCGTTGTATCCCTACACCGGGACCGGGTTGTATCCCTACGCCAGAGCTCGGATGGCGCTGCGGTGAATCGGGCCTTGATTGGCAGAGTGAATAAACGCGTACGACAATTGATCGCAGTTTGTCGAGATACCTTACATGGCGACGAAGGTAAACATCTAGACCATGACATCTTTCGGCCATATCGATGAATTCGACCCTCATGAGGGGGATTTTGACACGTATTCTGAGCGTTTGTCTTTCTACTTCGAGGCGAACGGCATTGCGACCGAAGGCCTGATGAAGGCCGTCTTCCTGTCCGTTTGCGGAGGTGAGACGTTCACACTCGTTAAAAACCTGATTCGGCCTCGGACAATCCAGGAGCTCACGTATGCAGAGCTCAAGGCCGCTTTGAAGGAACATTGCAACCCATCTCCTTCAGTCATCCTGTGTCGGTTTAATTTTTACATGTGCAGACAGCAGCAAGGTCAGTCGATCGCAGACTTCATTGCACACCTCAAAAAACTGTCACATCTGTGTGAGTTTGGGGACACGATTGATGACATGCTTCGTGATTTGCTGGTGGTTGGCATGTCCGATGACCGCACTCGTAGACGCCTGCTTGCTGAGAGAAGACTGACGTTCCAAAATGCCAGAGACACCGCAATTTCCATGGAAAGTGCTGAACGCAACGCTACAAGCATCGGTGCCACTCGCTCATCTGGTACCAGCCCTGCTGTGAATCGGTTGGATCATGTTCAGCCACAACGTTGGAACAAGGCTCCTCGTCAGAAGCCAGTGCAGTCTCAAACCCACAACAACTGTTTTCGGTGCAACGGAAAGCACCCTCCGGAGACGTGTCGGTTCAAAGATGCCACCTGCCATTTCTGTTCGAAAACTGGCCATATTGCTCCAGCTTGCATCACTCGCAAATCGGGAAAAGGAAAAGCTGCTGACAAGATTCATCAGTTTATCGGTTCGGAGGAACCCGAGCTTGACCAGGTGAGCTCTGTTTCCGACAACTCAGAATCGTATGACCTGCTTCATATTGATTCTCACCATAGGCGGGACCCTCTTCTTGCCAATGTTGTCGTCAACAATCGACCATTGCAAATGGAGGTCGACACTGGTGCGGCCGTCTCGCTCATCAGCCATGCTGTTTTCACAAACCTGTGGAGTGATGCTGACCGACCCCATCTGAAACCTACTACCTATGGACTCTCCACCTATACAGGTGAGAAGATTGTTCCCTGCGGTACATGTGATGTCACGGTGGGCTACGATAACCGTGAGTTTCACCTACCCCTGATCGTCATTCCTGGAAAGGGCCCTTCCTTACTCGGCAGGAACTGGTTGAGCATAATTCGACTGAAGTGGGAAAGCATTCATCAACTCCGGGCAGCCAATGTTTCTCCTACCGCAGCATACACACTCAAAAATGTGCTGGATACGTACCCGGATGTCTTCAAGGATGAGCTTGGAACCTTGAAAGGACATACGGCTAAACTCAGGGTTGACCGGGATGCCAATCCTATATTTTGCAGGGCTCGCCCAGTCCCTTTCGCCCTGCGTGAGCGGATTGACAAGGAACTGGATCATCTTGAAAATCTGGGGATCATCGAGCAAATCCAGTATGCCGAATGGGCGGCGCCCATCGTTCCAGTCATAAAATCGGACCAGTCCATCCGCATATGTGGAGATTATAAAATGACCGTGAACAGGTGTTCTTCATTGGATAAATATCCAATCCCGAGGATCGAAGACCTCTATGCTCGTCTCACGGGAGGCAAGACTTTTACGAAACTCGATCTCAAATCCGCCTATCTACAGCTCTGCTTGGACGAGAATTCGAAACAGTATCTTACCATCAACATGCATCGTGGGTTGTATAGGTACCACCGACTTAGTTTTGGAGTGAAATCTGCACCTGGAATTTATCAGCGTGTCATGGACAGTTTGTTTGCCGCCGAACGCAACGTCGTTTGTTACCAGGATGATATTCTGGTTACTGGTCGTACGGACGCGGAACATCTACAGAACCTGGAGAGAGTTCTGAAGAAGATTTCGGACTCC
This sequence comes from Myxine glutinosa, assembly GCF_964187855.1. Classification (NCBI taxonomy): domain Eukaryota; kingdom Metazoa; phylum Chordata; class Myxini; order Myxiniformes; family Myxinidae; genus Myxine; species Myxine glutinosa. The sequence continues at coordinate 364,657,075 of NC_136261.1, read as the reverse complement.
GGCCTACGTTTGCGTCGAGACAAGTGCAAGTTTATGGTGCCATCAGTCACGTACCTGGGTCATACGATTGATGCCGAGGGTCTACACCCGACAGATGAGAAAGTCCGAGCTATCAAGGATGCTCCTTCTCCACGAGATGTGACCGAATTGAAGTCATACCTCGGTTTGCTTCAGTTCTATGGTCGTTACATCCCGAATGTGACCGACGTTTTGGGCCCCCTTTATCGGCTTTTGAGGAAAGGAGTCTCCTGGAGCTGGGGGTCTAGTGAACAATCAGCATTCCAGACCTCTAAGGATCTGCTCAAATCGTCCAATGTTCTCGTTCATTTTGATCCAGAGAAGGATCTTGTGCTGACATGCGATGCCTGTCGGTATGGAGTGGGGAGTGTATTATCGCACGTGATGCCTGATGGTACAGAAAGACCGGTTGCATTTGCATCCAGAACGTTGACCCCGGCAGAGAAAAACTATTCCCAACTTGACAAGGAAGGATTGGGAATCGTTTTCGGCGTTGGCAAATTTCGCCAGTACCTTCTTGGACATCATTTCACGATTCGCACTGATCACAAGCCGCTGATCAGTCTGTTTGGTCCAACTAAGGCGACATCTGACACACTACCACCCAGGATCATCCGCTGGTCCCTGTTTCTCGCTGCTTATGACTACACCATATGTTATAAGCCCGGTTCGTCTATCACAAATGCAGATGCCATGAGTCGGTTACCCCTTCCAGAATCCGTTGATGATTCCCCTACACCAGGATCCATTATCGCACTGATGGATCATCTGGAAGATTGTGCTGTCGATTCTGGCCAGATCCGCACTCATACTCGACGAGACCCCGTTCTGTCCAGAACTGTCCAGGCTGTACAGCTTGGATGGCATTTGCTACCTGAGGGTGACCCAGATTTTGCGGCTTTTAAAGCACGTAAAAACGAACTCAGCGTGGAAAATGGTTGCCTACTCTGGGGATGTCGTGTCGTGATCCCGAAAAATCTGCGTTCCAGGGTCATGGATGAAATCCATGACTGTCACCCCGGGATTGTGAAGATGAAGTCACTCGCCAGAAACTATGTGTGGTGGCCGAATCTTGATGCTGATATCGAACATCATGTTCGACATTGTTACCCCTGCCAGAGCACCCGGAATACACCTGCGAAAGCGCCACTGCATCCCTGGGAATGGCCCAGCGAACCGTGGCATCGCCTACATCTCGATTATGCCGGGCCTATTAACGGCAGCATGATTCTAATAATTACGGACGCGCACACAAAATGGATTGATGCCTATGTGACGCGTGGTACTACGTCAGCCATTGTCATCGAAAGACTCAGACGCTGTTTCGCCACTCATGGTCTGCCCAGGATGATCGTGAGTGATAACGGTTCGTGTTTTTCCAGTACCGAGTTTGCCAAGTTCACACGTCGGAACGGCATCAAACATAAGTTTGTCAGCCCACATCACCAGGCTTCAAATGGCTTGGCCGAACGATCCGTGGGAATCATCAAATCCGGATTGCAGAAACTTCAGGAGGGAACCCTGGAAACAAAGCTGTCTCGTCTCCTGTTCAAATACCGCATCACGCCACAATCAACAACCGGAGCAGCTCCGTCTGAGTTATTGATGAAACGACACTTGAGATCGACACTTGACAATCTCAAACCAGACATATCATCAAATGTTTATCAGAGCCAGCTTAATCAAAAGTTGGTGCACGATAAGACGTCCAACAGTCGATGTATCAACATTGGAGATCCAGTGTTTGCCCGAAATTTTGGTGCAGGTGCGACGTGGCTACCGGGAGACATCATCGAGAAGCCAGGTCCACTGTCCAGTGTGATTCGCCTGCAGGACGGCCGCAAAATTCGTCGACATCAGGACCACATAACCTACCGTCACTGTGAGTCGATGGAGCCTGTAGCATCGTCACAGTCAGGACAACAGTTCGACCCGCCACTGCCGGAGATCGTCGTGGCCGCTCCAGCCAGCTCGGATGCCCCGAAAACCTCTGCAAACGCTACACCCTTCGTGGAGACCAAAGGAATCACCTCGGACTCTGTATCCACTGGTACACCGCGACCCAAAGGAATCACCTCGGACTCTGTATCCACTGGTACACCGCGACGCTCAATGCGTGAGAGAAAAGCACCCGACCGGTTGAATCTTTGAAGATGTTTTTTTTTCACGTTGACACATGTTCTATTTTCACGTATTTTCATTATTCTCATAACCGTTTGCACACATATTTTCACATGTTTTGGAAATGTTGCTTTTGAAATGTCAATTCTGGAAATCTAGCACGTATATTGCTCTTGGTAATTTTGGACTTAAAGGGGAGGATGTCATGTATGCAGTGCAAATGTTCACCGTTGTATCCCTACACCGGGACCGGGTTGTATCCCTACGCCAGAGCTCGGATGGCGCTGCGGTGAATCGGGCCTTGATTGGCAGAGTGAATAAACGCGTACGACAATTGATCGCAGTTTGTCGAGATACTTTACAGTAGGTTAGGTAGTTGGTAGTAGGTAGGTGTAGTAGGTACCGTACCTAGTTCAAAATGACACCATTTGCATTCTGGATGAGATGAAAATTGATAAAATTTACTTCTTGATTAATTCGGTGAATTCCGTCTCAACTTCGGATATTTCCGGCCATGAAAAACTATCCCCTACGGCCGCGAGATTTCTAAAAAATAATTCTTCGTCAATTTTAGAATATTTGACGCCGTTTTCAGCCCCCGAAACGCTGTAATAAGCTTTTTTGAAATATTTTTTCAAATGCTCGAATCTCATTGGTTCCGGTGTTTGGTGACGATTTTCGTTGAAGATAACCAGGGCCGTGCGGGCCCGGAGAACGAGGTTGGTCTTAAAGTATTTTAATTACAAATTAGAGGAGCATAAGATTGTGAATCAAAAAAAGACGGGTGAAACAAACTCCTGTTGAACTTTTTCGCAATTTTTTATGTGTACTTCCGCATCCGCAAGATGGCGCCTCTATTGAGCGATTTGGTGCATCAAAGCTTCGAAATTCTCAAGGGATCCAGCAAAATCTGGCTTTTCAACATAATACGTACGCGTTCATTCACAACACCAGCTTCGCCGGCTACTAGTACCGACTGCAAAGCCGCAATGAGCCGGCGAAGCCAAAGCCTCTTGCCACTATTTTTACCCATCACTATGGCATCAGTAGGTTAGGTAGTTGGTAGTAGGTAGGTGTAGTAGGTACCGTACCTGGTAAGACTTGGTAAAAGAAAAGAGCAGACAGTCCTCAAAAAAACATGACCCATCACCAGGGACATCTACTGCAGCATATTCCCAAAAAGAAGACAATGGTGTCACATCCGATGGCTTTACTTGGTGCAACGTAAAAACCTCTCTCAAGTTACCACGGACTGTTGTCGAATCATGTTTCAGTGATGATAGCACTGGTGGAGGTTGTACCATTTTTCCTTTCATTTCGGTTCTTGTTCTTTCTCCGTAACAGACAACAGTGCCCAAAGCAATGACGATTTAGCTTAGGAAATTTGAGCATATGATGAGAACTATTTCGAGCAGTATATGCTTACGCGTGATTCGGTTGTTTTGCACCAACCTCGTTCTCGGCGTCGCAGACGTGTCGAGGGCGCTGGTAAGATGACCTGTGTCGAGGGCGCTGATTGGCTGATTCGGTTCTCCGACGGCCACGAGATTTCTAAAAAATAATTTTTCGTCAATGTGAGAATATTTGACGCCGTTTTCACCCTCCGAAACGCGTAATAAGCTTGTGAAAAAATATTTTTTCAAATGCTCGAATGTCATTGGTTCTGGTCTTTGATGACGATTTTCGTTGAAGATAACGAGGTTGGTCTTAACGTATTTTAATTACTAATGAGAGGTTTCATTAGATTATGAATCAAAGAACGACGGGTGAAACAAACTCCTATTGAACTTTTTCGCAATTGTTTTATGCAAACTTCTGCATCCGGTCGATGGCTGTCTCCAGCACTCCATCCAGTGAGTGATTGATTTCATTTTAGAAATATCTTTGCAAATGCTCGACTCTCATTGGGTCCGGTGTTTGGTGACGCGTTTTGTTGAAGATAACCAGGCCCGTGCGGGCCGATGTTGGTCTTAAATTATTTTATTAATACATCGGAGGTGCATAAGATTGTGAATCAAACGACAACGGGTGAAAGAAACTCCTAATGAACGTTTTAAATTTGTTATGCATACTTCCGCCTCTGCAAGATGGCTGCGCCCACTGCGCTTCGGATTCTCGAGCCAAGGCATAATCAGGTTTTCAACATAATACGTACTCGTTTATTGACAACACCGGCTTCGCCGGCTATTATTATAATTAAATAAAAACTCAACATCAGAGAATGTGGGATTCCAGTGTATATAAAACGTTTGACATCACCGGAAATCGATATATCGCCATACTGCGAATACAAGATGGCGGATCATGGAAGGGACAAGATGGCAGATCATGGAAGGGACATTTGAAATGACAACATGAAATTTTGTTCCCAAGGGAATGGGGAATGAAAGTGAAATTTTGAATGGATTTACATATCTATCTATAATTCCAGTAATCTCTGTCTGTACGTTTGTACGTTTGTCTGTCTGTGACCGCTGTTTCTCGACAACCACGGGTCCGATATACTTTTAACTTGCCAGGTATATTGCTGGGGACCCGAGGATGTGCCTTTTCAAGGTTTCATATTAATCGGACAATTACTTACCGAGCTATGTCCAAAAAACGATTCAACCAATCAGAGAGCAGCGAACGATCGCGTGTGCCGAACGTGGCGGGCACACTCTGCCTCGGATGGCACATTTGAGAGCGTATTCATTTATTTCACGTTTGCAAACTATGTTGGCGTTAAACTATGTTTTACAACTAATAAAAACGAATTTGCGATTCATTCGCTTTCCTGCGCGTTTGTGCACGCGATGGCGATTTCTTTACCAAACTCCGGAAGCCGTTCGCTTTGGACCAAACCATTGCATGTAAATAGAGGGGGGGGATTGTCACCACTCGCAAGCCGTTCGCTTTGGACCAAACCATTTCATGTAAATAGAGGGGGGGGATATAATTTTAGATATAGATATAGTACGGGCATGCCCTAGTACATGCAATTGCCATAGAGGTTCGCTTACGAAGCTCTCTATTATTATTCCCTGCATTTTTGGCAACATACAATGCCCAGATCTCCTTCAGACTCAACGAGAAACTTTTTATTCAAACTCTGAAAACGTTACCGAGAAAGTCTGCTTCTGATAATAACTCTTCTTCTACTAACTCGGAAAGCATTAGAGAGAAACTCAGCTATTGATTACCTAAACTCCTAAAGGGTCCTTCGATTACTGCTTTTATGTCTGAGAGCATGGCGTATATAGAGTGGGCACTGGGCAGCCTCACGGCTGTGAAAACGCCATAAAACTTGAAAAGAAGACGAAGAAGCTCTTTCCTTCTCCAAATTCAGTGAAGTGGCAGATGGAATTTACTAGTGACGGGCGGTATTTTGAGAGATACCTGCGGGTCCGGCCTCATGGTATTCACAGTTGGATGAACAATGCATATGTGGAAAGTTGAAGGTGACGAAAAACAGGTTGGTATGAATCAAAAGTGGTTTTTTTTTTAATATGTCTCTCTCACACCCCTCACTGTCTCTCCCCTACCCCTCACTGTCTCTGCCCCTCCCCTCACTGTCTCTGCCCCTCCCCTCACTGTCTCTGCCACTCCCCTCACTGTCTCTGCCACTCCCCTCACTGTCTCTGCTCCTCCCCTCACTGTCTCTGCCCCTCCCCTCACTGTCTCTCCCCCACCCCTCTCTGTCTCTGCCCCACCCCTCTCTGTCTCTGCCCCACCCCTCTATCCCCTCTTTTCCCTCGCTCCCACCTGTCCCTCCCGGAGTGTACAGTATAGAGACATGTGGTGAGGCTTTTCTCTCCCACACCCCCTCCTTTCTTCTTCTTCTTCCTCTGTTTATCTCTCTCCCCCTCCCCTACACCTCTTCTCGCTCTCCCCACCCTGACCCCTCCCTCTTTCCCTCGTTCCTTAACACCCTTTAGACCCCTTAGACTCCGTTCTACCCTTCAGTCCTTCACATATTTCAGACCTTTTAATACCTTTCAGACCCCTTTGATATTTCAAGACCCTTTAGAACTTTTCCAACTTTTCAGACCTTTGGCCTATTGACCTTTCATTTCATAAATCCTTCCATTTATTTGCCACACAAAATAAGTCCTGACGAGGGTCTGCAATCTCCGATTGCTCTTTCGAGTTTTTCTTTGCATTCAGTTTGTATCCGTATTGTCTTGCTTGATAATATTGTAATAATGCTCTTATGATAGTAGTACTCCATATGTAGGGATGGCACAGGAAGAAAATGGCCATCCCATCAAATGTGTACACAATTATATGCATTAAAAGCCATACCTTTTATTCGTGAATGTTTCCATAACTAACAAGAATGAAAAAGATGCCAGAATACTTATGTCTGGTGGGTAGTGATATGTAGAGCAGGTAGAGCTGCGTAGGTAACATGCTTCGAGGTGTCGCGGTAAGGAAAACTACCTGTAATAAGTTCTTCATGTGTAGGCGTTTTGTCGGTTAAGATGTATACTTGTGAATCTACCAGGAGGTTCGAGTGATAAGTGGTGTAGGGATTAAGGAGTAGCGCCCCTGTGTGTCCTAACCTGGTTACCCAAACCTTTGTCCTTTTTGGCACTGCACACCACATAGACATTCCGACGGATCCTTAGTGCAACACTAAATAACGCCCTCCCCATGACATGATTTAGGAAGAAACCAGGCCAGGACACCGCTGAATGGCCACCGCCATTTACACCTCCGAGAGGCCTGTCCACCTCGAATAGCACGCGCTATGACACCAGGAGCAAGGAGCGCAAGTGGGAGTGACGCAGTGGGCGTGCACCTGGGCGAGCCGGCGGAGTAGACCGATTGGTTGGCAGTGTGCCAAGGCTGACGTCACGGGCCGGCAGATATTAACGAGCGCCGAATGCCATTTTCGTGTAGCTGAGTGTTGAGTTGAGAGGGCAGTTCGTTTGGAGTTGGAGTTGAGTTGTACAGAGTTGAGTAGCGGAGTTGAATGGAGAGTTCGCTGGAGTGCACGCAGTTGGTTCAGAGCAGTTGCTTCTGGCAGTGGTTCGAGAGACGCAGAAAAGTGACTCGTTATTGCAGTTTATTTTCGTCTTGTGCAGCCCGAGTTGGGCTGAGGTGTAGCCCGAGTGGAGCTCGCTGTCCTGCTGTGGGACCTCGTGGTGCTTGGAGTGGTGCTGGTGCTTGGAGCGCTGCTCAGTGCTTTGGAGCTTGGTGCACAGACCTCGTGGGAGTGGCGAGAGGCTTGGAGCGGGGCCGTGTTACACTGGAAGACGACGAGACCAGATAAGACCGAGCTCCGCGTTCACAATAACATAACGAACGTTTTTCTTTTGGTGATTATCCCTCGTTTGTATTTGTGAAGTCTGTGTGTGTGGGATCCCAAAGTAGGAATTAGGTTTATCGTCGCGTTTTCCTGTCCTTGCTTTTACTTGAATAAATCCTTGTATTATTTTGCATCCCCTGTTAAACCCGTGCCCGCTTGAGTTAATTGCCCCTTACAGGACCGGAGCTACGCCGGCGCGCTGCAGTTAAGCGCTTTCGCCGCAGCCTCCATTTTCCTTCTTCCTCCCGCGCGGCCATAGCTGAATCCGTGTTTGGTCATTGCCTCCAATAAGACCGTTTAGGCCATCCGCGACTCTGGTGTTAACTGGAGTTGCAGACAACTGGTAGTTAGTAGTGGGATTGAACCCTAAAAAAAAAAAAAAAAATTGGTGTCAGTGTGGAGAATTTGGGCACTCAATTTTGTAGTCGGAGGCGAAAAAATTTGTATAGTCAGTTGGGCTATGAGACGCTGACTGCTCTTCATTAAATTTAATTTAATTTTGAGATGAAAAGCCACGCGGGAAAGCGACCTCCTTTATGGAGGAGGAGGTAAGCGGTATGGAGGAAGGGATGGAAGATGCGGGAAGTAGTGGGAGTGGGTCGGATGTAGATGGGGGAATTCAGGGTAGCGATGGAGTTTCCTCCGCTACTATCAAGACGGCCCCGATGGATTACTCAGGCCTTAATGAAACTTATACAGGGAATGAAGGATGGGTTGGAAAATCAAATTGGGGGATTGAAAAATAACATGAAAGAAATGAAAAGTGAAATGAAAAATAAAATTGAGTCCCAGGGGGAATGAATGTAGGGAAGGAATGAAGGGAATTGAGTGATCGATTGGAGGGGCAAATTAAAGGAAAAATTGAGGGACTGATTAACAAAATGGATGCCTGGATGAATAAATTGAGGGAAGGACGAACGAATGGTGCCGTCGGGGCACAGGAGAAGCCAAAGGTGGCAGAAATTCATTTCGGAACGGGGGGGGGGGGGGGGGGAAGGCAAATTGGGAATTGCACCGGGAACGGCAAATGAAGAGGCTAATGGGGAATGCGTACAGGTGAGTGTGGAGTGCGCACAGGTAGATGGGGAGACTGCATGTGCAAATTGTCATGGGGAATGTTTCCCACCTGCTGGCCTGGTTGTTTATCGGGACCGTGTGGATGTCACAACACCCCAACCGGGGGATGAATTCGGAATTATGCAGCACCAGGGCGGTGGTGCAGAGCAAGAGGGGGTAACATTATTGGGGGTCCGTGTAATGGAGCCGGATCGGGTATTTATTGGGGATATTGGGGAAGACCCTGTCGGAGCTGGAATTGATGGGGGATGATGATGAGCTTGATGTGACACAGCAGTTGGGGACCTGGGACAGTCCCATGGAGGCAGAGGTTGACCAGGCCCAAAGGAGTCTGGGTAATGAGGTGAGTTGGTCCGAGGAGGTGGTTGGAATGACCGAGTGGACCCTCACCGTGCACTCTGATTGGGCAACGGAGGCTCCGAAATTGAATGACAAGTTGGGGGAGTGTGTTGGCTCCAGGCTGGATTTGGACCTTGGGGAGTCAGGAGATAGAGCCTCTGGAGATTTGGTCCCTGTAGGGAATGTGGACCAGCTGCAGGGAGGGGGCAGAACAACCCGAGGGAGTTGTTACCTGCAGTTGCGGTTTGGGATGGGAAATCAAAATTTCTAAAAGAAAATTTAAAATTAAATTAAAATGGGAATTTGATTTGGAGCAGCCTTGGTTGGAGTTGGTCCCCGGGCTGCGGGATTTGGACCAGGAGAGGTCATTGGGGATGGCCTCGGGCAAAACATGCCCCTTTCAAAATTTTGGAATGCCAGCCAGCTGTGGGGCTGTGCTGACGAGATTTGGACGTGGGGTCCAGCCATGGGTGTCATGGTACGACCTGGGCCCCACAGGGGGTCTGGTGGAGTGTGGTGTCCCTTTTCCGTTGGGGGACCGTCCGGGCGTGTGGCTCGGGCTGACAGGGTCACCGGACCCTGGTGGGGGTTAAGACCTCCAGGGGGTCCGAGGTGGTCTCTCAAGCCTGGGATGGCAGATATTGAGGACCACTAGGGGGAGGTGTTGTGGGTCGCGCTTTGGTGGTGGCACTGCGGACGGCCAACTTGGGCCTGATGTAGTGACCACCCGGGCATGCGGCCTGGCACCCTCTCCCTGAGATTCTGGGACAGCCAGCATGTGGTGACCTGACATGCTGGCTGGGCTATGGACGCGGGTCGAACCGCATGGACAGGAATGAGACAGCCCACCGGACAACCATTGGGGCATCTGTGGAACGTGATGGTGTGAGAGTGACCTTCCACACATGTTCCGTTATGATTTATGGACTCTCGGTTTGGGAAGAGAGCCATGGGGATGTGAATCGGGAGATGTCTAACAAGCCGAGCATATGGGCCATGCTCGGCTGGCATGTGTATAGCAAAGCATCTTTCTTTGGTGAGGTTAGTGAAATGTGAAAAATGTTTGGCACGGGTAATCTAAGGTTAGATGTAAATTTAAGGGTGAATTTTGAAATGTTATGGTGGTCACTGCACAGTGACACCATTATTGATCCAGGTGTGTAGATCAAAGTGTTGGAAGCTGTGATAAAATTGATAGATTAGCAGGACACGGCTTTCAACTGGTTGCGGGGGCGACTGTGCTGATATTTGGGACGCGGGATCATGGGGATGTAGTTGTGTGGTCTGGGGGACAACGTGGTGCTATGGGTGTCCGAGGTGTGTGGATCATGTCTTCTGGGTGGGTCTCCTGGTGGAGCATGGCTGTTGACTGGACCTTGGTGTGGTCAAGTGTGGGTGAGCACTGGGGGTCTGCAGTTCTGTAGTCGGACTGGGGGATGATGTGGAGGTGCAGGGGACGTGGCTGTAGGGATGCCACGCACTGCGACCGTGCCCCCCCCAGGGCCGAGGTCGTGGGTGCGGTCGTGTGTTTTTGGCAGCAGGTGCTCACCACATTGGCCAGCTGGGGCTGGTGCGGCTGTGTTCCTCGCAGGGGGGCCGAAGGATGGATGGTGGGTCGCACCCTTATGGACACTCATGGGTCATGTTGGCGTTTTGACTGCTCACCTTGTCCCGATTACCCTTGCACGGTAGAGGTGCAGAGCTGTCGTGGCCACAGGTAGTTGGGTAGTGATGATCACCGTTGGATGTGGATCCACATACCTGCCAGTGTAGTGGGGACAAAAGTGAAATTTGGAAGTATTTGGTAGGCTCAATGAGAAATTTTGGGATTTTGAGGGTGGATTGCACTTTGGACTTGACCAACCGGAAGTTACCTGTGCATCAAGGTAGCGGTAAGGCCTGGATGGTTGCTGTCCCAGGCTTCAGGATTTGCTTGTGGAATTTTGGGGACATGTAATTTGGAGTTGGGAGGCGGATGAGACTGATGACATGGCCGGTGAGGGGATGGAATGGGGGCCACACAGTGTCTTGTGGGTGGCGTATGTTTTGTGTAGTGGTTATGTGTTTCTATGTGGTCGTGAGGTTGGAGGAAATGGATGAGTGATGATTATTGTAGACAATGAGTGGTGATTATTGTGCTTTTGGAGATGGAAATGTAATGATTTGAACTGTGAGCTGGGGAATTTCACATGCAGCAGGCCATGGCAAGCCCTATAACATCTTTTACACCATCTTTGGAATGGTGCTGAGTTGTGTGAGAATTGAATGGCGGCGGGGGAGGAAGTGTGTTTTGGGGTCTTGTGGGTGGGGAAGGTGTGTGTGTCCGCAGGTACGGATCAAGCTCTGAGGAGCGATGCCTGCGGCCCCCCTCTGCGGCAATTACCCCTGGCAGTGGGTGGTATCTGGAAATTGGAGCTCGTCAGTGGAGGGTCTGGTTGGGCGCCGTGGGGTGAGGGAGTCCCCCGGTGACCCGTGTAGCTGCGTGGAAGCAGGAAGCCATGGAGGAGCCTGGTGTGTGGAGACCCTCACTGGCGAGGTAATGGCGGAAAGGGGCTGTTGGGCTGTCACGGGGCCAAGAGGTAAAGGGGGGGGGGGGGCAATGAACTTGTAAGTCGGTTGACTTGTTTTTGGGACTGCGGGCACCACAGCCTGAAGCGCCCCCACCATCCTTTTGTGCGGTTCCTCCCCGCTGCCTCGTTGAGGAATCCACACATGTATATGACATCAATGCCATGGTCCTGCAGGGGGGTGTGGTGAAGTAAGTGCTTTGTTGATTTTTGAAATGCAGTAATGAGTGGTGGAATGAGAATGAGTGGTTAAGGGGTTTGTGTTGCATGAATGTGGGCGAAATCCACCGAGTCATGTCACTCACCTGCAACATCTGGACAGGGCCCGTGGAAATTTAGGGGCGCATTGGGGATGGCCCCGCAGGTAAGATTGTGTCTTGTGGCATCCACCGGGGGACGCGGTCTGTAGACCGGGGTATGTAAAAATGTTTGGAAGTTTTGAATTTTGTAAGATTAAGTTTTGTGATTAAGGTAGGAGTTTTGTGTGTTGTTTGTTCCTCCCACCACAGGAGTGATGGAATGAAGACCATTGTAAATACATGATTGCATGATTGTTAAGGGGTTTAGCTTGTTAAGGAAGTGTAGGTAAGTAGTCCGACACTTCCCACAGCCCTCTTGATTTATTTCATAGGTTAATTAAGTGTGTGACAGTAAGCGTTAAGACTGGGATGGTAGCGCCTGCAGCGAACCTTGCAGGAGCTACGGTTCCAGGGGGGGGGGGGGGGGGGAGGGGCTGTGTTATGTCTGGCGGGTAGTGATATGTAGAGCAGGTCGAGCTGCGTAGGTAACATGCTTCGAGGTGTCGCGGTAAGGAAAACTACCTGTAATAAGTTCTTCATGTGTAGGCGTTTTGTCGGTTAAAATGTATACTTGTGAATCTACCAGGAGGTTCGAGTGATAAGTAGTGTAGGGATTACGGAGTAGCGCCCCTGTGTGTCCTCACCTGGTTAGCCAAACCTTTGTCCATTTTTGTCACTGCACACCACATAGACATTCCGAAGGGATCCTTAGTGCAACACTAAATAACGCCCTCCCCCTGACATGACTTAGGAAGAAACCAGGCCAGGACACCGCCGAATGGCCGCCACCATTTACACCTCCGAGAGGCTTGTCCACCTCAAATAGCACGCGCTATGACACCAGGAGCAAGGAGCGCGAGTGGGAGTGACGCAGTGGGCGTGCACCTGGGCGAGCCGGTGGAGGAGACTGATTGGTTGGCAGTGCGCCAAGGCTGACGTCACAGGCCAGCAGATATTAACGAGCGCCGAACGCCATTTTCGGGCAGTTGAGAGTGGAGTTGAGAGGGCAGTTCGTTTGGAGTTGGAGTTGAGTTGCGCAGAGTTGAGTTGCGCAGAGTTGAGTTGCGCAGTTGAGTTGCGCAGAGTTGAGTGCGCAGAGTTGAGTTGAGTAGCACAGTTGAGTGGAGAGTTCGCTGGAGTGCACGCAGTTTGTTTAGAGCAGTTGCTTCTGGCAGTGGTTCGAGAGACGCAGAAAAGTGACTCGCTATTGCAGTTTTTTTTCGTCTTGCACAGCCCGAGTTGGGCTGAGGTGTAGCCCGAGTGGAGCTCGCTGTCCTGCTGTGGGACCTCGTGGTGCTTGGAGCGGTGCTGGTGCTTGGAGCGGTGCTCGGTGCTTTGGAGCTTGGTGCACGGACCTCATGGGCGCGGTGAGAGGCTTGGAGCGGGGCTGAGTTACACTGGAAGACGACGAGACCAGATAAGACCGAGCTCCGCATTCACAATAACATAACGAATGAACTTTGGTGATTCTTATCCCTCGTTTGTATTTGTGAAGTCTGTGTGTGTGGGATCCCAAAGTAGGAATTAGGTTTATCGTCGCGTTTTCCTGTCCTTGCTTTTACTTGAATACATCCTTGTATTATTTTGCATCCCCTGTTAAACCCGTGCCCGCTTCAGTTAATTGCCCCTTACAGGACCGGAGCTACGCCGGCGCGCTGCAGTTAAGCGCTTTCGCCGCAGCCTCCATTTTCCTTCTTCCTCCCGCGCGGCCATAGCCGAATCCGTGTTTGGTCATTGCCTCCAATAAGACCATTTAGGCCATCTGCGACTCTGGTGTTAACTGGAGTTGCGCGACAATACATTGGTAAAGTACCAGATCGAGAGATCGCAAAATTGCCGATTTTCTCACCTTGATAAATTTGGTTTCTTGATAAATGTCATCCAGCCTAGAACAATAATGGCCAAAGGAATGACAATTATTCCAATGGAAGGAAGCAGGTCTCTTGGGTATTGTACAGATAGAACAAAAAAAAAATTCTCGTATTTAAAAAATAATAAGCACAATACACCACAACCTATTGAAAGCCATTTACGCATGTATTGGGCGAGAAATTCCCGTAAAACTCAGTCTGCCGTAAGGCCTCTGTCGTGGATTGCAAGACATAGTGGATTGTAAGTACGACAAAATCAGTAATTTAAGAAGGAAAAGGACCCAGAACGGTCTGCTGATGCTTTCATCGAGATTCACGGGGGAGGGGGCGGGGGGGGGGGGTGGGGGTCATATTCTAAAGTCACCTTTCCATATACCATATGCGTACTCTTGGAGGGAGGGAATTAGAAATGCCAACATTGAGAAAATGAACAGAAGGGAAGAAGATTGTATTTTGTCCTGTTGTTACATTTACAACATAAATGCTCATGTGATTTTGGACATACGAGGACGCTCTTAAAGGAGCAGAGAAAGTAGCGTGAAGAGAGGGGAATGGCGGATTCAATAAAGGCTGTTATCTCACTTCTGTGGTCCAGATAATTGGCTCAGTAAGCGACATAACAGATAGGAATGGAGGTATATCTTTTTTGTGTCCTTGTAGGTAGAGAGTAAATGGAGAAAAAGAAGATAATGTAGGAAGGTAGGAGAAGGACATGAGGTGAGCGGAGTTTGGGAGAGAAGGGAAGGTTGGGATATGGGAGTATGGAGATAGAAGGGAAGCAGCTTCTTCGTTCGTATGCAGCACAAGGCTGCGGGGTAGCATCATTGACTGAGGGCACAGCTGTGCCAATGATGCAATTGCCCTCTGCAGGAATTTGGCCATGGTGGCATCCAGATTGGGAAAAGTGGAGTTGAACAAGTTAGAAAAACATTTTTCTCAAATGAGAAAACATGTTTTGATTGAATCCTCCAATAAAGCAACCAAACAAGGTTGGAAGGAATGACAAGATAGTAATGACAATATATAGTGTTGGCCTAAGTGTAGTCTGTGACCGACACGCATGCAAATCTTGTTACAAGCACAACATGTTTTTTTTGAAAATATTAAAAGATTAAAATCTTCCAACGAAACGGATTTTCGAACGAGCTTTAACTCCGAGGCGTTCAGTCAAAATATAGCGGAGAATACGCGGGGTGGGGGAAAAGACCGAAGAGTGCTTACATTCACGAGTCCACCCGACGTCCTCGATCCTGCAATAAATAAACTCAAACCGACACGGAATTTAAAATGTACAAAAATACCAGATTTATTAAAGAAAATGCCAGTAACAAAGAAAACACGATAAAACTTTATTCCTAATTGGAGCGCTCCCACACAGACCCGAATACAGACAAAGGATAAAATAACTGGAAAATAAATAGGTGTCGTTTGTGGCACTTAGCTCAAATCGGCTGGTGTATCTCGTCAGGAATTGTCAAAGATCGTCTGAGGCCTTGGCGTCTTTGCGTGCGAAAATGCACTTGTTGGCACGAAGTAGGCCTCCTGCGCTGCCCACTCATTCCTGGCTCCGCGAAATGCGATAAAGATAATGAAATGCACGGATGCGTCCGCCTTGCCCGAACACCAGGACCCGAGCAAGGACGTGCAGTGCCAAAGAGAGACAATGCGAAAATGCGACTGCACGCTATAAAATTTATCACCAAGAGCAGGAACCAAGAGGATGTCAACGCTGAGAGAGACAAAATGTGACCGTTCGCTATGGGTTCCAGAATCAGAAGGGAAAATGTCGGCACACAACCGTTCGTCATCAGATCCAAAAACGAGAAGAAGCGAGAGGACGTCGATGCTGAGAGAGAGCTTTTCGGCGACCGTTCACCAACAAAGTCCGGACCCAAGTGAGAAAATTTCCGCCGCTCCAATTGTTTTGTACGCGTGGCTCCGACGTCATCTGTGCATGCTTCACCAATCCCATAGTCCCATCTTACAGGTCTCTGTGCCAATCAAATCCCTGCCAATCACTGCTCTTTGAGGCATGGCTTCATGAACCTTTTGTGCCTCTGCGCTCACCAAGTTGGTGTTATCAGAGATAGAGCTTGATGCCTGGTTTCCGGCTGGTTTTTAATGAGTTTGGTTAATTTGACTTTACTGGGACTGACACAATCTGTCAATTTCCCGACCCAGATCTCAGTCAATGGAGCATCTTCTCTTCTAGACTTGGTTAAGACAAACTTCCCTGCAAATGTCTGCTGCTTTTCTTCTGCTTCAATCCGTTCATCTCACCATATGCTTGTTAAAGTAGATGTCTCTCTGGCCATCCTCAGAGATCCTCCTCAACATCGACGAGTCTGGCATTTCACTCAGGGCAACTGGCACGGTCTTCAAGCAGCCATAAATCATCTGGACTGGTCTCCCATCTCCACTGCCTCTGACAGCAACTCATCCTGGGAATTCTTCCAAAGTAAACTGCTCTCTCTCTCTCATGCACAGATTTATCCCATCCCGTCTTCAGTTGTCATACCCTTCCTCCCGTCCATGGTACATGGAATCTTGTGGTGAGGCAGTTGCCCTGAAACAACTTGCCTTCGCCTCCTGGAAGGCAAATCCAACGGAAGGCAATCTTATTTCCTTTCACAATGCCCAGAGCAAGTGTGTGTCTACCCTCAGGAGAGCCAGGAAACAATATCTCTCTCCTCTCAAGAGAACTCTCAAACCTGTCTCCCTCTTCCAAATGCTGGTGGCGTCTTGTCAAATCTGCTCCTGGTGTTTGTTCCCCCTCCATCCTCTCCCTTACCTCAAACCGCTACACAGCTGACTCCGCACATGAAAAATCTGAATGCCTCAACTCTGTTTGCCTCAAAATCTTGTGTTCCAAACCCGTCTCTCTCTGTACCCAGTCGTACCCAGCTGCTCCTGGACTCTGTGTACTTCTCTCATGACAAGGTGGAGAAGTTTCTGTCAATCCTTGACTCTGATTCTGATTCTGCAACTGGACCAGACGGCATCAGCCGATGGGTCCTAAAATCCTGCTCTGCCGCTCTATCACACCCTCTCTCTGTTCTCTTCACCCTCTTTTGCTCAAGGTCATCTGCCTTCAGCTTGGAAATCAGCCAACATTACCGCTGTACAGAAAAAATGTGCAAAAACAGATCCTTGCAACTACAGACCAATCAGCCTGCTGCCAATCATCAGCAAAGTCATGGAATCCATCATTGCTTCGGATATCAAATCCTTCCTCTTCTCCAATGGCTTGATCTCTGATCATCAATTTGGATTCAGACCAGGTCACTCAACTCTGGACATGCTGCTTCTGCTGTCTCAACAATGGATGGAGGTCCTCAATGTCAAACAGGAAATTAGAGCTGTCTCTCTTGATATATCGTGCCTTCGATGCGGTCTGGCACCCCGCTCTGCTCACCAAACTCTCCTCCTGTGGTATCCATGGAAATGTCCATGCATGGCTTGCGGACTTCCTCTCTGGTCAGTCAACGTGTGGCCCTGGATGGATTTCTCTCATCTCCCCTTCCTGTTCAGACTGGAGTTCCCCAAGGCAGTGTTCTGGGCCCTGTGCTTTTTCTGGTTTTCATCAATGATCTCTCTGACTCCCTGGAAAATCCTCTCCATTTCTTTGATGATGACTCCACTCTCTGCCGCTCAATACCTCATCCCTCAGATTGGCAGTCCACAGCCTCCTCACTCTCTGCAGACCTGCTAAAAATCACAAACTGGTCAAACAAGTGGAACATGTGTTTCAATCCTGACAAATCTCACCCTCTCACTTTGTCTCTCCGAAAAGATTGTCTGCAAAACCATCCCATCGACTTTCTCAACAAATCCTCTTGAAAAAGTTCTGTCACTCAAGCTTTTGGGTCTCACTATCTGCCATGATCTTTCCTGGGAAAAACGCATTTCCAAGCTGGCCTCCAAAGCCAGTCGCCGACTGGGCATTCTCCATTGAGCGAAGTCCTTCCTTGGCACAGCTGAGCTCCTCACCACATACAAGGCTTTCATCCACAGCTCAATGGAATACTGCTCTCCCCTCTGGGCTGGTGCTCCTGCCTCACACATCGCTCAGCTTCACGCTGTTGAAACCAAAGCTTTCAGAATCATTGGAATCTCCCGCGATGAAGCCGATTGTGAGGGCCTTTTACTCACTCACCGCATGCAGGGTGGTGGTCTTTCTGCCTTCTACTGACTCCTCTCTGGCCTAGCCCCCACAGCCCTGTCTGTGCTCTGTCCCCCAAGTACTCCTACATGTCGCACAATATCTGCCTGCAACCCTCTTCTGGTCAAACTGCCAAAATCAAGACTCTCTGCTCACCTTCACTCTTTTCTCCCACCTCTGGAACAAACTCCCTCACTCTCTTCAATCCCACTCACCCCTCGAGGCCTTTAAAACAGCTGTTCACCACCATCTCTTATCTTCCCACATCCAAAACCTTGATATTTTATACCCCTATTAATTCACCCCAGATCCACTTTTCTGAAATACCGACTTCTTTCCTGGAAGTCCTAGCAGCGTCCATGTGTTTTTTTTAACCTCTCCCACCCCCCACCCCCATTCCCACGCCTCCTCCCCCCAAGCCCTCTACCTCCCACAGATCTCCCGATGTCCCTGCTCTCTAATGTTGTACTTGTGTGCTTCCCCCTCTCTCCCCATATTGTCTCCCGCTCCCTTTATTTCGTCTTATGTGTCCGTTTGTTTTTTTCTTGTCATTAATGTTAGCCCTTATACGAGCCTCGATCTTGTATCCAAAAATAATAATAAAAAATGGCCGATTTCTGACTATATGCATGCAGTGCAGTGTCATAAGGAACACTCTGATGCCTTGGTATCTCTCCCAGGTTACTCCCTCCTCCGGTATGATAGACCTGAGCCTCGTCCTGGAGGTGGGGTTGCTATCTTTATAAAAAAACTCTCTTCCTCACTCGCCCTCCACTGCCCTCTCTCCACCTCACCCCCAGGAATACCTTTGGCTACGGCTTCCCCTTCGCTCCCACTTTTTGTTCATATGTGTGTTGTACCATCCACCAAACAGTGACGACTCCATCAACATCTCGCTGTCTGATAATATGGACCAACTTCTATCTACCCATCCCAACTCTCTCTCCCTCATATGTGGTGATTTAAATTGTCACCATGCCAGTTGGCTGGGTGTGGGTACCTCTCTCACCAGCCATGGCTCTTCAGCAAAGGACTTCTGCGACTCACTGGGACTGACACAATCTGTCAATTTCCCGACCCGGATCTCAGTCAACGGAGCATCTTCTCTTCTGGACTTGGTTATGACTAACTTCCCTGAAAATGTCTGCTGCTCTTCTTCTGCTCCAATCGGCTCATCTGATCATGTGCTTGTCAAAGTGGACATCTCTCTGACCATTCTCAGAGAACCTCCTCAGCGTCGACGAGTCTGGCATTTCACTCAGGCCAACTGGCACGGTCTTCAAGCAGACATCAATCATCTGGACTGGTCTCCCATCTCTACCGCCTCCGACATCAACTCATCCTGGGAATTCTTTCAAAGTAAATTGCTCTCTCTCATGCACAGATTTATCCCATCTCGTCTTCAGTTGTCATACCCTTCCTCCCATCCATGGTACACGGAATCTTGTGGTGAGGCTGTTGCCCTGAAACAACTTGCTTTCGTCTCCTGGAAAGCAAATCCAACGGAAGGAAATCTCATTTCCTTTCACAAAGTCCGAAACAAGTGTGTGTCCACCCTCAGGAGAGCCAGGAAACAATATCTCACCATTCTCAAGACCGAACTCTCTTATCTGTCTCCCTCTTGCAAATCCTGGTGGCGTCTGGTCAAATCTGTTTCTGGTGTTTGTTCCCCCTCCATCCCCTCCCTCACCTCAAACGGCTGACTCCGCACGTGAAAAAGCTGAATGCCTCAACTCTGTGTTTGCCTCTAAATCTTGTGTCCCAAACCCATCCCTCTCTGTACCCACCGTACCCAGTCGTACCCAGCTGCTCCTGGACTCTGTGTCCTTTCCTCCTGACAAGGTGGAAATGTTTCTGTCAACCCTCGACTCCGATTCTGCAACTGGTCCTGACGGCATCAGCCCACGGGTCCTAAAATCATGTTCTTCCGCTCTTTCACTCCCTCTTTCTGTTCTCTTCACCCTCTCTTTTGCTCAAGGTCATCTGCCATCTGCTTGGAAATCAGCCAACATCACCGCTTTGCACAAAAAAGGTGCAAAAACAGATCCTAGCAACTACAGACCAATCAGCCTTCTCCCAATCATCAGCAAAGTCATGGAATCCATCATTGCTTCGGATATCAAATCTTTCCTCTTCTCCAATGGCTTGATCTCTGATCATCAATTTGGTTTCAGACCTGGTCACTCTACTCTGGACATGCTGCTTCTGCTTTCTCAACAATGGATGGAGGTCCTCAACACCAAACAGGAAATTAGAGCTGTCTCCCTTGACATTTCACGTGCCTTCGATACGGTCTGGCACCCTGCTCTGCTCACCGAACTCTCCTCCTTTGGTATCCATGGAAATCTCCATGCATGGCTGGCGGACTTCCTCTCTGGTCGGAGTCAACGTGTGGCCCTGAATGGGTTTCTCTCATCTCCTCTTCCTGTTCAGGCTGAAGTTCCCCAAGGTAGTGCTCTGGGCCCTGTGCTTTTTCTGGTCTTCATCAACGATCTCTCTGACTCTCTTGAAAATCCTCTCTATCTCTTTGCTGACTACTCTACTCTCTGTCGCTCCATTCCTCATCCCTCAGATCGGCAGTCTGCAGCCTCCTCACTCTCTGCAGACCTGGACAAAATCACAGACTGGGCAAACAAATGGAACATGTCTTTCAATCCTGATAAATCTCACACTCTTACGATGTCTCTCCGAAAAGACCGACTGGACAACCCTCCCATCCACTTTCTGAATAATCCTCTCCAAGAAGTTCTGTCACTCAAGCTTTTGGGTCTCACTATTTGCCATGATCTTTCCTGGGAAAACCACATTTCAAATCTGGCCTCCAAAGCCAGTCGCCGACTGGGCATCCTCCGTCGTGCGAAGTCCTTCCTTGGCACACCTGAGCTCCTCACCACATACAAGGCTTTCATCCGCAGCTCTATGGAATACTGCTCTCCCCTCTGGTCTGGTGCTCCTGCCTCACACCTAGCTCGTCTTCACGCTGTTGAAACCAAAGCGTTCAGAATCATTGGAATCTCCCGCGATTAAGCTAACTCCAAGGGCCTTTCACTCACTCACCGCAGGCAGGTTGGTGGTCTTTCCGTCTTCTACCGACTCCTCTCTGGCCTTGCCCCCCCAGCTCTCTCTGGGCTCTGTCCCCCAAATATTCCTACAGGTCGCACAAGATCTGCCTGCAACCCTCTTATGGTTAAACTGCCAAAATCAAGACTTTCTGCTCACCTTCACTCCTTCATTCCTCTTTTCTCCCGCCTCTGGAACAAACTCCCTCACTCTCTTCAATCCCACTCCACCCTCCAGGTCTTTAAAACAGCTGTTCACCACCATCTCTTATCCTCCCCCATCCAAAACCTTGATCTTTTCTACCCCTGCTAATTTCGGTCCCCTTGTGTTTTATACCTCTCCCCACCCCCCCCCCCCCCCCTTCCCACGCCTCCTCCCCCCAAGCCCTCTCCCTCCCACACTTCTCCCTGCTCTCAAATGTTGTGGTTGTGTGCTTCCCCTTCTCTCCCCATCTTATCTTCCGCTCCCTCTTTTTATATATTTTGTTTGTCTGGTTGATTTGTTTGTGAAATAAATGTTAGCTCTTTCACGAGCCTCGATTCAGTATACAACAAAAAAAAACAAAAAAAAAAACTGGAAAAGATTACATCGGCAATTACAAAAAGGTAATGAATTACCCATAATTCCATGCTAATTAACAAGCCCCACCCCTCTGATGGGGAGATACAAGCTTACCTGACATCCGGTATACACAAATTTCCCACTTATGATGCATTGAGGTTTCTTCTTCTTCCCGACAGTCGGAGCACACGACCTGTGCAATCTACATGGACTAAGGTATCCCTACTCCCCACAAACATAACAATATGATACATAACTACTGTAAAAAAACAAAACATGCATCCCAATTTTTAATGTGGTCGGAGTATAAATTACAGACTCTTGATGTCATTTTAGCTCTGCATCTTAGAATGTTGGTGCAAGGGCCATCTCATTATTTTGCTTTCTTTGGTTATCGAAACTGCCCATCTATATGCCTGGGAATACATTACAGATACCCGTTGTAATCTGCAATTTAGGCAGAGCCCTCAATCTGTCACAAATTACACATAAGCTGATTGAGTTTGTGAAGCCACAGTCCAAAAATTAATTAATTTTCGTTTTCGAATTATTTCAAGATTTTCATTCTATGTAATTCGCCACTCTCATACTTCCACAAGTTCTATGTAAACGAATCGAGAAAAAAAACTGTTGGCAATATTTTTATTGTCAGTTCTTCAAGACAAATAATCTTCCTCTTCATCCAATTCGTCCTCATCTGGAAAAAAGTTCTTCCTGGTGTTACGGGGTCCTCCCCTATCCCCTGGTCTCGGTAAACCTCCGAACCCCGATAGGGTCCCCGGCAGAAAAATATGTTATCCTTTGTTGAAATTAATCAATAATGAAACTCTCAATGAAACCATCAAATGAAACAATCAAATCAATAATGAAACCACACCAAGGGTTATGAATAAATATTATATTAAAAGCACACCAAAAAGCACCCTACAACAATGGGGCAATCACCCCTGCAATCCAATCTTAAGATGGTACCCCAGCTCAGACTCACGGCACCCCCAGGGACTGAAGCAGAGCCCTTCTCAATGTCTCTAGCACACAACGGTGCTCCCGGAATAGAGGCGATGGCGATGAGGCGGGAACGGAGATGTAGGTAAGGCAGGGACCGTCACATGGTCCCAGCCAACCCCAATTGGCGGTGGAAAGAGGAATCCCCAAAGACGCTATCCAAACGTGCACCTACACCGTGCAGTCGCGAACCGCACCGTATTCTTCAAAGGCCGCTGTCGTGCACCCACATCCTCGGCAAACCACCGGAGGGCTGGACCAGTGGACGCGACTAATCAAGGGTCCGCGAACGACGCGCGAGGTCCCCGAAATGGCGGTATCTTCTTCCTCGGGTCGCAGCCGCTAGGCGAAGATTCTCCGGAATCTCCCACCTGTACCTGGCTTCACAGGCTTTTCCACGACACCAGCGGTATCAACGATCGCACGAGATTCCTTTCCAGGACTCAAAGTTCCCTCTCCATGGACGCTCGACCAAGCTGGGTGTGGAGCTGTTCCCAAACGCCTCGTTTTTTCTCTGCCTTGCACGCTCTTCTTCCTCGCTCCCTTTTGCCTTCTGGGTCACCATCCGATTTCCGGCCACATTTTACCAGGAGCGCTTTTAAACCTTTTAACCACAATAACCCTTACTGAGAACCAACAATAAGAATAATACCAACAATAATTAGGGCCGAATCCGTAACACTTCCCCCCCTCAAGAAAGAAAGTTTGAACACAGCGAAAACTTTCTTTGTAGGCAAATTCTTGAAACCAACACAAGCAATCAATGTTTCCCCAAAAATAAAGCAACAACTTCGAACAACTTACAAAGATTTCCAAAGTTAATTCACCCTGGCCAAAGCATCAGCAACGACATTGTCCCTGCCCTTCACATGTTCAATTTCCAAGTTACCCCTGCAAAGCCAAACTCCATCTCATCGACCTCTGATTTTTACTTTTAGTTTCTTTTAAATGAAGGTTAAGGGGTTGATCAAAAATCCAAAGTCAAGCAACTCGATAGCACTTTCTCTGGGAGGCCGAGCTGAGGGCCAGGTTCCATGGTGGTTGGGTGGTGAGGCCTGGACATTTTCACTACATGGACGCCTTTAGGAACGTGGAGTTCACGGTTAGCCGTGTAGGAAAGTTCACTACATGGACGCCTTTAGGAACGTGGAGTTTACGGTTAATCCGTGTCGGAAAGTTCACGACATGGACGCCTTTAGGAATGTGGCGTTCACGGTTAATCCGTGTCGGAATCTTGGCTCGGCTGCTCCGCAGCATTCAGTGCTTCCACTCTTTCTAACTTTCCTAACAATCACGGTTGGACCACTTGTCACTGTAGTCACATGAATGGCGGTCTCCTTCTCGGCCACTACTCTGATAAATCCTTCCTTCGGGAGCTGCCATAACTCTGGAAGCCTCCATAATAATATCGATTGCGGCCACCACCACCACTACTCCGTGGTCCTCCTCTGTAGCCCCCTCGACCCCTAGGAAATGCCTTCCCTACTGTGATGGTCCGACCATCCAACTCCTTGCTATTCAGATCCTTTTCTGCAACTCTGGCATCCTTTGAGTTTTCAAACGTGACAAAGCCAAACCCTCTTGACTTTTGTGTTTCCCTGTCTTTTATCAGCAGCACTTCCAAAAGCGGTCCATATTTCCTGAATGCAGACTCCAGAACCTCTTCCCTTGTTTTGAAGTTCAGTCCCCCGACAAAGAGCTTGCCAATATTGCCTCCATCCCTGACGTGCATGTGCCGACACTTAGTCTCCGGGTATTTCATCTTCTCTTCAAGGCGCTTCCTACTAGGCTTTTCAGCAAACATCGGGTTACCAGAAACTTGGCCACCGGCCAAATCATTCCCGATAACAAAAGATACTCCTTCTACAGGAAGAGTGGCTTGTAAACCGATGGTGACCGGTCCTGACACCAAATCGGACTCCAAATGGATGACATGAAGTGGAGCACTAACACAGCCACCAATCCCCTGTAAACGAACACTATCCCCAGTTGCCGTCTCCTCGGACAATGGCAAGATGCCTTCAAGCATTAAAGATTGATGTGCTCCTGTGTCCCTCAATATCCTAACAGGTCTCCGGTTAGTCGAGGCTCCATCCAGTGACAAAAACCCCTCTGAAATAAATGGTTGGTAACCCTTTTGAGGGCGATTTCTCACAATGGCCATTGCATTTGGAGTCGTACTAGTCGAACTCCGCTCCTGATTTTCCTTTCCCAGAGCATAACAGTTGGACATCAAGTGTCCAGGTTTATGGCAAAAAGTGCAAGTAGGCCCGGAGGAGAACCTCGTGGTCTGCCAAGGCATGGGGGCGGCGGTCTGCCTCGAGCCCCCCGGACGATAGGTCTGTCTTGGAACGCAGTCTTCTGATTTCTAGAAGTCGTGGTGTCAGAGTGGTCCTCATTTTCATCTCAATGCCGCCCCCATGGATTTTCATTCTCCACCCCTGATGTACCATAGCTCCCCTGGCTAGGTCTGGGCGAGAAGTTCGGTTTGTGGAACCCCATCCTGTGTGTTAAGGCATAGTCATCTGCCATGATTGCTGCCTCATACAACTTTGGTACTTTCCTTTCCTCCAGATGTACTTTAATGTCCTCGTGGACACACTGTTGGAATTCCTCCACCAGGATCAATTGTCGCAATAGTTCGAAGTCTTTCCCCACTCCTTTTGAATCACACCACCTATCAAACATGGTTTCTTTCAATCTGGCAAACTCCACATGGGTCTCACTCTCCCTCCTCCTGGCATTCCGGAATTTTTGCCGGTAAGCTTCCGGGACCAATTCATAGGCTTTGAGAATGTGTTTCTTCAATACCTCGTAATCTGCACATTGGTCAATTGGTAAAGCCGAATAAATCTCTTGAGCTTTACCCACCAGAACACTTTGCACTAGTATGGACCAGTACTCCTCAGGCCAGTTTAACAGTCGAGCCACTTTCTCAAAGTGTGGAAAAAACTTGGCTACCTCCTTTTCATTGAAGGGTGGAACCAGCCTCACATGTCTGCCAACATCCCAGGTGTTCTGACTAGGTGTCGAACCAGTCGGCATGGATGGTACCTCTCCCCGTTCTTTCATTACATCCAGCTCCTTGAGTTTAATTTCCTGCTGAAGGGCCATTTCACGATCCCTCAACTCCCTTTCGGCTTTTCTCTCCTCTGCTTCGAGTTCCCTTGCAACTCTCCTTTCCTCTGCTTTCTTCTCTTCTAACCTTTCCTGGAGTTCTCGTTCCACTCTCCTTTCCTCTGCTTGTTTCTCTTCTCTTCTCTCTTCTGCTTTCCTTTCCTCTGCTTTTAATCTTTCCTGGAGTTCTCGTTCCTCTGCTTTTAATCTTTCCTGGAGTTCTCGTTCCACTCTCCTTTCCTCTGCTTTTTTGTCTTCTAACCTTTCCTGGAGTTCTCTTTCCTGTTCTGCTCTTTCCTTTTCTGCTTTCCTTTCCTCTGCTTTTAACCTTTCCTGGAGTTCTCGTTCCTGTTCTGCTCCTTCCTTTTCTGCTTTCCTTTCCTCTGCTTTTTCCCTTTCCTGGCTCTGTAATTGCATCTCCAGTTTCCGGAGCTCCACATTTTCTTGCTCTTCTGGTAACCAATCCCAGGCTACCTCTTCCCATGTTTCTAATCCCACCATAGATTGTATCACCACTGTCTGCAACTCTGCCTTCTTCATATTAGTTCGGACCTCCAAGCTAAAATGTTTGGCCAATTTCAAGAGGTCCGATTTTACTAACGCTCTGAACTGTGCTTCACTAGGGGTCACTGTAAACGTCTCTGCATCAAACTCCATGGTGACTACTGTCAACACCTGTTAACCTTCACACAATAAATTAAAAAACAAAAATATATATATTTTTTGTTTGTTTTTGGAAAAATTTGGGAATGTTGGAAAAAGTTCCAAATTTGGGAATTCTGGGAATGTTAGGGAATTCTTTCCCGGACTAAATTTAGGAAATTTTATATCCCGGACGCAGACCCAATTTCGAGCCCACGAGTCAATTGGACGAGCCCCCAATTTCTGTTACGGGGTCCTCCCCTATCCCATGGTCTAGGTAAACCTCCGAACCCCGAGAGGGTCCCCGGCAGAAAAATATGTTATCCTTTGTTGAAATTAATCAATAATGAAACTCTCAATGAAACCATCAAATGAAACAATCAAATCAATAATGAAACCACCCCAAGGGTTATGAACAAATATTATATTAAAAGCACCCCAAAAAGCACCCTACATACAACAATGGGGGCATTCACCCCTGCAATCCAATCTTAAGATGGTACCCCAGCTCAGACTCACGGCACCCCCAGGGACTGAAGCAGAGCCCTTCTCAATGTCTCTAGCACACAACGGTGCTCCCGGAATAGAGGCGATGGCGATGAGGCAGGAACGGAGATGTAGGTAAG
This sequence comes from Myxine glutinosa, assembly GCF_964187855.1. Classification (NCBI taxonomy): domain Eukaryota; kingdom Metazoa; phylum Chordata; class Myxini; order Myxiniformes; family Myxinidae; genus Myxine; species Myxine glutinosa. Next base: position 364,630,317 of record NC_136261.1, on the reverse strand, counting down.
GCGGGGACCGTCACATGGTCCCAGCCAACCCCAATTGGCGGTGGAAAGAGGAATCCCCAAAGACGCTATCCAAACGTGCACCTACACCGTGCAGTCACGAACCGCACCGTATTCTTCAAAGGCCGCTGTCGCGCACCCATATCCTCGGCAAACCACCGGAGGGCTGGACCAGCGGACGCGACTAATCAAGGGTCCGCGAACGATGCGCGAGGTCCCCAAAATGGCGGTATCTTCTTCCTCGGGTCGCAGCCGCTAGGCGAAGATTCTCCGGAATCTCCCACCTGTACCTGGCTTCACAGGCTTTTCCACGACACCAGCGGTATCAACGATCGTACGAGATTCCTTTCCAGGACTCAAAGTTCCCTCTCCATGGATGCTCGACCAAGCTGGGTGCGGATCTATTCCCAAACGCCTCGTTTTTTCTCCGCCTTACGCGCTCTTCTTCCTCGCTCCCTTTTGCCTTCCGGGTCACCATCCGATTTCCGGCCACATTTTACCAGGAGCGCTTTTAAACCTTTTAACCACAATAACCCTTACTGAGAACCAACAATAGGAATAATACCAACAATAATTAGGGCCGAATCCGTAACACTGGGTATCGTCGTTGTTCTCAAAAACTTCACAAAAGCACATTTACGTTGTTCTCCGCGCAAAACTCCACGCAGGTTACGTTGTTCTTTTTCCATTTGCAGTGAAGTGTACCAATAATATACAAAGAATTTGGATGAAAATTACGTCATCAAGATCTGCTCTGTATATGATACCCCTAGCATCTAAAAAATTGGAATACATTTTTATTGCAATCCTTAGGTATCATACTTTCAAAAAGTAAAAAAAAACAAGAGTGGTACCTGTAACACGATTTGCACATGGATTTACATTTCCCCTCAGATTAATAGGATCGACACACAATACAACACCACAATCTTTTTATGGATTGCCATCATAAATTTTTTTGATAGTTTTCCATCTCAATCCCACAACAAATAAAATACACAATTACACCAACCCACACTACAAATCTACAACTACCTCTCATATAATGTTACGGTTCTGGAATCCATCACCCATGGCAATGGCACAGAACATACAGTGGATCCTGAGTTAGTGATTTCATTATTACATGTTCCAGCTTTTATTAATATTGCGGCATGAGCGGAACGCTGGTGGAGTGTTTGGATAACGGAGCGGGATGAGCACTCAGCCCATACAGGCGCTCAGATTTTTTTTTTTTTTTTTTTTTTTTGTATACAAGATCGAGGCTCGTGAAAGAGCGAACATTAATCACACAGAAAGACAAACAGACACATAAAACAAATAACATCGGGAGCGGTAGACAAGATGGGGAGAGAGGGGGAAGGACACAAACACAACATTTGAGAGCAGGGACCGAGAGACATGGAGACATCGAGAGATCTGTGGGAGGGAGAGGGCTTTGGGGGGGAGGCATGTGAAGGGGGGGAGGCATGTGAAGGGGGGGGGGGGGTGGGAGAGGTATAAACATATGGACACTGCCAGGATTTCCAGGAAATAAGTTGGAATTTCAAACAAGGTGGATCTGGGGTGAATTAGTGGGGGTAGAAAAGATCAAGGTTATGGATGGGGGAAGATAAGAGATGGTGGTGTACAGCTGTTTTAAAGACCTGGAGGGAGGAGAGGGATTGAAGGGAGTGTGGGAGTTTGTTCCACAGGCGGGAGAAAAGAGGAATGAAAGAGTGAAGGTGAGCAGAGAGCCGAGATTTCGGCAGTTTAACCATCAGAGGGTTGCTGGCAGATCTTGTGCGACCTGTAGGAATATTTGGGGGACAGAGCACAGAGAGAGCTGGGGGAGCAAGGCCGGAGAGGAGTCGGTAGAAGACAGAAAGACCACCTACCTGCCTGCGGTGAGTGAGTGAAAGGCCCTCAGAGATAGCTTCATCGCGGGAGATTCCAATGATTTTGAAAGCTTTGGATTCAACAGCGTGAAGCCGAGCCAGGTGTGAGGCAGGAGCACCAGCCCATAGGGGAGAACAGTATTCCATAGAGCTGCGGATGAAAGCCTTGTATGTGGTGAGGAGCTCAGGTGTGCCGAGGAAGGACTTCGCACGACGGAGGATGCCCAGTCGGCGACTGGCTTTGGAGGCCAGCTTGGAAATGTGGTTTTCCCAAGAAAGATCATGGCAGATAGTGAGACCCAAAAGCTTGAGTGACAGAACTTCTTGGAGAGGATTGTTGAGAAAGTAGATGGGAGGGTTGTCCAGTCGATCTTTTCGGAGAGACATAGTAAGAGAGTGAGATTTGGCAGGATTGAAAGACATGTTCCACTTGTTTGACCAGTCTGTGATTTTGTCCAGGTCTTCAGAGAGTGAGGAGGCTGCAGACTGCCGATCTGAGGGAAGAGGAATGGAGCGGCAGAGAGTGGAGTCATCAGCAAAGAGATAGAGAGGATTTTCCAGAGAGTCAGAGAGATCATTGATAAAGACCAGAAAAAGCACAGGGCCCAGCACACTTCCTTGGGGAACTCCAGCCTGAACAGGAAGGGGAGATGAGAGAAATCCATTCAGGGCCACACGTTGACTACGACCAGAGAGGAAGTCCGCAAGCCATGCATGGAGATTTCCATGGATACCATAGGAGGAGAGTTTGGTGAGCAGAGCTGGGTGCCAGACCGTATCAAAGGCTCTTGATATGTCAAGGGAGACAGCTCTGATTTCCTGTTTGGCATTGAGGACCTCCATCCATTGTTGAGACAGCAGAAGCAGCATGTCCAGAGTAGAGTGACCTGGTCTGAAACCAAATTGATGATCAGAGATCAAGCCATTGGAGAAGAGGAAAGATTTCATATCCGAAGCAATGATGGATTCCATGACTTTGCTGATAATTGGGAGCAGGCTGATTGGTCTGTAGTTGCAAGGATCTGTTTTTGCACCTTTTTTGTGTAAAGCGGTAATGTTAGCTGATTTCCAGGATGCTGGCAGATGACCTTGAGCAAAAGATAGGGTGAAAAGAACAGAGAGAGGGTGAGATAGAGCGGCAGAGCAGGATTTTAGGACCCGTGGGCTGATGCCGTCTGGTCCAGTTGCAGAATCAGAGTCGAGGTTTGACAAAAACTCCTCCACCTTGTCAGGAGAGAAGGACACAGAGTCCAGGAGCAGTTGGGTTCGACTGGGAAAGGAGGGAACAGAGAGAGATGGGTTTGGGACTAAGGATTTCGAGGCAAACACAGAGTTGAGGCATTCGGCTTTGTCACGTGCGATGTCAACTGTGTGGCCATTTGAGGTAAGGGAGGGGATGGAGGGGGAACAAACACCAGAAACGGATTTGACCAGACGCCACCAGGATTTGGAGGAAGGAGACAGGTTTGAGAGTTCATTCTTGAGTGAGGAGAGATAGTGCTTCCTGGCACTCCTGAGGGTAGACACACACTTGTTCCGAGCTTGGTGGAAGGAACTGAGATTTCCTTCAGTTGGATTAGCCTTCCAAGAGGCAAAGGCAAGTTGTTTCAGGGCAACTGCCTCACCACAAGATTCAGTGTACCATGGACGGGAGGAAGGGTAAGACAATTGAAGGCGAGATGGGATAAATCTGTGCATGAGAGAGATCAGTTTGCTTTGGAAGAATTCCCAGGAAGAATTGATGTCAGCGGCAGTGGAGATGGGAGACCAATCCAGACGATTGATGGCTGCTTGAAGACCGTCCCAGTCGGCCTGAGTGAAATGCCAGACTCGACGACGCTGAGGATAGTGCAGGAAGCTAGACCAACCACACTGCAAATAAACAGCTCGTTGCACACAGCAACACTCCTCAATCCCAGTACTCTTTCCTTACTTTTCCCACAATGGGATAAGCTCAGGCTCGCCAGTCCACATTGGGTGAGCAAAGAGGTCATCAATGCCTTGAACTGTGCCAAAAATCCCACCTTCTCTAACCTTTCCTCGTGTATGAACCTGATTTGGCACCAGTGTTATGTTTGCTTTCGATATATAAGGGGCCATTTAGAAGGGTAATATCTGCACTGTCTTCTCTTCTGTACATTGCACACCGCACAAATTCTACCATTGTTGTCCTTTGCTTGCTGCACCACACAAAAAAAAATGTACGTTTGCTGTACTGATTTTGGATAAAAACTCTTGTTTTAATTGTTCCTTGCCCCCCTTTGGTCAATAATAAACCCCCCTACACATGTTCTCCCAATCTGCTTGTGATGTATTTTCTCTGTTGATAGAGCAAAGTCCGCACTAGCAAGAGCCGGGAAGTTTTACCCCCACTTGTTTTGCTCCAATATAGCCAGTGCTGCACTTATGTTCCGCTCAGCAATAATCTAAGTGCGTGTTGAGAGTGCGATCCTCGGTTAGTTGGGCTATCTCGCATCCAGGTAAACCGTGTCAGACGGTGACCCTGGGAGATTTGGCCGTCTGATTGACATTCGTGGTTGCTTCACAACCCGCCGGGCCATGGAGTTATCTGCGGCATGTCAGCCTGCAGGACTGGAGGTTGGGAGGAGTGTGAGGAGTTTTCCCTCGTGCAGAACCCCAAACCTCAGATACAAAACAATAGACATCTTCATACAATTGTTACTATTGCCATCTACACCAAAAACATGTTATGATGCCAATCCGTAAAAGGATTGCGGTGTTGCATTGTGGTGCAGTATCAATCCTACCTACCTTGGTTGGTTGTTTTTTTGGGGATTCCATCCCTACATGTTATTTCCTTAAGAAAAAAGTTTTTAATCTGAGGTGCAATCATAAATAATTAACTGGTTTAAATTAAAACTTTTCTTCTCTTTCCCATACACATCTGAAGCAGTCATCTTGTGATAAAAGATCCCTGATCAGGAAGCTATAGAGAAAAAAAAAAATCAGGCAACATGATGCAGCAAATAGCTGTTATAAACAGGTCTCAAATCAAAACAGCACTTCTTCCTGGATGTAGACAAGTTTACTTCCCAATGACGAGCCACCAAGTGAATAAAGATTCAGAGAAAGGGGAAGACATCGTAATTAAGTGACATCATATTGCTTGTCGATGTTCTCACCACATCCTACTTTTTCTAAACCACAGCAGTACCATTTCTTGCCTCAATATTTCTTTCATTGCTTCCTTTTCCTCTTTTTTAATGGAAGTGGCTTTGCCGCTTCATCGAGCCTGCTCGCCACTGTTCTTGAGGCTCATAATTGCCATAGCGTCTGGTCTTGCTGACAATTATGGTCTCCCTACACCTTCCTCAACCTCGAAGTGAAAATTAGAAAAAAAAGAAATCTAGTTGATTAAATGACAGTGAAGATGTTGCATAACTTGGAATGTTTTCGTAGATTCTGTTGTCAAATGGAACATTTAAAGGGAAATAAATCAGATTTCAAAAGAGAATTTCTATATCTAAAATCATTGTTGAATTTTTCACTTCACATCTAATTTTCCTTTAAAGTACAAAGTGTAAGGCTCATAGAAGAGCTGATGACAGGGATTGAGAAGCAAATTATAACATGATTAAAGGCCTGCATGGCTCTCCACTATGGGCTGGCACCTTCTCAGAAATGGGGCTTGTCACGGTAGGGTCTGAGAGCCTGCAGTTGTTCGGAAGCGCAAGAGTATTGCTTGCGGCTCAGTTCTGCTTCATTCGGATAAGTTTTGTTACAAAGCTGCGAGGCTAGTAAATTAATCTGTTTCACACCATGTAATGAAATATTTTGAGGTGCATAATCATAGACTAATTATGTTTATTAAACTCTCTTTAATTATTAGGACAGATGTATCGATTCCTATTCAGTTTTCATTGACTGAAAAGCTTTTGTGGAATTGAGATTTCTGGAAAGTGCCTGAAAAAGTATTCGTGAAATGAAATGAAATGAAGACCCTGGTGTTGGGCTAGCGGCTAGGGTGCCGGCTTAGGATCCTAGGATCCTGGGTTCGAATCCCGGTCTAATCACTGAATTAACACCAGGGGGGTTGACTCAGCCTGTCATCCTTCCGAGGTCGGCTAATTGAGTACCAGTTCACTGGTAATTCCCTGGTTGTCGTTAAAGGCGGCAAAAAGGGTTGGCGTCAGGAAGGGCATCCGGCCGTAAAACATTGCTTCAAAAAGGGGACCGAAAAACAACAACAACCACGGTTCCCGAAAAAGGCCAACCCCCGCTTTGCGGGGAAAAATGGCCTCTAAAGGTGGTTTTTACACCATGTAATGAAAACACTCAGTTTGTGAACATTTCAAAATCCACTTGCTAAAATTAAAAAAAACTAGAACAATGCGACTGTCGCCAATGCCTCCGCATAGTCCCACAATGGGTAGATGCCATCACTCTGCATATGTATGGGTAGTGGATCACGTTTGTGAAGTTTTGTGTTGTTGAATAGGTTTGTTTTTCTATCCAAGATGGCTGTCAAACCACGTGACCTATGACATCATTTTCCATCCATATGCAACAGTGCTGTTAGATATTTGTAAAATTTCACATCGATAGGGTGAGCGGTTTCAGAGATAATTATTTAGTATTTTCCTTCAATCCAAAATGGCTGCCAAACCATTTGACCTATGTCATAAATTTAATATTTCAAGACAAATGGGTCATAGATCATGTGCATGCAATTTCAGATTTTTAGGATAAGGAATTCGATTAAAACATTTTTGGCTGGTATACCACTTCACCTATGATGTCATCATTATCATGCTTTTGTTCCCCATTGGAAGTACTTGACAATATGCCAAGTTTCAAATTTTTCCATTCAGTGGTTTCCGATAAATATTTTTTAATTATTTGCTTTTAATCCAAGATGGCTGCCATACCACGTGACCTATGAGGTCACAATTATCATAAAAACATTCTGCATGGGTGTCACTCCTACCCTGAAAGTTTAGTCTCAATTGGACATATGGTTGCTGAGAAAAACAAGGTTTAGCCCGGACGGACAGACAGACGGAAAACATACTTTTTTGCCTTTGCATGTTTGCATGTGCATGTGCATGTGCTTTGTGTGGCTGTTTGTATTAAGGTTAAGACATCATTGCTCTGCAAGCTCAGATGATAATATTTTGAATCACACGTGTTTGCAAAAATTAAAACGACTTCTGAAAGCTTAACAAAAATCCAATCTGCTTGTTCTTGACACCTACACACTCGTCCACCATGTTTCGCCCAAATCTGTCCATAACGTTTTGAAATATTGTGCTACATATCGTTTTTGGCCCCATCTCTCAATTGCGAAGAAACACTAAATATTATACGAGTAGTATCCGAATCTTCACCAAAATCTAAACAATTCATCCTTGTTACAAACCCAAGCTGTCCACCAAATTTTGTCTGAATCTGCCCACAACCTTTTGAGATATCCTGCTCCCAGACAAACAAACAGACAGTCAGACAGGGGTGAAAACAACACCTCCATCCAACTTCAGCGGCAGGGGTAATAAATGAAAGCATTTATTTTCATACAGTCACTGGTTTTCCTTGATGCAAAAGAGGCAGTCAGCTAGTTGATGTGAAGGCCTCGCTGTGCACATCTGGTACTTAACATAATATTTGCGATTATGACGTAGGCAATTCACATTGGAATAAATCTGTGAGAAGGAGAAACTTTAGGAAACAGATTCCAGAAGCAGATAATATACTGCACTCAACATTCATATCAACCAACCAATCAAGAGACAGTACACCTTACATATGGGAAATGGGAATTCGAATGGGAATGGGAATTTGGAATGGGAATTTAAATGGGAATTAGAATGGGAATGGGAATTTTTGAATTAGAAATGGGAATTTATGGGAATTCTGAATTGGAATTCTAGAAATGGGAATTTAGAATGGGAATGGGAATGGGAATTTAGAATGGAAATTCTAAATGGGAATTAGAATGGGAATGGGAAAGGGAAATGGGAATGGGAATTTTATGATGGGAATTTGAATGGGAATTCTTGGGAATGGAATGGGAATGAGAATGTGAATTAATTAATGGGAATTTAGAATGGAAATGGGAATTTCCATAGGAAATTGGGAATGGGAATGGGGATGGGAATGGGAATTTTTAGATAGTTCTAGAAATAACCTCACTGATATGTAGAAACTATTTAAATAAATTGTTGCCAATAAAACTTTAATTGACATCCCAGCAAGTGCGTTGCAGATGTTTATTTAACAAACTGAACAACTGCGCATTTCCTCGAAATGTGTGTACAGGTGAACAACAGATTGTCACTCAACATTTTATGAAAAACTACGAGTTTCACGTAATCCTCCTGGCATTGCACAACCAGCAGCAATTAGCTGCCAATTTTAAAAAAAACAATTTATTAAACAAGCAATCACTTTCAATTAACAAACCACTGTTACACACAAAGAAAATAAAAACATTACAAACTATTTTCTCAAAGCAAGTAATTCTTTCTTTCCTCGTTTTTTTTCACATTTCCTTTCTACTCCTACTCGCTCCACTCCGACTCCCTCTGAATCAATCTCTACAGTACAAATAGAAACAACTTTTACATGACAAAAGACCAACTTTAAACAACCCATAGCACAACACAAGTCATTTGAGTAGATAGTTAAAGCCACAAGTCTCATGTGATTGCATTAATAATACACATCTCAAACATATACAAATTTAGGCAAAAAACACACAAAAAAACGATAATTTACATCAAAGATATAAAAACTCAGAAATCTGGGAATTTTATAACAGGCTTTTTGGAGTTTCAAATTACTGCATTATATTTTCATATCGTACAAGTAAAATGGTTCTGCTATCAAAATAAGATGAATAGGATTAAACCTGTTTTTGTCACATTCAGAGGTCAAGCTTATTTTCTTACATCAGGTAAAAGTTAAATACAAACACTTGCTGGTAAAAAGGTTAAAACTTTACCTGCAATGTTTTTTTGTTTTCCTTCTCCCAACATCAGGCCTCATTGACAATGAAGGTAAGAAGAAACGTTGACAGCATTAAGGCAAATTTAAGGCAAGTTATAAGGACTTGGCATTGGGCACCATGTTATTCACACAGTTAGAAGAACTTATAAAGTAATAGCTCAATGAATATCAAGCATCATTTAAATAGAACCATAGACGAGCTTAAACTTTCTCAGTATACAAGTAAAAATAAATTAATCTTAGGCATTGATGCATTAAACAAACGGTATTCTTAAGTTGTCAGTTCTCTCAAAGTGAAATTAAAGTTAATTTTCAAAAGCATGGAATTTTTGGTAATTAGATGTAATCATTACCAAAATCTTCACTCTACACTCTTACAATAGGGAAGGGGGGGGGGGGAAACTTCAGTAAATATCCACACCGAAGTCCTGGAGGCAGCCATGTGAGGTCCATGAAGAGCTGTGATCCATTCATTTATCAGATTATTTGCCTGAGTATTGGCAAACCATTAAGGCGAGTTATTGCCAGCGTCCTGGACAAATCCAAAATTCCTAATCTATTCATGAGCTCCAGTTACACAGCAGGCCAGCTGGTTCGTGAAAGATTTGGGTCAATCTCACGTGCCCTATAACTGTGTTCACACAGATAATCTTTAATAACTAGCCTGAACATATTCCCAAAAAGATATCTGAGTAAAGGGTTAACATTCACATGAAAATATCTAATCGAGGCTAAGCTGTAGAGAGCAAATGAGTTGGCATCAGGAGAAGACGTGGGGACGGGTCGGTTGTTGTGAGAATTTCTGCAGACAGAGCCCTTTGATAGAGTTTGCCGGATCAAATACTTGTATTATATTCACAGAATTGCTCCGTACTACTAATCCAGGGGGCCTTAGCAGGAGCCTTCTTGTCGCGATCCCCGTCAGATGCTTCATCTGTGAATCCTGCTCGAATCCTGCAAATATCTTCGGAGCCTTTTGTACACCGATGACCTTGCCATAGCTGCCCAAGCCAAGAACTGAGGCAATCGAAGGTCATCTCAGTTGTTTTGTCGAGACCGTGCTCCTACTAGAAGGTATATCAGCTTTGTGCTAACCAGACCACACCTTCAATTACGGAACCACGATGCCAACAGAAAATTGGCAATCACCTGAGACACTGCACCACGTAGAAGCCGATGACTACAAATAAATGAGCCTACACAAGACTAAACTAGACATAAATTAGCCGAGACCTAAACTGAAATGAGCCTAGACTAGACATGAGGCCAGAACTATGCAAAAATGAGTCGACCACACATAAATAAATGAGCTTAGACAAGACTGAACTAGACTTAAATAAACCTAGGACTAGACAGAAATGAGCCTGGGACGAGACAGAAATGAGCCTAGGACTAGAAATAAAAGCCTAAGACAAGAAATAAATGAGCCTAGGACAAGACAGAAATCAGTCTATGACTGGACAAATGAGCCTAGGACTAGACATAAGTGAGCCTAGGACTAGAAATAAATGAGCCAAGGACTACACATAAATGAGCCTAGGACCAGACAGAAATGAGCCTAGGACTAGACAGAAATGAGACTAGGACCAGACAGAAATGAGCCTAGGACTAGACATAAATGAGCTGAGGACGACACAGAAATGAGCCAAGGACGAGACAGAAATGAGCCAAGGTCCAGACAAAAATGAGCCTAGGACTAGAAATAAATAAGCCGAGGACTAGACAGAAATGCGCCAAGGACTAGACAGAAATCAGTCTATGACTGGACATAAATGAGCGTGGGACTAGACAGGAATGAGCCTAGGACTAGAAATAAATGAGCCTAGGACTAGACAAATGATGCCTAGGACCAGACATAAATGAGTCTCGGACTAGACATAAATGAGCCTAGGACTAGACAGAAATGAGCCTGGGACGAGACAGAAATGAGCCTAGGACTAGAAATGAAAGCCTAAGACAAGAAATAAATGAGCCTAGGACGAGACAGAAATGAGCCTAGGACCAGACAGAAATGAGCCTAGGACTAGACATAAATGAGCCGAGGACTAGACAGAAATAAGCCTAGGACTAGACAGAAATGAGCCTAGGACGAGACAGAAATGAGCCAAGGACGAGACAGAAATGAGCCGAGGACAAGACATAAATGAGCCGAGGAGAAGACATAAATGAGCCTGGGACGAGACAGAAATGAGCCTAGGACTAGAAATAAAATCCTAAGACAAGAAATAAATGAGCCTAGGATGAGACAGAAATGAGCCTAGGACCAGACAAATGAGCCTAGGACTACACATAAGTGAGCCTAGGACTAGAAATAAATGAGCCAAGGACTAGACATAAATGAGCCTAGGACCAGACAGAAATGAGCCTAGGACTAGACAGAAATGAGCCTAGGACCAGACAGAAATGAGCCAGGTACTAGACAGAAATGAGCCTAGGACGAGACAGAAATGAGCCTAGGACTAGACATAAATGAGCCGAGGACTAGACAGAAATGAGCCAAGGACTAGAGAGAAATCAGTCTATGACTGGACATAAATGAGCGTGGGACTAGACAGGAATGAGCCTAGGACTATAAATAAATGAGCCTAGGACTAGACAGAAATGATGCCTAGGACCAGACATAAATGAGCCTTGGACTAGACATAAATGAGCCTAGGACTAGACAGAAATGAGCCTAGGACCAGACAAATGAGCCTAGGACTAGACATAAGTGAGCCGAGGACCAGACAGAAATAAGCTAAGGACTAGACAGAAATGAGCCTAGGACTAGAAATAAATGAGCCTAGGACGAGACAGAAATGAGCCTAGGACCAGACAGAAATGAGCCTAGGACGAGACAGAAATGAGCCAAGGACTAGACATAAATCAGTCTATGACTAGAAATAAATGAGCCAAGGACTAGACAGAAATGAGCCTAGGACGAGACAGAAATGAGCCAAGGACTAGACAGAAATCAGTCTATGACTGGACATAAATGAGACTAGGACTAGACAGAAATGAGCCTAGGACTAGACATAAATGAGCCTAGGACTAGACAGAAATGAGCCAAGGACTAGACAGAAATCAGTCTATGACTAGAAATAAATGAGCCTAGGACTAGACAGAAATGAGCCAAGGATTAGACAGAAATGAGCCTAAGACTAGACAAAACAAGACAAGACAAAAATGAAGCTAGACTACTCAGAAATGATAACTCCACAAAAAAGGGAAATAAACTTCAGCATGATGGAACTAGGGTCGTGGAACCCCAAAACGCATTTCTTTTTGCTATCTACTGTTGGAAAAAAAAAAAACAATTGGTTACTTTGCTCGCTTATTTTTAAGCATATGCAAGATCCCACTGCGTATCTCTTGAGGAGATGAGTCATCACCGGCACCCCAAATAAATTCCAAATTTCTGTCCTAACATACAGGGGGGCACAGCATTCACAGCACAGCCGCAATGCCAACAATTATATAAACCAGCAGCAACGGGATGCACATGAATGATGATGATGATGAATAACATCAAGATTACAGCTGTAATCTTGCCAGACTATTGTGTGCAAATTGTACCAACACCACAAAGCTGGGAGGATATTATAACTTCATCCTGTTTGAAAGTTTAAAATCCAGAACTCTTAGGCAAATATAGGATTAATGAATGGATGATGAATTATAACATTAATGAATGAAGTGATCACTTGAAATATAACCATGTATATCAGTTAAGTGACTTGTCCCAATCACAGACCTCACCTTTTTGCCTCTGGAATATATTTCAGGGATTTTACTGAAGTTTCATTTGCTGATTAAGGACACATTTCTCCATAAAGGGATATCAAATGACAAATTATATGTTGAATTTTAGGAATTTTGAAAAGTTACTTTTGTTTCAGTTTCTACTTTTGTTGAATTTTTCTCTCCCAGATGGTTTCCATAGCGATGAATCTGTGCATACTCTGAAGGAAACCTGCAAAAAAAATGGGAACACACGATAGTGACATAAATAAATAATGAATTTGAATATCAACATTACCCACTTTTCCCATTTTCACTCAACACGATTCTATTTACTAAGATTTTTTTTCAGCCAGAGACTGATAGATCTGATATGACATTAAAATTATAGTGTGTGCAATATTATTATGTGGCATCTAACTAGACTCGGTAGTGTAATGGTTTGAGCGTCCACTCGAGGCAAAGACTTTAAAAATGGTACGTGAGATGCTTCCTCACTTGGCGCTCAGCATTTAAAAGGCTGGATCACAGACACACCATAGATTGGCGACCATTGCACATGCTCGACGGGACTAATGGCATCCTGCATTAAAGTTACTTGTAAGGGAAGTCATATTTATTTGTTTATTTAGCTTTATTGTTTGGAGCATTTCTGCTATTTTAAGAGGCATCAGAATATAACCTTGTAGACTAGGCGACCATTGATAGGGTCACATAATAAAGTACGTAGTAAAGCCAAATGCACCAGCACAAAATAAACAAAACCCGACAAGGATTACGAAACCATCTCAATGCAGGTGTACAGTGACAGGGAGTGGGAGAGAGGGAGGCAGGGAGCGGGAAAGAGAGAGGGAAGGAGGGAGAGAGAGGGAGTGAGAGAGAGAGAGACGGGGAGAGAGAGGGGGAGAGAGGAAGAGAGAGAGAGAGTGGGATCGTGAGAGAGTGGGATCGTGAGAGAGTGGGATCGTGAGAGAGTGGGATCGTGAGAGAGTGGGATCGTGAGAGAGTGGGATCGTGAGAGAGTGGGATCGTGAGAGAGTGGGATCGTGAGAGAGTGGGATCGTGAGAGAGTGGGATCGTGAGAGTGAGAGAGAGAGAGAGAGAGAGAGAGAGAGAGAGAGGTAGAGAAGGAAGGAGGGAGAGAGGTCGAGAAGGAAGGAGGGAGAGAGGTAGAGAAGGAAGGAGGGGGAGAGAGGGAGAGAGAGGGAAGGAGGGAGAGAGAGAGGGAGAGAAGGAAGGAGGGAGAGAGAGAGGGAGAAAAGGAAGGAGGAAGAGAGAGAGGAAGAGAAGGAAGGAGGTAGAGAGAGGAAGAGAGCAGGAAGGAGGGAGAGAGAGAGGGAGAGAAGGAAGGAGGAAGAGAGAGAGGAAGAGAAGGAATGAGGGAGAGAGAGGGGGAGAGGGAGGAAGGGAGAGAGAGTGGGATATAGAGAGAGTGGTAGAGAGAGGTCGAGAGAGGGAGGGCGAGAGAGAGAAAGAGAGAGAGAGAGAGGGGGGGAGGGAGGAAGGGAGAGAGAAAGAGAGAGAGAGAGAGAGAGGGGGGGAGGGAGGAAGGGAGAGAGAAAGAGGGAGAGAGGGAGAAAGAGCATAAAAAAAGAGAACATTACACAGGAGTCACATCAAAATGAATAAAATACAGCCCAGATCAACAAATAGAGGCACAGTCTGAACTCAAAAGATGAGACAGAGGGCCAATCTGAACCAAAGTACAAAATCAACAGGACGTTTACCGAGGTACACTAACCGCCGTGGGAAGCAAGGAGAAACAAACGTCTTGGGTGTTTACCCTTCCCAAAACGTCATCTTTTTGCTTCCCATGGCAGTTAGCATACCTCAGTAAACGTTCGGTTGATTTCTTCCATTGTTCTACCTGTCCACCAAAGCAGAACAACACAAGCCTTTATAAGCAAGACATGGGAAGTCAATTTAAAAAGATCTGACAGAGGGAGGGAAAGTCGATCTCCAAAAAAAACGACAGAAGACAGTCAGATCCCAAATAACTGGACAGAGGTAAATAAAGTCCAGAAAAGCTGGACCTGAACAGTACGACAGCATTTATAATTAGAACGGCACTCGGGAGAGCGCATACCTCTGCCAGGCTGAACAGTTAACATTGGCAGTGATGGGCCGGATCTGGATCCAGACCTGTACCGAAATCCAATCGATTCGGCCTTGTCGCACATCCAACCTGTCCACCAAGGTGTGTCCAAATCTGTCCACAACCTTTTCAGATATCGTACTCTCTATCGTTTTGGCCCTATCTCTCAATGGTGAAGAATCGCTTAAAATATTATAGTATCTGGAACCGGATCTTCACCAAAATCTAATCATTTTGTCCTTGTCGCACAACCAACATATCCACCTAATTTCGTCCAAATCAATCCACAACTTTTGGAGACATCCTGCTCACAGACAAACAAACAAAAAACAGACAGACAGGGGTGAAAACATAACCCCCATCCACCTTCGGTGGGGGAGGTAAAAATTGACAGATGGACAGCCAATACCAAAACCGGACACTGATAGATATCCCAAAAAACGAGTCAGATAAAAATCTGAATAGGAGTTGGACAGAACTCCATAAAAAAAATTGGACAGGGAGTTACAGCCAAAAGCTAGAATGACACTCGGTAGAGCGCTTACCAGGTTACATTTTGTATCCCACTGATACGCTGGATCTGGAATCGGACCTGAACCAAATTCTAATGGGCATGTTCTCGTCACCTAACCCCCTCATCCACCTAGTTTTGTCGTAACTCATCCACAACTCTTTGAAATATTGTGCTATATATTGTTTTTGGCCCTGTCTCTCAATGGAGAAGAAAGATGCATATTCGGATCTTCACCAAAATCAAATCCATTCATCCATGTCACACACCTAACCTGTCCACCACGTTTCGGCCAAATCAGTTCACAACCTTTTGAGATATCCTGTTCACAGACAGAGGTGAAAACATAACCTCGACCCACCTTCGGTAACAGAGGTAAAAAAAATGGTCTGCCCAGTTTCCATAACGAGCTATGTCATCAATTCTACAAAAGCCCTGCATGATTGTTGTTCTGTTGTTGTTGTGCTTCTTGTTGGGGGTCGATTTTTGAAATGTGCACTCATTGGTCAGAGAGCTACTGGACCCCACGCACATTTTTGCTCGACTCCATCCACTATGGCATCCATACAAAATAATATTGCCGCCATCTAGGTTTTCTGGTGGGCTAAAAACATCTGGCCTTTAGACCTCTGCTGATTATACACTCTCCGACAGACAGGGGTGAAATTCCGTGTATGTATAATGTTCCTCGCTGAAATGCGCTGAGGTAAACACAAGACAAATTTCAACCTCGGTTTGTTGCGTCAGATTTCGATTGGCTTTGTTTGGGTCGAGTGTTACTCACGATGAGGGACCCTGAAAAATCCAATTAATGTCGAATAAAAATCTACATTATCAAAGGAGCCATGTCTGTCTGTCGGTTTGTTTGTTTGTTTGTTTGTTTGTTTGTTTTTGTCGTGTTATAACCTGAAAATGGATTAATGGATTTCAATAAATCCAACTACGGTGGATTCGGGCAACTTCTGGGAGTGTTTGTGATCCCAATTTTTTTTTTAATGGGTACATTATATTTTAATGGGTACAATGGGTACGCGTGTCAAAACTGCAAATGCTAACACATGGCATGGGTTATCCTTGCATGGAGAGCAGGATCTCCCAGGAATCCTATTTTTTCTTCCCCCATAGATTAGCCATCACAGCAAAGATTGGTATTTCCGTCAGCGAAGCGACGGGTCTTATATTCTAGTTTAATTTAATCAAGCCCATCAGTACACATAGTATGCGCCTCCCTAAAACAATAGCATTCCGTAATTCTTAACGGCCCCATATTGGATTCAAACAATCTGTGACCGTGTAACAAATCAGCTTGTTCTGATATAACTGTGGAGGAGGCAGACATGGATGAGAGGTGTTGAGTATTTAAATAGCGCATTAAATGTGTTTCCCAATCGCACTATTCAACTTTTAAGAGAGTTTTAAATGCATGATGCCCCATCATCCCGTTACTGGATTTTGTCATAGGTTGTGACCACAGCGTGGTCATTCTTGTTTGGATAAATTTCCCTCGGTGTTGTGTTTTTGGACAAGCTGTCCCTTTGCCCAGTTTTTGGATGCAGGCCCACAAATGACAGACAGCGGGACACTCGGGTCCACAAATGACTAAACAGACTGGCATCCTGCCTTACTCTCCAGGCTCTCTTCCTTTCAGTATGGCATCAAAGGTCAACTCAACACATGGCTTATTGACTTGCTCTACTCGTGTCGCCAATGAGCGGCTCTCAACAGAACCCTTCCATCTCCTCCCCCAGCCAAGGCTGGAGGGATCCAAAACAGTGTTCTGAGCCCAGTCCTATTTCTGATATTCATAAATGATCCCTTGGACTATCTGGAAAATTATCCATATCTATTTGCTGACGATTCCACTCATCCTTCTGATACACAGGTAACAGCTTCTTCGCTCTCTTCAGACCTTGACAAATTACAAGCTGGTCCTCTCCACACCCTTTGTTTGTCCAAGTCTCCCTCTATCTTAGCCTTTTCTTTGCTGTTAGTGTTTTCCCATTCTCTCTCTCTACTGTTCCTTTTGCATCCTCTATGTCCTGATCCATACAGTGTACTAGCCCTTCCATGCGCCCTGACTATCAGCAAGGTGGCTTAATGAAATATTTTCAAAATACCATTTCCGAGTGGACAAAAGTGCCAAATTTTCCATGAATGTTCCTCACGTCAATGATTAATTTCAGAAGGGTAGCCACCCAGAAATATAAAAATGATAGCTCAGTAGGGGATACTGAAATTCAAAATAGGATATTACCCAGATATGATACATGTCGTCAGTAGGTCTTTTTACAACAACAAGTTATTGTAAAAACAAAATCAAACAGTCAAAAATGCATAGCATTAAATTGATGCAGACGTCACCTGTACATTTATTCACTTTAAATAAAAAAGACAGCGTCTAATGCTTAATTTGTGATGGCTGTAAATAGGGGACAATGTTGGACAATATCTCTTGTACTCTTAATGGTTTGACTGTTTTATTCACATTTCCTCGTCAATATTTGAATTATCTTGGGCAAATTTTGGACCTTTTAGGAATAACTATGTGAATTATAATATTTCTTCATTTGATACGATGCAAGGCCATCTAATTTTCAATATTCTGCGCAGACATTTGAACATAAATGTGTCGAGTTTCCGATTGTCCCCTTTGTTGATCAGCCAAGCTTCACATCCATATATTAGTACTGATTTGACATCCATACAAAAATTTTAATGGAAGAAATACTCAAAAGAACCAAAATGATGAAGATCAGCGATGAAGTCAAGATCAGAAGATGGAAATGGATGGATATGTGCCAAGAATGAATGATGATGATAACAACTGCGTGACAGCATTGTAATGGAAGCCTGAGGGAAGAAGGAAAGTGGGACATCCTTCTGTCTGGGACATCCACCTCACCACCAAGTAATTCAAAACACCTCACCACCACGTAATTTAAAACACCTCACAGCCATAAACAACCTGGAGGAGAACAGTGGAAAAAGGAAGAAAAGATATGATGGAGACCATGGAATGAAGCGAAGCCGATAGCCAGAAACAAGGCAGACTGGTGAGTACGCACTGCAGCCTTATGGGCCACTTGGCCCGAAGAGGATAGATATATAGAACTAGCTTGGCTCGGCTCGCTGCGCTCGCCTCACCAAGCGTCGTTACTGAGGAGCAGGCTTATTTTAGCTGAGGATAATGACTGTACCCGAGTTGCTGTGTTGTCATGATTTACACCAATCATAATACAAACAATTATTTTGCACAAATGTATTTGTTGTGTTTGTGATATTACATTTTTATAGGCAATTTAGGTTGAAGATTTAGGTTGAATGTTTTTTTTATTTTCAAGAAAGAATCCTTCAGCACACACATAGGGGAGGGTTAGGTGCAGACTGGAAGTTTGGGACGATTACACCTCACCACCACGTAATTCAAAACACCTCACCACCAAGTAATTCAAAACACCTCACCACCACGTAATTCAAAACACCTCACCACCAAGTAATTCAAAACACCTCACCACCAAGTAATTCAAAACACCTCACCACCACGTAATTCAAAACACCTCACCACCACGTAATTCAAAACACCTCACCACCAAGTAATTCAAAACACCTCACCACCACGTAATTCAAAACACCTCACCACCAAGTAATTCAAAACACCTCACCACCACGTAATTTAAAACACCTCACAGCCATAAAACACGTAAAAAAAACACCTCACCACCACGAAATTGAAAACACCTCACAGCCATAAAACACGTAATAAAAATACCTCACAGCCATAAAACACGTAATAAAAACACCTCACAGCCATAAAACACGTAATAAAAATACCTCACAGCCATAAAACACGTAATAAAAACACCTCACAGCCATAAAACACGTAATAAAAACACCTCACAGCCATAAAACACGTAATAAAAATACCTCACAGCCATAAAACTTGAAATAAAAACACCTCACAGCCATAAAACACGTAATAAAAACACCTCACAGCCACGAAATTAAAAACACCTCACCACCACGTCATTTAAAAACACCTCACCACCAAGTAATTAAAAACACCTCATAGCCACGAAATTAAAAACACCTCACCACCAAGTAATTCAAAACACCTCACCACCATGTAATTCAAAACACCTCACCGCCACAAAATTAAAAACACCTCACCACCACGTCATTTAAAAACACCCTCACCACCAAGTAATTAAAAACACCTCACAGCCACGAAATTAAAAACACCTCACCATCACATCGTTTAAAAATACCTCACCACCAAGTAATTCAAAATACCTCACCACCACGTAATTCAAAATTCCTCATCACCCACTAATTCAAAACACCTCCCACCACATAATTAAAAACACCTCACCACCAAGTAATTCAAAACAGCTCACCACCACGTAATTCAAAACACCTCATCACCCACTAATTCAAAACACCTCACCACCACATAATTAAGTAATTCAAAACACCTCACCACCACGTAATTCAAAACACCTTATCACCCACTAATTCAAAACACCTCACCACCACGTAATTCAAAACACCTCACCACCATGTGATTTTAAAACACCTCACCACCATTTGATTTAAAAACACCTCACCACCACGTCATTTAAAAACACACCACCACATAATTCAAAACCACCACAATATTATTAAAAACACTTCACAACTACGGAAACAAAAGTTTGAGGGAGTCATTAAGTGACAACACAGACACTGCCCAGATGTGTAGATATATAGATAAATGACTGTACCCGAGTTGCCGTTTTGTGATAGTTTAAACGAATCATAATTCAAACAATTATTTTGCACAAATGTATTTGTAATATACGTGATATCACATTTTATAAACAATTGAAGTTGAAAACTTCAGTTGGGGAAAAAAAATTCCCTGAAAAAATTCCAAAAAATAAATAAATAAATAAATTGGAATAAATAAATAAAATACCCTTAGGTCATACCGACGGGAGAGATATGTGCATACCAGAAGTTTGGTACGATTTCACAAAAGTTTGAGAAAGTAGTTCAGTGACAACACAAGACAAGACAGGACAACACAGGACAGGACAGACACTGCACAGATATATAGATTATAATATGTATGAAGTAATCATATATAAACAATAAATCATACATAATTAAGAGCAGTACCATTTTCTGGAAATTTTTTGTGTTACATTTTTGATGATAACCCTTCTGAAATTAATCATAGTATCCGAAAGAAATTCTGTGGATATTTTGGTGCTTTTGTCTGGCCTGCAACGGTATTTCCTACAAGTATCGAACAGCACAGGAATCAGGATCCAAGAAAATTCAAATTTCAACCTCGAGTAATGGTAACTACTACATCACATCCTCAATGGCATGATTTTTACTCCACATTTCTACTTCAAAGGGGTTTGTGAGGAGAATGGTAAATTTGTGACTTTCACATAAGTTTTATTAAACTATTTACCTTTTCCAACTTAATCCATGGATTTTCCAAACGCCTCTCTTTCATCCGCATCACTCTCGTAGTTTAATTTCTGAAAACAGAAAGGTTACAATGTAGTTCAGAAGGCTGCAATCACACACTCATTTGAACTTGTAAAAGTTTCTCAAAACGAGCTCAATGCATGAAAATGCTGGCATATTTAGCAAAATATGGAATAAGAGCACCATGCTCAATATTGGTCTTTCACAACGCAATTGCTGAAATTGCAAAGGGACATTTGGACTATCATGCATGTGACATAGCCACACCTAATACATGTAGTGTAAATGATACACAAAGCTCAAGGACACACAAATGTGTAAATATACATTTTTAAACACGAGAATCAAAGGAAGCAGCTGGGTTTGTATCTTCATTTGGCAAAAAAAAACAAAAACATGTTCAGAGTGTTAAAACTTTATCCTGTGGAGAAAGAGCTTACAACCTTGCTGGCTAGTTTGTAGAAAGGAGACTTTTTACGGTGAGAGAAGAAGACATCCTCTTCCTCTCCCTCCATGATGGCACAGCTATCAGCAGACGGGATTTCATTCTCCTTTCCATTTGAGTTTTGCACCAGCCGTGAGTACTTGTATTCCAGCCTGGACAAATTCAGACAGCCATGCTCGTGTGCATTTTCGAAAAATGCTGGGTGCGTGATAGGGGGAAGGGGGGAGGGGGGGGGGGTCATTAAAACTTTGGGAGCAATCTACATATAGGCATATCTATAATAATAAAAAGCAGTGTGTATGTGTGTTTGTGCATTAGTCTCCTCCATAACTCCAAAACCATGAAACCTAGAAGCCCCAAACTTTTCATGCATACAAAGGGAACTCCAAGAGATTGCATGAATGAAAACTGGGTCTTTTTGAAAATAATTTATGCTAACAGGCTTACCTTTGGTCAGCCTGCATTCAGGTCACTCTGCTTGGGGTCTAATTCCACCATTTTGTCATTTTGATATTCTCAACTCATGTATGTCTTGCCGCAGAACAGGTCAGTTTCTGTACAATAAATCTTTATACCTACGAATGGTAATATAGCCGATCCTCGTAACTACGCATCACTGTATTCCTGTATACATCGCAATGCTTATAAACGCCAGTGTCCGTGCCCTTATTGAATTAAATCGAGAATCATCTCTTCAACTGAACCAAATTTCAAAATTTAAACTATGGAATGGACCTCAAAGATTGTCATGGGGATCGCAAGGCTAACCCCCGCTCTCGCAGGGAAAATGGCCATAAAATGCATGTTGTTGTTTGTTGTTGAATGGACCTCAGCAACAGTTCCGACTATTAAAAATGTGGTCATTTGTATAATTCGGACATTGTGGGACACTCCTATCATCTCAACAGTATTGTCAGAGTACTTAAGGTACTTGGTGAGCGCTATCCAAGCAGCTTGGTAATGGAACACCCCTGCTCCCTCCTCATTGTGTCTATTTTATTTACTCCCTACCTTTAAAAAGTAAAAAGTACATATATTGACGAATGAAGCCCCTCCACACAACCACCCCCTCCCCCGCCCCCCACCGTGCCTCGCCTTTGTCATGCTATTATGTTTTCTCCCTTTTGTGTGATCTGCCTTCATTATACAACCCGTCACTTCCACATAAATATAAACATAAAAATTACGTCCATCACCTTGTGTCAGTTCCAAAATGTTGGTTCGAGCTGTGAATTTCAAACTCAACGAGAAACTTTTTATTCAAACTCAAAAAGCATTACAGAGAAACTCAGCCATGATAATTCTTCTTCTTCCAGAGAAACAGCGTGAACATTGGCAACCTACGCTGCCTAGATCGACTTCAAATTCACAAGAAACCATTTATTCAAACTCAGTAAAACATTATGGAGATTCTGTCTTACTCTTCTTCAAACTCTCTCTCTCTCTCCCACCCCACCCCTCCCACAACGTGACTGTGACTTGATATATTTTTGAAGTGAATCAAGACAATTCCCACTTGAATTCCTCTCTTTGTTATATATATATATATATATACAGACTTGGCATTTAATATGGAATTTTTTTTTTTCTTGACTTGGGTTTACTTTCTGAACTCAGTGTATCAATCTGGTGAGTTTATTTTACCCTTCGGTGATGTCTTTGTTGAAAGAACCATGTCACTGATTGTCTTTCGCAGCAAGAAGTCAATAACAGGATTATATCACAAGTGGTGTGACAAAATGTAAGGACAGGTACATTTGACGATTGGCTTCACAATCGGGTATATAAGGGTTGTTGCGTTCTGTAATAGTGGAAAACAACTGCTGCACATCTACAAAAGTTATTGCGGCTTCCTCTGGAGATGGTCCGTCAACTTGACAATGCTGTTTGTCATGGAGTGGTGGCTTTACGAAATTCTGGCATGAAACAGCGTGCTATTGCTCGGCAGTATGGCATCACTCAAGGGCAGGTGTCAAAGATCCTGAAACGAAATGCTCAGAGGGGTGTCCCCACACCAATACCGAGGCCAGGAAGTCCACGCAGAACCACAAGGAGAGATCATCGCCAGCTGCACCGGTTAGTCTGCAATGGCCGTACCAAGTCAGCTAATCGGCTTAGGGCTGAGTGGCAGCAACTGACAAATGTGCCTGTATCCAGAAGGCTAGTCAACCAACGACTGGTTCAAGCAGGCTATCGTGCCAGGCATCCCCTGAGAAAGCCACGCCTGACCAGACAACACAGCCAGCGCCAATTGCAGTGGGCTAGAGAGCACCGTCAATGGCAGCCAGGATACTGGAATCATGTGACCTTCAGTGACGAGTCTAGATTTCTGGTCTATCGTCAAGATGGCCGCGTCTGATTGCGCAGACAAGTGCATGAAGCCCACAACGAAGATTTTATAGTGCCAAGAGTCCAAGCTGGAGGTGGTGGGGTGACCGTTTGGGCTGCTTTTCATGCAGGGGGAAAAACTGACCTGGTTGTTCTGAATGGAAACCTGAACCAGTTCAAGTACAGGGTCATTCTGGAAGAAACATTGCTTCCATTTGCTCGTGCAGCCTTTCGAGGAAACTTTGTCTTCCAAGATGACAATGCACGGCCTCATCGTGCTCGCATGATCCAACACTTTCTTGCTGTCCGTGGTGTAGAGCATATGGAGTGGCCTGCCATGTCCCCGGATATGAATCCGATAGAGAACTTGTGGGCAGAATTAACGCGTCAAATCGACAACTTGGACCAGCAGGCTACCTCTGTGCGTGAATTGCAGCAGACTATTGTCGCTGCATGGCAAGCGATTCCTGTCCAAAACTTGGGCAAATCACGTGAACAGCATGCCTCGACGTGTACGTGCTCTCCTGAATGCTTGTGGGGGTTACACGAAGTACTGAACTGTAATTTTACTGTCCGTAATCCCAGTCATAATTTAGCTTTTGTTTTTGTTGAAAATTTTTTTGGCTAATGTGCAAAATAAAGAGATACTTCTGGAAAACGTACAGAAGTTTAACACAGTACTGTCTGTGAATTGAGTTTGATATCAGTTCACATCACTTTCAAGGATCAATTTATTTGCTTCGAAATGTCAAATGTGGTTTTTGTTTCTTTTAAAGGTCACATTAACAAAATGTCGAATAATTTCAACATAATTCCAATGAACTTTTGGTTCTAAGTCATCTTGAAAAGTAAGTTCACCCCCACAAAAAAAATATTCCATATTAAATGCCAAGTATATATATATATATATATATATATATATATATATATATATATATATATATATATATATATATATATATATATATAGTTGCGTTTATGGGGGGTAGGCAATGAAATACCTTTGGGCCAGGTAGTATTGTATAGGACTATAGGTAGTGTGCTCCGACTGTCGTCGTGAAGAAGAAGAAACCTTCATGTAACTTAAGTCAGCTCTGTGTGTCTGGTAAGAGCGTATTTTTTTCCCCATGGCGAGGGGTGGGGCTATGTTAATTAGGTAGGGTTTAAGGGTAATTAATTCCCTGTATGTAAATGACCTCTGTGATGTTTCCCTTGTTCCTTATGACTACACTCCACACAATACCAGCCATGGACCTATACTAAAAAACACCATAGAAAAGTAACCGGAACCAGGACATTCAACCAACCGCTGGCGCCGCCAGCCGAGTCATCACAACACCAAACCGTCAGGGCCATGAGGCCCCGCCCCGAAAGGTGATGATTGGTCCGGCCGATGGAGCGATGAGATGGACTCTGATTGGAGCATGCGCGAACGTCATCGGATGACGTGCGAGACCGAGGGTAAAAATAACATGTCCCGGCATTTTCCTTCTCTGGCTTCGTGGAAGTGATCGCAGGCGGACACATTGCCATTTTCTCTCTCTTGCGTTGGGACATTCATTGCGGGCAGACGCATCTTTCTCGTGGTCCGAGCGATTGGTGCGAGCGGATGCATCTTTTTCCCTGGTTTGTTCGTGCTGACTTAGTGACGGATGTGTGCGCCTGAGACCTTGGTGCTTTGTGGAGCATGGAACGAGGACAGAGCTCGGGCCTGTTCGCTTGCGTCGGCGTGGTGAACGCGGCTTGGTGGTGAACGCGACCAAGGCATGTTTTTCCCACGCAGGGACACGGGGCCTGTGACGATCCCGGGCAATAAAGGGGACAAGAGCCGAGTACCCGCTAACATTCCAAACACTGCGCATTTATTTTCACATTTATGTATCCCCTTGTGCTGTTTTACGAGTCCGTGTGGGGGCGCTGCATTTACGATTTTAGTATTACCGCACATTTACTTGTCCCTGGCATTATTTTTATTGAATCCTCTATTTGTTGCATTTAAATTCCTTGTCCCGTCTTGTTTAATTGTTGGTGGTTCAGAAAACCCCACTTCGCATCCGTCCATCCAGGTAAGCTTCGCTACCCTCCACTACTCCTCGCACATATTTTTTTTTTTTTGTTTTTTTTTTTTGTATACAAGATCGAGGCTCGTGAAAGAGCGAACATTAATCACACAGAAAGACAAACCGACACATAAAACATATAACATCGGGAGCGGTAGACAAGATGGGGAGAGAGGGGGAAGGACACAAACACAACATTTGAGAGCAGGGACCGAGAGACATCGAGAGATCTGAGAGAGGGCGAGGGCTTTGGGGGGGGGCATGGGAAGGGGGCGGTGGGAGAGGTATAAAACATATGGACACTGCCAGGACTTCCAGGAAAGAAGTTGGAATTTCAAACAAGGTGGATCTGGGGTGAATTAGCGGGGGTAGAAAAGATCAAGGTTTTGGATGGGGGAAGATAAGAGATGGTGGTGAACAGCTGTTTTAAAGACCTGGAGGGAGGAGTGGGATTGAAGGGAGTGAGGGAGTTTGTTCCAGAGGCGGGAGAAAAGAGGAATGAAAGAGTGAAGGTGAGCAGAGAGCCGAGATTTCGGCAGTTTAACCATCAGAGGGTTGCTGGCAGATCTTGTGCGACCTGTAGGAATATTTGGGGGACAGAGCACAGAGAGAGCTGGGGGTGCAAGGCCGGAGAGGAGTCGGTAGAAGACAGAAAGACCACCTACCTGCCTGCGGGGAGTGAGTGAAAGGCCCTCAGAGATAGCTTCATCGCGGGAGATTCCAATAATTCTGAAAGCTTTGGTTTCAACAGCGTGAAGCCGAGCTAGGTGTGAGGCAGGAGCACCGGCCCATAGGGGAGAACAGTATTCCATTGAGCTGCGGATGAAAGCCTTGTATGTGGTGAGGAGCTCAGGTGTGCCAAGGAGATCCGCCAAAGATAAAGAAGATCCGCCAAAGTTGACAATGCCTCGGAGGTAAGCTTGATCGGTCATTCGTCCGAGACCCGTTTTTATCGGCACGGACACGACAACATATACACAGGTATACATATACAGACTTGGCATTTAATATGGAATATTTTTTTTGTGGGGGTGAACTTACTTTTCAAGATGACTTAGAACCAAAAGTTCATTGGAATTATGTTGAAATTATTCTAGATTTTGTTAATGTGACCTTTAAAAGAAACAAAAACCACATTTGACATTTCGAAGCAAATAAATTGATCCTTGAAAGTGATGTAAACTGATATCGAACTCAATTCACAGACAGTACTGTGTTAAACTTCTGTACGTTTTCCATAAGTATCTCTTTATTTTGCACATTAGCCAAAAAAAAATTTCAACAAAAACAAAAGCTAAATTATGATTGGGATTACGGACAGTAAAATTACAGTTCAGTACTTCGTGTAACCCCCACGAGCATTCAGGAGAGCACGTACACGTCAAGGCATGCTGTTCACGAGATTTGCCAAGGTTTGGACAGGAATCGCTTGCCATGCAGTGACAATAGTCTGCTGCAATTCACGCACAGAGGTAGCCTGCTGGTCCAAGTTGTCGATTTGACGCGTTAATTCTGCCCACAAGTTCTCTATCGGATTCATATCCGGGGACATGGCAGGCCACTCCATATGCTCTCCACCACGGTCAGCAAGAAAGTGTTGGATCATGCGAGCACGATGAGGCCGTGCATTGTCATCTTGGAAGACAAAGTTTCCTCGAAAGCCTGCACGAGCAAATGGAAGCAATGTTTCTTCCAGAATGACCCTGTACTTGAACTGGTTCAGGTTTCCATTCAGAACAACCAGGTCAGTTTTGCCCCCTGCATGAAAAGCAGCCCAAACGGTCACCCCACCACCTCCAGCTTGGACTCTTGGCACTATACAATCTTCGTTGTGGGCTTCATGCACTTGTCTGCACACTCGGACACGGCCATCTTGACGATGGACCAGAAATCTAGACTCGTCACTGAAGGTCACATGATTCCAGTGTCCTGGCTGCCATTGACGGTGCTCTCTGGCCCACTGCAATCGGCGCTGGCTGTGTTGTCTGGTCAGGTGTGGCTTTCTCAGTGGACGCCTGGCACGATAGCCTGCTTGAACCAGTCGTTGGTTGACTAGCCTTCTGGATACAGGCACATTTGTCAGTTGCTGCCACTCAGCCCTAAGCCGATTAGCTGACTTGGTACGGCCATTGGAGACTAACCAGTGCAGCTGGCGATCATCTCTCCTTGTGGTTCTGCGTGGACATCCTGGCCTCGGTATTGGAGTAGGGACACCCCTCTGAGCATTTCGTTTCAGGATCTTTGACACCTGACCTTGAGTCATGCCATACTGCCGAGCAATAGCACGCTGTTTCATGCCAGAATTTCATAAAGCCACCACTCCATGACAAACCGCATTGTCAAGTTGACGGACCATCTCCAGAGGAAGCGGCAATAACTTTTGTAGACGTGCAGCAGTTGTTTTCCACTAATACAGAATGCAACAACCCTTATATACCCGATTGTGAAGCCAATCGTCAAATGTACCTGTCCTTACATTTTGTCACGCCACCTGTGATATAATCCTGTTATTGACTTCTTGCTGCGAAAGACACTCAATGACATGGTTCTTTCAACAAAGACATCACCGAAGGGTAAAATAAACTAACCAGATTGATATACTGAGCTCAGAAAGTAAACCCAAGTCAAGAAAAAAAAAAATTCCATATTAAATGCATTTCTCTCGATGTCCCTGCTCTCAAATGTTGTGTTTGTGTCCTTCCCTCTCTCTCCCTATCTTGTCTACCGCTCCCCTTATTTTGTGTTTTGTGTGTCGGTTTGACTTTTTGTGTGATGACTGTTCGCTCTTTCACGAGCCTCGATCTTGTATACAAAAAAACAAACAAAAAAGAATGCTGTATTATATATTTATTTGTAGCGAACGTAAACGAACTTGCGATTTCTTTTCCAGAAGTAGAAGGTAAGCGAGATGAGCAAGCATCCCAGGAAGGTTCCGACCCAAATTCCAACACGCATCCACCAGCTCATGGTTTGGCAATGCTGTTTGATGTCCTCCGGAAGACTCAAGCCTCCGTGACATATGTGCGGCTTCTTCCAGATGTGCTGGATTTTCTACAAGGGCCAAAAACGGTTCTGTTACCACATGACACATGATTACAGGATTAGAAGTAAGACAATGCTCCTTAAATAGTAATGTATGATGACAAATGGTCCACACATACAGTGTGAAGAAGACTGTCAAGCTTTCCAACGATGAAACAACGACTACAAACTGCATTTATAGTTCTAGGAGATAGGATCAATTTCTTATGTTCAGCAATTTGTTTTTACGAGCCTGGACACCACCCCTGCAGGCCTCTTCAATTATTTGGACATCTTCATGAGAGCAGAGCTGGCAGGCTGCTGGTGTCAGCCACAAGAAATGAAATGTACAGCCATCACATGTGCCATCGTGGCATCGCCTGCAAATTACAAAGAAAAAAAAAATGCAAATTACATCACAAAATATTCCAAGATGTAACAAATAGGCTGTTAGATGATGGTTTTTGTAGAGTGTATAAACAAAAACGATAAAATTGGAATCAGCAGATCACAACTCATTTAGATCATTGCTACTTATTAAAGATGATGTGAAAAACGACTTAATCTATCATCTAGATTCCAGATTATCAGCTTCACATTCCACGCTAAATCAACATTGGTTGCCTTTCAAACGACTTTCTATTCACATTGAATAAAATGGAAAAAAACAATTGTACAATTGTTGAAAAAACAGCAATGAGAGCACTTCTCTCTCATTTCACCATAAGTCGAAAGAAAAGGGTTTTTCTTTTTCTTAACACGGCTCTTTTAAACTTTAAAAACATTGTCAGTCACATTTTGCTGGCAATGAGAGGTACTTTCTAAATTGTGGATATTTGATTATTATTACAAGCAAAAGTACCCGACGTTGCCGGGCAACGCAGAGTTGCTTCATGATGGGATTATTAATAGTGGGGAGGAGATAGAGGAGGGGAGGGAGAGGGAAAGGGAGGCGAGGGGGAGAGTAGGGGGAAGGGTGAGGAGTGAAGGAGAGACGAGTGAGGGGGGAATGAGAGAAGAGTGAGGAGGGAAGGAGAGGAGAGTGAGGGGGGAAGGAGAGGAGAGTGAGGAGGAAGGAGAGGAGAGTGAGGGGTGGAGAGGATCATGGGGTGGAGAGGAGTGAGGAGCAGAGGAGAGTGAGGGGCAGAGGAGAGTGAGGGGCAGAGGAGAGTGAGGAGCAGAGGAGAGTGAGGGGCAGAGGAGAGTGAGGGGAAGAGGAGAGTGAGGGGCAGAGGGGAGAGGTTCTTACCCATTTTGTAAACCTCTTTGTGCATCATCTTACTCAAGATGTCCAAATGTCATATAAGTGCATCTATGCCCATGGGTTTCCCACGGGTTCCCCACTAGTTTAATAAATAAAATTAATCAGATGTCAGTCTGTCTGTTCGCATTTTTTTGCAAGGACCGCTTGACCGACAAACACCAAATTTGGCACACAGACCATGTCCAACCCGGTAATTGTCCTCAGGGTATTTCCGTGCACGACCTCAGCCTTTAAAGACCCCAAAGACCCCTCACACCATTGAGACCATTGAAGACCCCGAACATCCTGAAGACACTTTAAAACCCCGAATACTCCAAAGACCCTTTAGACCTGGAAGACTCCGAAAACCCCCAAAGACCCTTTAAGACCCCTTCCCAGACCAGCATCACCTCAACTCACCATTTTAAATAAACCTTCTGCCCCCCGCCTTTCCGGTTATCTTTCCCCCCTCCTTCTCAGCTCTCCACCCATGCCCCGGAGCAACGCCGAGCAACTATACTCGTTAGCGATAAGTTTGTGGAGCGCTCACCAAGTAGCTTAAGCACTCAAGCAAGCACTCCAACAAACCGGTTGATAAGAAACGGCTGGCTTGACAAGTGATTAGCGATTCGTATTTATGGAGATCAGGATTTTGGATGATGACCAATGGTAAGCCTGTTAAATCAAGACCCCAAGCATAGCGACTTGAATGCAGGCTGACCAAAGTCTGTTAGCGTAAATTATTTTCAAAAACACACCCAAAGACCCAGTTCTCATGCATGCAATCCCTTGGAGCTCCCTTAGTATGCATGCAAAGTTTGGGGCTGCTACGTTTCATGGTTTTGGAATTATGGAGGAGACGAAAACACAAACACATAAACACACATACTGCCTTTTATTATAAGATTAGCAAGGACACATGGAACATCCGCTCAATATAAATGTGACTTCAGGTCCTCAACAACCCCCCCATCTCCCCCCCCCCTCATAAAACCCAAGTCATCAACCACTACCCCCCCAACCCCCACCAATCCTAAAGTCCTCAACTTCCACCTCCCAACCCCAACTCCTCAACCACCCCCTCCCAACCCTGAGGCCTCAAAATTCCCTCCCCACTCCAAGCCTCTTCAACCCCCTTCCGTGCCAATTCAACCCCCTCCCATCCCATCCCTCCACCCCCCCCCCTCCCCCAACCAACCAAACACAACTCCTCAATCCATCAAAAACAAAAAAAGTAACAGCATGGCCCCTACATGTCATGGCTCATCATGGTCGCCTGACCAACTCACAATCCCACGTGACATGCAGAAGCCCTATGGAATTGCAACTCTCAAGTGACTATGAGCAGCCTAATTGTGCCAATAAACTACCATGAGCCAATCATCTTCTTCCTAATGAATGATATATACACATCGGTAAAAGCAATTAATGATGGATATTTTCTTTCGAAATGTTGTGAGATTCCCAGAACTCCTTGGACAAAGACCTTTATAATAACATGGGCTTTATGGTCCCTGGTCAAATCGTTCAAGAGAAAATAGTCGGGAATTACAGCTAGGACCGCAGAATTTCCATGGTAAAATCTCTTGCTCGAGAGAATGCCACAGTTATTTGGGCAATGTATAATACAACAGACTGCTGCCTCTGATCATTCAAAAAATAAAACAACTCCGGTTTGAAGCAAAAGAATACCCACGGCTCATGTGCATAAATAATACATCGTAGTCTTATAGCTTGGATATATTTCAATTGCACTGCCCCCATTGGCTGACACTAGAGGCCTGACGCATAAGGACGGCCTTCACAAGGCCTGTGACGCTTATTGGCTCCAACCTTTCGATATTTGATGATCTTTTTAACAGTCGCTTTGGTTATTTTACACTGAAGGGACAACTTATCGTGAGGCCATGGAAATTGTGAATATGACAGCATCAAAGAGGTCTTTGGCTTCGCATAGCACCATCATGGCAGCTGTACAATTTTTTTTCAGATTACAATTGTGGGTGGAGTCAGACCCACTGTCCAACCAATTGGTGGAAAGGAGCATTACACATGGATTGACAAACAAGCATATTATTATTATATAGATTGTTCGTAAAAGATGGTTTTACGACAGACGATTCTTGGTAACAAAAGTATCCTTTGCTGTTTTTCATACCAAGGCAATGATGCAAACTCATTGATGTGTACATTTGAGGTACTTTTGTGCATGTGCAAACAGAATGAATGAACACTAGTGTCGATCTGCATTGACAGACAAGTAGAGCAATGGATAAAAACAACAGGGCATCGATCGAGATAAGCTAACCGCTGTGGGAAGTGAGGTGAAGCTGATGTTTCGGGCATCAACCCTTCGTTGGAGCAAAAGAGCACATTCAACGTTTTGGGATTGGGCAAGATTATCCTGCTTGTTACTTGGCTAATGGCAACATTTTCTTCATCAAATGCTTGTGAACATTAATCTTTGCACAATTCGATCACAGTCACACCTTTTTTCTCCCTCTCTCTCAAATTCCCATACAACCTAAATTGACTTTGCACATCTAAAATATACTTTTACGCCTATTTTCAGATTTACTCTGAATCTCAAGTTCTGACAGTTCTAATAAAAGAAGCCGACATACCTTGGTGCTATAAACTCTCCATCAATTGGTCTGTCAGGAGCACAACGTAGGCGGATTGTCGTCTTGCGGCCATTTTGACATGATGGCGTTGCATCAGAAGAGCTTAAGGGTGGAAGTGAGAGATAACCTCAGCAAACAGAATCAAATAAATCAGGTTGTAATTTTTCAGATTTCTTAGCGCACAGAGTCCTATCTAACCCTTCTAATAATCTAATGGGAAGTCCACTGGCTGGTTTATTGAGTCGCTTTGCAAGTGCATTGCTAAACATTATTACCTCCATGACATAAGGTGGATAGAGGTTATGTTTTCACCCCTGTCTGTGTTTGTTTGTTTGTCTGTCTGTTTGTTTGTGAATAGGATATCTAAAAAAGTTGTCGATGGATTCGGACAAAGTTTGGTGGAGAGGTTAGGTATGTGACAAGGACGAATTGATTATATTTTGGTGAACATCCGGATCTGGATTTGGCTAGTAGACATTTTAAAGCGATTCTTCACCATTTGGAGAGAGAACAAAACTAGAGCAATGCGACGGTGTCACCAATATGCCTCCGCATGGTCCCACAACGGGTAGATGCCCTGTTCGCTGTCCTAAAAATAAACAAGTTTGATTTAAATCCCTTCAGCTGTTTTCAAGTATCACATTTTCACCATAGTACGGCAGATAGGTGAAATATTTGGGAGAATTGTGACTTTGATGATACAAGCACGAGAGTTGGCACACAGTTAGAGTATGCCCGAAGGAAGATACATTTGGCTATAGGGCCATCACAGATTTGTCCTTTTTTGTCCTAATGTGCACAGAGGGAGCTGCAGATTGAGGAAATGTTGAGTTGGATCTTGGAGATGGCGTGAAGCTAGAAGGTATGAAAACATTTTGCTACCTCGGAGACATGCTGAATGGAGAAGGTGGATCAGACTCGGCAACGGTTGCTCGAGTGAGACGTGCATGGAAGAAGTTTCGGGAACTGAGTGGCGTGCTGATGAGGAGGGGAGTGTCGTTGAAGCTGAAGGGAAAGGTGTATGCTGCATGTGTGAGAAGTGTTATGATTTATGGGAGCGAGACATGGGTAATGAACGTAGAGCAGCAAAGAAGGCTGGAAAGGGTGGAAATGCTAATGGTTCGGTGGATGTGCGGAGTATCGTTGAGAGAGAGGAAGACAAATGATGAATTGCGAAAGATGATGGGAATAGAGCCTGTGATTGATGCTGTGAAGAGGAACAGGTTGAGATGGTTTGGTCATGTGTTGAGGAAGGATGAAAGTGACTGGGTGAGAAGAGTGATGGAAATGAATGTAGAAGGAAGTACAGGACGGTGAAGACCGAGAAAGACTTGGCTGAAGGAGGTGGAAGAAGAAATGCGGGCAAGGGGGTTCACAAGGAGAGATGCAGAAAATAGGGCAAGATGGAGAAGATTGCCATGGGGCCCGCAAGGCTAACCCCCGCTCTAGCAGGGAAAATTGCCTTAAAATGTCTGTTGTTGTATTTGTTTGTTAAACAATGTTTGACCCAATACCAAGCTAATGTGGTCAAACCTCTTAAGTCTCTCACCATTTTTCAAAGCCTGGGAATGTTTGTGTCTGATGCACACTCCAACTTCCATAATATAATAACATATAATAACCATCCTTTTATACCACGAGGAGCATAGGGCTGCTGAGGCAGTTTCATTGGCTAAGGAGTGCAATCCTGGATGGGTCGCCACTCCAACGCAGCAAACTCCGACTCGCCTTCAATAAGGAGCTATGTCTTTTTGATACTACAATGTTGGACAGTCCCTAGAGAAAAAGATGAGTCTTAACACTGTTTTTACTGAAAAGGACAAGGTCCGTCCTTTACCCTCCATTTTTCGACACAAGCACTCTGTAGCATGTGGACTTCTCTCCCATCAAGGCTGAAAAGTTACAAGTCAATCTTTACACCACCTCAAACTTCTCCAGGTCCTTCTCTCATGGCATCCTGTCTGTACACCTCACCGCGAAGCAGCGACCGAGACATGGAGAAAGGGAGAGAGACTCCCGGTAAAAAGAACACTACGAGCACACATAGAAACCGGCACCTGAAGGAGGTCGGTACAAGCATGAACCTGTTTGCTCTCACCCAGATGAACCTGTTTGCTCTCACCCAGATGAACCTGTTTGCTCTCACCCAGATGAACCTGTTTGCTCTCACCCAGATGAACCTGTTTGCTCTCACCCAGATGAACCTGTTTGCTCTCACCCAGATGAACCTGTTTGCTCTCACCCAGATGAACCTGTTTGCTCTCACCCAGATGAACCTGCCACCCAGTGCTTGCAGTGGATGCCCGCAGCATCACACCACCATGGTAGGCCTAGAGACGGTCGGCCAACCTTTGACGACACACGCTGTACGCGCTCAGACAAAACATTGCACTTTTGTCTCATCACAACTACAGACCAGTCTTCTCCCCATCAAAGCAAAGTGATGTAATCACCGTTTAAGAACCTAGGCATTATTTATCATCTGTTTGGTTTCCACCCCAGCTATTCTATCAACAAAAGGTTGCTTATATTAATCCAACAATGGATACATACAAAAATCTCAAACTCTCAAGCTTTTGATACTGTCTATCAACATTCTTATTTTCCATACTGTCAGCTATAATGGGATTATAGGACTCCTCCTTCAATGATGAGTGGAAATAATGGGTTTGGTCTTGAAATAATAGGTTGCTCGCATTCTGTCTCAAGTGCTCCCTCTTAAATCCCAAAAGGCCACGTTTTAGGACTGACCTTGTTTTTGAACTACATCAATGACCTCTCCATAGATAATCCATCAAAATCCTTTTTCAAATGACTCCAACCTGTGTAGAGCAGTATAAACACTTCTGAGACGCAGATTTCTGAAGCATCCACCTTTGCAGATATGGAAAAGGAAGTTGTTCGTTAACATTTCCAAGCTGGCCTCCAAAGCCGGTCGCCAACTGGACATCCTCCGTCGTGCGAAGAACAGCTGTTCACCACCATCTCTTATCTTCCCCCATCCAAAACCTTGATCTTTTCTACCGCCACTAATTCACCCCAGATCCACTTTTTTGAAATTCCAACTTCTTTCCTGGAAGTCCTTGCAGTGTCCATATGTTTTATACCTCTCCCACCTCCCCCCAAGCCCTCTCCCTCCCACAGATCTCTCAATATCCCTGCTCTCAAATGTTGTGTTTGTGTCCTTCCCCCTCTCTCCCCATCTTGTCTACCGCTCCCCTTATTATATGTTTTATGTGTCGGTTTGACTTTTTGTGTGATTAACGTTAGCTCTTTCACGAGCCTCGATCTTGTATACAAAAAAAAGAAGAAAAAAAAAGAAGCTACCTGGAACACGTCTTTCAACGCAGGACAGTACCATGGTCTCACACTGTCCCCATCCCCACAACTGCTCTCTTATTATGGTGACCTCCTCTCCTTTATATAACTCGTCAACTCAAGCGTGACGTCCGTCTCCCTTTTCACGTATGACCTCCCTTCAGTCAGTACACCTGCTACACTCGTTGTTTAGTTTTAGATTTTCTAGATTTCTAGACAAATCTAGATTTCAGAACATCAACAAAAATTCACATTTTAGAAATTTATTCCTCCGCCGACGAAGTCACCGGAGCCATTATGTTTTCAGGTTGTCCGTCCGGCTGTCCATCTGTCCGTTTGTGATAGGTTTTCGTTCCTGCAATAACTTGAGAATGGCTAAAGGGATCTTAGTCAAACTTGGCACACGTATGTATAATGAGGTAAAGATGAAATGCTTAGATTTTGGGGTAACGAGGTCAAAGGGCAAAGGTCAGAGGTCATGTTAGGTAAAACTACTGATACCACGATAACTTGTAAACCAGTGATGGGATTCTGACCAAATTCGGTACACTTATGTAGAATGATGTAAAGATGAGCCGATTAGATTTTGGGGTCAAGAGGTTAAAGGTCATAGTCTGTAATAGGTCTATAACTTGAGAACGGCTAAAGTGATGCAATTCAAACTTGGTACAGGTATGTATAATGTTGTAAAGACTAACTTATTAGATTTTGGGGGCAAAGGTCAAAGGTCAAATCTGTAATAGGTCAAACTATAGAACGGCTGAAGTGATCTAATTCAAACTTGGTACAGGTATGTATAAAAAAAAAACACCTTTAGAGGCCATTTTTCCCCGCAAGCGGGGGTTGGCCTTTTTCGGGGACCGTGGTTGTTGTTGTTTTTTTGGTCCCCTTTTTGAAGCAATGTTTTACGGCCGGATGCCCTTCCTGCCGCCAACCCTTTTTGTCACCTTTTTACGACAAACAGGGAATTACCAGTGAACTGGTACTCAATTTGCCGACCTCGGAAGGATGACAGGCTGAGTCAACCCCCCTGGCGTTAATTCAGCGATCGACCGGGATTCGAACCCAGGATCCTAGGATCCTAAGCTGGCACCCTAGCCGCTAGCCCAACACCAGGTACAGGTATGTATAATGTTACGAATTTGGTAGAGCAATATGTAGAGCAGAGTAGATCTGAGTAGGTAACATGCTTGGAGATGTCGCGATAGGGAATCTACCTGTAACAAGTCATGTGTAGGCATTTGTCGGGTTAAGATGTATGATTGTGAATCTACCAGGAGATTCGTGTGTTAGTTATTGTAGGGAATAATCAGTAGAGCCCTTGTATGTCTCACCTGGTAGTCAAACCTTTGTCCATTATGGCACTGCAGACCACATCAACACGAGTTAGGACCTTTAGTACAACACTAAATGATGCCTTCCCCCCGACATGACTTAGGAAGAAATCAGGCTGGAACACCGCCACAATTGGCCGCCACCATTTACACCTCGGAGAGGCCTACCCACCTCGCATAGCACGTGCTATAACATAAGGACCACGGAGTAGGGGAGGAGAGTTGGAGTGATGCATTGGGCGTGCATGGGCGAGTCGGTGGAGGCTCTGATTGGCAGAGCAGTGCCCCAATGCTGACATCATCGGCGAGAGATAGTAACGTGGGCCGGACGCCATTTTCGAGCAGTGAGCACCGGACGCCTTTGCTGACAGTTGGATCGAGAGTTCATGTGCGCATTTCAAGCAGTTCAGTTGAGCAGGAGATGAGATCAGGGCCCCGACCTGAGTTGGAGTTGAGTGTGCAGAGTTGAGTTGCGCAGAGTTGAGTAGCGCAGTTGAGTGGAGAGTTCGCTGGAGTGCACGCAGTTTGTTCAGAGCAGTTGCTTCTGGCAGTGGTTTGAGAGATGCAGAAAAGTGACTCGCTATTGCAGCTCTTTTGCGTCTTGCACAGCCGAGTTGGGCTGAGTTGTAGCCCAAGTGGAGCGGTGCTGGTGCTTTTGGAGCTTGGTGCACGGACCTCATTGGCGGCGAGAGGATCGGAGCTTGGAGCGGGACCTCGGGTGCAGCGGCGAGGGTGTTGGCTCGGGCCTAGCGAAGCGTGCGAGGCGGACGGAGGATTCGTCCAGGCCGGGAAGAAGACGACGAGACAGATAAGCCCGAGCTCCGCGTACACTGTACACGACGTGACGTGTTCTTTTCTTTAATTAATCTCCCTCGTATCGTGTTTGATATCTGTTGTGTGTGGGATCCCAATTTAGGCTTCTTATTAGAGTTATTATCGTGCTTTTCCTGTCCTTGCTTTTATTTGAATAAATCGTTGTATTATTTTCCTTTCCCATTCAAACCTGTGCCGCTTGAGTTAATTTCCTCTCACAGGACCGGAGCTACGCCGGCGTGCTGCAGTTAAGTGCTTTCGCCGCAGCCTCCATTTCCCTTCTTCCTCCCGCGCGGCCATAGCCGAATCCGTGTTTGGATAGTTGCCTCCGAATAAGACCGTTTAGGCTATCCGCAACTCTGATGTTAATTGGAGTTGCGTGACAATAATATTTTAAATATTAAGTGATTAGATTTTGGGGTCAAAGGTCAAATCTGTAATCGGTCTATAACTTGAGAATGGCTGAAATGATCTAATTCAAACTTGGTACAGGTATGTATAATATTATAACGATTAACTGATTAGATTGTGGGATCAAGACTTCAAAGGTTAAAGGTCAAAGTTTATAATAGGTCTATAACTTGAGAATAGCTAAAGGGATCTAATTCAAACTTGGTACAGATATGTATAATGATGTAAAGATTAACTGATTAGATTTTGGGGGTCCTGAGGTTAAAAACCAAAGGTCAGAGGTCATGCCAGGTAAAAATTTGAGAACTTGTGAACAGCTGAAGGGATTTAAATTAAAACTTGGTACAGGTATGTATAATGATGTAAACATGAACTGATAAAATTTTGGGGTCAATAGGTCAAAGGTCAGAGGTCATGTCAGGTAAAAATGTGCTAACTTGGGCACAGCTGAATGAATTTAAATCAAACTTTATACGAGTATTATAATGATGTAATAATGTGTGAGGAGGCATAATCAGTCGACGTCGTGACGTCGAAGAGTGCCGTTCTAGTCTATGTATTATTTCACCTAACTAGACAGCCATTTATCGTTAGCAGAGTACAATAAATTCTGCACAGAAACCACATTGAAATTAATAACAAAATTATTCAGAAATAATAATCAAGAAACCTTCAAGTTTATTCATGCATTTCACCAATCACTCAAAAACACACCTCAGAAAACTTGCTCACCGGTAGAAATGGATGATGTCTGGAATGTGAGGAAAGGAAGATGAAGAGAAAAGCTCTGATGAAGCAGCCATACCTTTTCCTAAGGTGTCGTTGGTTGAAACACCTGAAGATGTAAAATGCAATGATTAGTAAAAAGCTTCAACATCCCGCAAACATTACAAGCTGTCATCTTATCACAACTGCCCATTGATCACATTACTTTTGATGCTTTTTGACAGTAACTATCAATGCATCAAATTAATGAAAATAATAGAATAAAGGATTATGGTAGTCTTGCTGATGAAGGCTAGTGTTGAGCTGTGTTGGAGGACATGTCCCTTCTTTTCTATACTTTGCCACATGGCACATACCATATAAAGGGGCTTTTTCTCTGCCCCTGGCATTTTCCCCAAGAATTACTACCGGAGACGAAATTTTTCTATGTCCAACTTTTTGGGGATAGCCCCTATCAGCCAAGCAAAAATAAGACAGCGGATCCTGAAAGACCCTGATATTTTTTATGACATGGACAAACTTTGGTACATCATGCACGATGAAGGTTGTGATCAAGTTTCATTGAAATTGTGTGCGTAGTTTCGGAGACGAGAACAAATACCTATTTTGGGGGGGTCAACCCCATTTCCCCCATGAACCCCCTTAATGTGCTCAGATTTTGATGTGGTCAATACACCTTCATTAGGCAATACACCTTCGTTAGGCATCAGATATGAAGCATGTAGCCAAGTTTCATCAAAATTGTGTGTGTAGTTTCAGAGAACAGAGCAAATTTTGGTTTCAAGCTTTTGGGTCTCACTATCTGCCATGATCTTTCTTGGGAAAACCACATGTCCAAGCTGGCCTCCAAAGCCAGTCGCCGACTGGGCATCCTCCGTCGTGCGAAGTCCTTCCTCGGCACACCTGAGCTCCTCACCACATACAAGGCTTTCATCCGCAGCTCAATGGAATACTGTTCTCCCCTATGGGCTGGTGCTCCTGCCTCACACCTGGCTCGGCTTCACGCTGTTGAATCCAAAGCTTTCAAAATCATTGGAATCTCCCACGATGAAGCTATCTCTGAGGGCCTTTCACTCACTCACCGCAGGCAGGTAGGTGGTCTTTCTGTCTTCTACCGACTCCTCTCCGGCCTTGCTCCCCCAGCTCTCTCTGTGCTCTGTCCCCCAAATATTCCTACAGGTCGCACAAGATCTGCCAGCAACCCTCTGATGGTTAAACTGCCGAAATCTCGGCTCTCTGCTCACCTTCACTCTTTCATTCCTCTTTTCTCCCGCCTCTGGAACAAACTCCCACACTCACTTCAATCCCACTCCTCCCTCCAGGTCTTTAAAACAGCTGTTCACCACCATCTCTTATCTTCCCCCATCCAAAACCTTGATCTTTTCTACCCCCACTAATTCACCCCAGATCCACCTTGTTTGAAATTCCAACTTCTTTCCTGGAAGTCCTGGCAGTGTCCATATGTTTATACCTCTCCCACCCCCCCCGCCCTTCACATGCCCCCCCCCCAAAGCCCTCTCCCTCCCACAGATCTCTCGATGTCTCCATGTCTCTCGGTCCCTGCTCTCAAATGTTGTGTTTGTGTCCTTCCCCCTCTCTCCCCATCTTGTCTACCGCTCCCGATGTTATTTGTTTTATGTGTCTGTTTCTCTTTCTGTGTGATTAATGTTCGCTCTTTCACGAGCCTCGATCTTGTATACCAAAAAATATATATATATATATATATATTTGGGGGGAGGAGAGGCGGTCAAAAATCCCACGAAGAGCCCCACAAGGAGCGCAGATTTTGATGCTGTCAATATTACACCTTCGTTGGCCATAAGCTTCATATCTGATGCCTAAGTTTCATCAAAATCGTGTGTGTAGTTTTGGAGAAGAGAGCAAATACCGATTTTGGGGGGTCACCCTCCCCCCTCCCCCACACCGTAGACAGACCCACTTAATGAGAGCAGGTTTTTGTGCAGTCAATATACCTTTGTTGAGCATCAGATATGAAGCTTATGGCCAAGTTTCATCAAAAGAATGTGTGTAGTTTCAGAGAAGAGAGCAAGTACCTATTTGGGGGGAGGGGCGGGTAAACTCCTCCCTCCCCTGTAAACCCCCTCAATGTGCTCAGATTTTAATGCAGTCAATACTCCTTCGTTAAGCATCAGACATGAAGCTTGTAGCCAAGTTTCATCAAAAGTAGTTTTGTAGTTTCGGAGAAGAGAGCAAATACCTATTTTGGGGGGTAACCCCCCCCCCCCAGGAGACCTCTTATTGAGCGCAGATTTTGATGCTGTCATATTTTTTTTGCACTGCAGTCACTGGGGGGGGGGGGGGTAAACAGATTTTGAATTTGTTTCGCAAGCCATTAATTTGACGTATTGGCCGATGTATATTCCAAGTTTCAGGTAGTTTCAACGTATTGCCTTTAAGATTTGAGATGAGCGCCAACACAACTTGGGCGGTTGGACGGACAGACTATATTGTTTGGTGTCTTTTTTTTCTGTAAATCAGTGGATAAACATTTCTACATTAAAAAAATGTATGTCTGTCAGCCACTTCCGTGTCTGTTTATCTGCGCAGTCTCTATCACAGTTGTTTCATCAACTCCATATAGACTTTTTATTGTTTATTTTTTTACATCTATGACATCACATGCGATAAATATAAGCTACATATTCCTGATGGGCATTTTGACCAAAAACGTTCAAGACAACATTACCGATCAAGCATTGCGCAAAAGTTACCAACAAGCCAATCGGCCAAGATGATGGATTGGGATGACAACGTGACACTGTGTGAATCCGAAAGGACGACGTTGGAGCGACAGATGAGACCTCGTGAGATGCTTTCAGAGCCAGAGTCTGTCGACAGCAAAGTGATGTTGTCTACACATGATGCAAGTTCGTTGCCCTATAAAAAAAATTCGCAATAACTACCTTTGTTTTCATTGAGAGCATTTCTCTCAAAATGCATGAAGATGAACAAAATCAGACGATGGGCTTGTGGCAACTTGATACACAAATGGCGATGGATTTAAAAAAAAGTAATGCTTGAATCAGTGTTGTCGTAGAGTCCATCTTGTCCAACTGCAAGTCCGAGCTGTCTGAGTCCAAGTCCAAGTCCTGCGCTCTGAGTACGAGTCCGATTACTTGGCACTCCTAGTTCAAGTCCGAGTCCTGACTTTCCCTCCCCCCCCCCCCCCCAACCCCCCCTGTGCTTGGGTCCTGCCTCTGGATTCTAACAGACTCGTATGCCAAATTTGGTGGATGCAGAGATATCCGTTAATTTCTTACAAATTCATTTCTAACCTCCGAACCCGAACATGCCACACTTGTGCAGGCAAACTTAT
Source organism: Myxine glutinosa (assembly GCF_964187855.1). Taxonomy (NCBI): domain Eukaryota; kingdom Metazoa; phylum Chordata; class Myxini; order Myxiniformes; family Myxinidae; genus Myxine; species Myxine glutinosa. The sequence continues at coordinate 364,588,010 of NC_136261.1, read as the reverse complement.
TGTGCTGTGCACTTATTGGTACGAACATCTCGGCTACTTTATTTCATTTATTTTACATCGTAGAAGTTCATGCGACCACTCATTCCTCTCTGCAACATCCCTTCTACACACACCGTGGTGACATTAAAATTTGATTTTGACATCGGGAAACTTTCCCCCAAATCATTCACAACGTTCAATACAAACAAATGCTAAAAATTACAATTCCGATGTTTCATCGCATCGCCAATCACATCTTAACATCAACGTCGGTCTGTAGTTCCCCTTTTATTAATGCAACTAAAAGATAAAGTGGTAGATTAACATATTTAAGAACGTTATCGACTAGTATAGACCTTGTGAGACCTTGTAATTACCTCCGCCACCAAAGGTGGATGGAGGTTATGTTTTCACCCCTGTCTGTCCGTTTGTGAACAAAATATCTCAAAAAGTTGTGGACGGATTCGGACTAAATTTGGCAGAGAGGTGGAGTATGTGACAAAGGACGAAATGAATAGATTTTGTGAAGATCCGGATTCGGATCCGGCTACTAGAATTTTTAAAGCGATTCTTCACCATTGGGAGATTGGGCCAAAAACGATACATAGCAGGATATCTCAAAAAGTTATGCACGGATTTGGACGAAACTTTGTGGACCGGTTTTGTGTGTGTGACAAGGAAGAATCGATTCGATTTTGGTGAAGATCTGAATATGGATTCGGATATGAGACTTATTTTAATTTATAAGTGATTCTTCACCATTGAGAGATAGGACCAAAAACGATACATAGCGGGATATCTCAAAAAGGTATGGACGGATTTGGACGAATCTTGGTGGACAGGCTGTGTGTGTGACAAGAAAGAATCGATTCAATTTTGGTGAAGATCTGGATCCGGATCCAGCTAGTAGAATTTTAAAGTGATTCTTCACCATTGAGTTATATGGCCAACCAGGCGGACGTATTTTCTCTACTGAGTGTCGTTCTAGTTAAAAACAGTTAACATAGAAATTAAACATATAGGAGTTAAATCCATGTCTTAACTACATGTGTATATGTCAGATTCAACATTAAATATTAAAGTTGAATGCGTGATTAAAGGAGAAATTACTTTGCATTTCATCTAAAGAACACGTCTTTAAAAGTGCTTTCTAATCAACAAACGTAACATTTTGGGTAATATGACAGATGTCACACTTATACATTAACCATTAGTACCATAAAAAGATCAAATAACACCTTAATAAAGACTTTAAAATAAAATAATTAAAACTAAAATCGAAACGAGTGCTCCGTTACTACATAAACCTTTCATACATCACACAAATTACATACTTAATGCAAATATGTATGTGAACATTTTATATATTTTTAAAATGCGGACATAATTACTTTATAACATGTTAAGTTCAACCACTCAGTGGGTTCAAATAAAGACGTTAAGAGTTCGACGTAAATGTGCAAAAAATGCAGTGAACCTTGCACAGACAAATCTAACTCCGGTTTTCCAGATCCAATTTTGAAAAATGTGTTCAAAATATAAACTAATATTGCAACAAACATTTTAGGTTACGTTTTGTCGAGGAAATTGATTCCAACCTTACAGGATTCAGTAGCTTATTTTAGCCAGAAATTGTTTGGAACTGAGCTTTTCTGCTCCTTATTTGCGCTCAATTAATTATTTTTCCCCGATTTGACATGCCTACCATGAACCATGTTCTGTAGTCACAACAATTCCCTGCACACCACGGTATGATTTGTTTAAAAAAAATGAAAAAAATAATGCATAACCCTAACCGTAACTCCCAAATTTTTGCTCTAATCCCTCCAGGTTTGGTCAGATATGACATTCCGACCATTTTCTGAACTCACAGCAATCCCCCTCACACCGTGATATGCCTTTTTCTGAACAAAAAAACAATCAAATGAAAAACCTTAATCGTGTTTTTTTTGGTTCTTAACCTTAATCAACCGAACCTTGGAGAAAAAAAAAAAAAAAACTATTTCCATGGGTTTATGAAAATATAGAAGCTATGAAAATCACATGACCAATGAAAATTGATCCAAACCAGAAGGCCATTTTCAATCAAAGTTTTAAAAGTGCATTCATGATTTTCAAAAGCAATTAGCAAATCCCATCAATCCTAAGTGAGATGAAATTGCAGCATGTATACCAACCTGTTGCCCACAGATGCTAAAGTTGATTGAATGAAAGTACTTTTTGCCCCATGGAGTAAAGTGGGGGCCTATTAGTTTGGTATGGAGGCCAGCGAGCTCAACATAGTTGAAGTTGAAGTGTTCATGGGCATAGGAGCAGTCATTGAAGCAAGTCGAATGGTCCTGAAACACATTTCAAAATCAAACATGACCACCTTTCACAAATGTGTGCTTAAAGCAGTGAGTTATTTGGTGGTGGTGGTTCGTATTCAGCCTATGGCTGCATCATTTTTTCTGGGAGCGCAGCTGTGCCGCTGATCCAATGCCCCACATTACCAGTCAGCAGGTACTCTAACTCATTTGGAGAGCTGGGAAGGATGACAGGCTGAGTCAACCCACCTGGCGTTAAGACAGGAGCTTGAATTCAGGACCCAAAGATCGCAAGCCAGCCACCTTAACCGTTAAGTCAACACAAGGCTATCGTGAGTGGTTTGTAAGCACCAAAGGTCCAAATCGATGATTCTATGTTTTTCTCCTCCAAGGATTTCAATAGAAATGCCGAATGAGCAAACATCAAAGAACAATGTCTTGAATGCCCAACATGAGTGAAACTCAGCACAACTTGCAGTTTGCACAAACCCCATAAAGCTCACAAAACCAACAGTTCCCAGGCATCAGATCAACCAGGGCAAGCACTCGGTGGCAACATACAAATAAATACCCAGCCCAATGAACCCTACACCACCCCTCCCTTCACAAGAGCCTGCAGGAACCTCTAGATTATCTCAATTATTCGTTTAATCAATTCTATTTTTACCCTTTTGCTTTTATGATTGAGGTGATCATTGCATTAACACTTCAACCAAAAACAATTAACCTTACTCAAGACTCCTGTTACACATTCCAAGGCACTGACCTGCTGCCCTTCAAAGGTCAACTTGAGGCATCATGTAAGGTACCCCATCCAAAAACAAGGAAACTCGATGAGACCTTATTTTTTGACCAACTGTCTTTTTGAGCTCCAGAATTTGTCTCAAGTCTCCATCTTTGTATGTTAGTTTGCACTGTTGGCCCATTTATTTATTCCGGTATGACATGGCAGTAAGACAAACACAATTTACCCTGCTGGACATAAAAACGGTTATTTTTTTTGCTCATTCTCTTTTCCTTCCTACCCGTTTCCTTGCAATACTCCAATTTCCTTCGTGTCCACAAAATCCTCTTCTCGATAGGAATAAAAAAAAGTTAACAAGTACAGCTGCATTCAAAGTACACCTCCCCCATGCCAAATAAATAAATAACATCCTCCAGCGCACAGCATTGCTGCTGTGCAGCACATAGACGGTATTAGGAGGGAGAGGTGTACAATAATTGATTACTTATGTAATTAAAATAAATAATAATTGTAAAATAATTAATTTCTTAATCAAATGGCTAATAACATACCTAAACCATCAGTGTTTCATCCAAACCTCTAACCTTTTGAAAATTAAATAATTTTTAATAAATAAATAAATGATTAATCAATAAATAATTAATCGATTAATCAATAAATAAATAAAAACCTTTATATTCAAATCACTTGGGCACTGTCATGTCCAAATATCAGCTTCCTAGCTCAAAAGGTGCCTGAGATATTGCCCAGATGAGAAAGAAAATAAATAAGTGATTAATAATAAAAAATAAATAAATAATAATTATAAAAATTATTTAATTATGTATCAATTGGTTGATGGCATACCTAAACCAGCACCGTTTCATCCGAATCTGTAACTAAAAACAAAAATAAATTCAAGAATTAATCGATGAATTGATTAATCAATAAATCAAAAATACCCTTTAGAGCCAAATAACCTTGTCATTGTCGTGTCCAAATATGAAGCTTCCTAGCTCAAAATAAAACAATTAAGTACTTAATAAATCGATAATAATTAAGTAATTAAATAAATAAATAATCAAAAAAGAAAAAATCCTGTTTTTTCCAAAGCACGTTATTGTGCCCAAATATCGCCGGGCAGAGATATCGCCGGACAAACAACAAAAAACAAAGAACCAAACAAACGATGAATTGATTAATCAATAAATTAAATTAATCAATAAATAAATTAATTAAAATATTAATTAAATGATTAATCAATAAACAAGAAAGAAAACAAAGAGAAATGGAGTGAAAACTGAGTACTACCTTTCAGTGCGTGTCATCGTCGGGCCCCCTTTGGTGCCCGTCGATGACATCATGCAGCACCTGAAGATGGAATAGGAAAGGAGAGGTGTACAATAAACGAATGGTACTTAGAGTCAGAGCTATCTTCCTCACTCATTTGTATGTTCTGGGCTGATATGATGGCCTAAGCCCTAAAGGTACGTACACTCACTTCTAAGCCAGCTGTCTAGCCAGGGTTCAAATACCGACCCAGCTATACATTGTCATCCGGGTGTTTCACAGGCAGGATGATTCATCAATGTGTGTGCGCCATCCCTCAAATTGACGTGAAACGGTTGTCTCGTCAACTGACATTCGTTGGAGGACGTTAAAGATCCTGCAGTATCCTTCATGATCAGTAGTCGATCTATCGCCAACACCATGCACACCACCAAATTTCTGCCCCAACCAGCAGAGGACATTGCATCAGTGGTACAACCATGTCTTCAGCCAATGATGCTACCCCACAGCCTTGTGCTGCATACGAACAAAGAGGAATTGGTAAGTTCTGGTAGTTTGTCATCTTTAAGTGATCTGAGCATCTCAAACTGATACCCACATGTGCTACAAACATTCCTCTGCTACGGCGGAGCTTCATTGTCCTCTTCAAATGATAACGTTGTCTGTATCTAGCACAAATATTGAGTGACTGCAGTGCAAACCCATAGGGGGTTGCCGCTTTTTGCAAAGCCAAGATCACATCGTGCAATTATCCACTAAGCAGCAGTATGGCTTTTCCATTTGTATTTTGCTGTGGACTCTTTACAGGGTCCAAATATCATGGAGGAGCTATCGTAAAACATAGAAAAATCAACAGAGATGGTTTCTTCCATTTGTATGCATAGCAAGCACAGATGTCCATGTCGAATTTTGCTCTCAGTTGTTTCGTTCTTCCATGAGCCTTGACATATTTATTAATAAAGAAACAAGACATCATGCAGAGCATGATACTTGCAAAATCGCCCCCTCCCCCCCCCCCCCCCCATCAAGAAAAAAAATTCCATTCATACAGCAAATTGTCCATTTCATCAATATTAAAATTGACAATCTTGATCAAAGCTCGAGTTAATAGGAGGAAAAGTGATGATTTTTCAGATGAAAAATGTTTTTGGAAGGTTGACCTTGAGTTGACCTTTGACCTTTCGACCTCAAAAATAGTTAGTTTTCCTATTTAGTGACTCAATGTGCAAATGCTGTTAAATTTTCAAGTCAATTGGATGAAAATTGAGGATTTTTGAAACTTGGCCTATGTTGACCTTTTGGCCAATGTTGACCTCAAAAATACTTGGTGGTTGAATTCAATGACCAGATATGCAAGTCCTCTTCACATTTCAAGTCAATTGGATGAAAATTGAGGATTTTAGAAATTTGGCCTATGTTGACCTTTTGGCCTATGTTGACCTCAAGAATACTTGGTGGTTGAATTCAATGACCAGATATGCAAGTCCTCTTCAAATTTCAAGTCAATCGGATGAAAATTGAGGATTTTAGAAATTTAGCAACGTTGGTGACCTTTGGCCTATGTTGACATTTTGACCTTTTGACCCTTTGGCCTATGTTGACCTCAAAAATACTTGGTGTTGAATTCAGTGACCAGATATGCAAGTCCTCTTCAAATTTCAAGTCAATCGGATGAAAATTGAGGATTTTAGAAATTTAGCAACGTTGGTGACCTTTAGCCTATGTTGACCTTTTGACCTTTTGACCCCAAAAACAATAGGCTTCTTGCTTTTGACCAACTCTACCATTTGGTGAAGTTTCGTGAAGATCGGTTGAAAATTGTGACCTGTAGGCCGGTGACAAACAAACAGACAGACAGACAGACAGAACCACAAATGCAACCGACCAATATACTTGAAAAATCTTCGATTTTGCAAGTAATTAAGGTGTGTGAAAGCGTTTGTCCTTTAAATAACTTATTAATACATCCAGTTCAATTACACATGACAAGGGCTCTTTAAAAGACAACACTTACAGCACTGCTTTTGGTGCCTGGCCCACAAGGCTGGCAAGCCGCGATACCAGAGGCATGGCGGTTTGTCAGGTGTGTGCCTGAAGGGCAAGGTAGGCAGAACCGAGAGCTAGATTCAATGTAGTGGCCGGATGGACACGGCACGCAGGAACGCGTATCCACTCCGAGCGCACACGGTTTGCAGTAGGATGCCACCCCATCCAGAACGTTGGTCACATTGATGAAGAAAATCTTTGCGACATCAGAGATATGCTTTCTAGTCTGCACAGAAATACACCCAGCTTGTTACACTCTTAAATCTACGTCTGTACGCATTGCATTAGCATCTTGGACACAAAGTACAAATATGACTTGTTTATTAACAAATCATTTGTCACTCTCACATCGTTTGTTGAACTCGAGCGCTGAAAGGCCCAGCTGAAGATGGTCGTTGCATTGGTGCTCAAGCTGTACTTAAATGACTGCTTCTCGTTCGAACCGTGCCAAGTTTGCACCAACTTGGAAACTTGCTTTCCACTATCCTATAAACAACGTGCAAGATAATTAAAATCAAAGAATATGGTTCGCCATTAAAATAAAAAAGTTATTGCAATTGTCCTTTAGAATGAGCAATCGATGAAACTCGATCTCAGAAATGCAGGAAGAGCCAAAGTGGTGAAGAAAAGTTAACTCTCAACACCAGGAAACAAACTAGATGGTAATCATAAAATACTTACCCTGCGCAATCAACTTGGTGCGAGCCAACTCTTCTATTTTTTCAGTTTTTTTTCTTTGATCCAATATGGCTGCCAGACCACGTGAACGATGGCGTCATAAATTTATATTCTCTAATGCAATAGTTGTCGATCACGCTTAATAAATTTAAAACTGATCAGACTAAGCGTTGTCCCTGTCAAATTATGACGTCATAATTAAGGCACCAATGGCGTCATCATTAACAACACTTATTCCCCATGTGAAGTTCTTTGCAATGAGCCACGATTCAATTTTTTCCCCATGGAGTGGTTTCGGAGATATAGAGGTGCAAAGTTTTTTTTTCGGTTTTTGCAAGATGGCACCTGTACTACGTGACCTATGACGTCATAATTATAATTAAAATATTCTACAGGAAGAGGCGCTCTCATGGTGAAAATTTCGTGTTCATCGGAGTAACAGTTGCAGAGAAAAAAATTCATACTGATCGGATCAAGCGTTGTTCTTGCCAAATTATGATGTCATAATGAAGGGAACCCGTGAAAGGGATTGCGCAACATCGTCATATATTGCGAGTGCAATTAAACCTGCGTCTCAGGTTTTATCACCAAGTGTGACCCATCGTTGGAAAAAAAAAAATCAAGCGCCTCCATGCCATTTTGGCCTCGAAGAAGAAGAGGCTGTCCGCTTGGTGCATCTTGTTTTGCCGTTGGGATTTCCATATCAACCTCATCGTGTTGATTGCCGTTGGTTTACCTATCGGCTCAATCCCCATATCGACCTCTCACCTCATAACTCCTCATCCACAGCTGCGCCAATACCTGCCTGTTGTTTTGCCGTTCTGCATGACCTCGACCTTCACCCCGCGTGGAGATTCGTGCATGGACTTTGGGGAATGTTACATTCCACTCACGTTTGGCGTCTCTAGAGTTTATTGCTTTGAGAGCATTGGGGAATGATGGTACCATCATATGTATTGTTCATGAGATGCAAGTGACATTTTCATTGTACTTTCTTTAAGAGTGTTATTACTGTGTATGTGAGAGTTCTTAATACAATAATTACTTGTATTGTTCTACAATTGCACTGGTGTGGCTTTACCATGGTTTAATAGAACATGCAAAATAACAAATCTTTCTGCCGTGTTCCCGCTCCAGACTCAGAGGTGCACCATAACTGGGGTTTGGGGGAGGTAATACGTAACAGCACCGATGACATCATCACTAACATATCTCATTTCTCATGGGGAGTACTTGACAATGAGCCATGTTTCAATTTTTTCCATCGAGTGTTTTGGGAGATATAGAGGAATAACGATTTTCCAAGATGGCGTCCATACCACGTGACCTATGACGTCATATTTTTGGGAAAAAAACTTCTACAGGTGGAGACTCCTATGGTAAAATTTCGTGTTAATTGGACCAACGGTTGCCGAGAAAATGGATTTTTAAAATACAGACATGCACGTACGCTACACGTACGGGCTCAGCCGATCAGCTAACCCTGTTTTTCGCTTCGTGAGCGCAGGGTACTAATTTGTCTTGCATACTGTTTATACTGAAAAATCTACAAGAACTAGAGGTAGCACAATAGCCCATTTGGTATCATGTATGCTGTTTAGCTTTCTAATCTGGGATCGATAAGCCAAGGTGTTTGAATGAATGAATGAATGATCGTTTTAAGGCCATTTTCCCCGCTAGAGCGGGGGTTAGCCTTGCGGGCCCCATGACAATCATGGTTCCCTGTTTGAGGCAATGTTTTTATGGCCGGATGTCCTTCCTGGCGCCAACCCTTAGTCGCCTCTTACGATGCGCAGGGATACGGTGTACCTATTCTAAACCGGGGTACACACCGGGATCATTCATCCCAGCAAGCTGGTACTGTTTGACTTGACTGCAAACCTCTCTTGTGGTGAAACACCAGAGGGCATCTCAAAGCATAGTCACTTCAGAATGAGCACTAAATCAGTAATACAGATGTTGGTAACAATTACCGAGTCTCCCAAAGCAAAGTGTACTTTTTCAGATAGTACTAAAAGGCCACATTAAATCTGCCAGTACTTTGAAATCGATTTACAAATGCAATTACATTAGGATTATTGTACAAAATAAGTTAAGCTTAAAAATAAAAAATAAAAATTCCATACTGCTAAAGCACCGCTCACCAGCATGAAGAAGAAATCACAATCTTCACTGCAGATCGTTTCGAATACAAACGTGATGGTACCAACCGCCTGCCCATCACGATAGTCCAACTCTGGAACCCTGGATTCAACATCAACCTCCAGTCAATGCAATTATATTTGCTGGAGTCAAACGATGCAAAATTACATCGTGTTCAAATCTCAAATCTCCATCTACTTCAATTACTTTCAAAGAACGTTTGGCTCTTGGAAGGCCATTTTAAAATTATTCTTCAGTGTTCCTCAGTTTCACAGGGAGCTAAATATAAATAAGTTACTGACCTAAAGCCAGGAACCTCCAGTGAGAGGATGAGATAGTCGTCATCAGCACTTCCTACGCTGGTAAAGATGTTATCGCCAGCAAGATTCCAGCCATCTGCACATGCAGGAGAGAATACAGCAACGTGCAGGCAAGGAAAGGTAAGGGGTCGACCTGAAAGGTCCTCTTTCACAGGCTTCTGCTACACTTGGGTAGGAGGGGAGGGGGCGCCACTGGAATCCTGAGATCAATTGTCAATGATATCCAACCCCCAGCAAGCTGGTACTCATAGTGCCCACCTTGAAAGGACTAATGGCTGTCATCTCGGATGGTTGTATTTTGACATTGCTAGGTTCTACCTCGCTCTTCCATGAGCCTCAATCCTATAAAGGAATAAAGAACAATTGGAATGGTCACCCTGGAAAGATAGTGGCAGCAGAAGCTGGGGATGAATTTAAACTGGAATTACATAAGTACCTGGATGCGTTGTGGATAGAGGGCTGCATGGGCATTGGCAGGAATGGGAGATACAAATGTAGCTTAGTTAATGATGTACAGGTAGTCCCCAGCTTCCGAGCATCTGTTCATGCGAAGATTATACTTCATAACCATGTTTCAGTCTTTCGGACGTCCAATCCATTCACATGAACACAGCTTTTTTTGAACATTTTTTGAACACCAAGCACTAAACGCAGGAAATCAGAGCTCAAGTCAATTACCCGTTCACACCTTCACACCACAATTCACATGGGCTTCGTCCCAACACCCCTCCGCAATTCTCTCAACGGGGTTAATTACTGGCACAAGAGAGAAAGCGGTGCTTGCCCTACTTCACCATAAACCTTTTTAACTAGCTCATTATCTCTCGTCGGCCCTTCCACTACACTTCCACATACTCCAATTTATTAATTTTTGATTAAAGATGTACAATTAATAACATTATGTTAACAAGAAAGAGAAATCAGAGATTGCAGAGGCTCGTCAGGACGTTTTTAGTGGTGTTTAAGGCTTTTGTGTTAAAATTAATATGGCGGCCAAACCACATGACCGATGACGTCATCATTTTTTTTCACCACAAATTTATCCCGAGATGACGCCCAAGAAATTTCATCTTGATCGGATGAAGTTTTGTACTTGTCGAACTATGACGTCATAATGGAGGCATCTATGACATCATTAACATATGTTATTCCCCATGGAGAGTTCTTTACAATGAGCCACGTCTCAGTTTTTTCTATTCAGCGCTTTTGGAGATAAAGAGGTGCAATTTTTTCGGTTTCCAAGATGGCGCCCATACCACGTGACGGTTGACGTCATAATTATCATTATAAAATAATTCTACAGGTGGAGTTGAACCTATGGTGAAAGTTTCCTGTCAATCGGACCAACGGTTGCAGAGAAAATCATATTTATTCCGTGAAAACAACAAACAAACAAAGACTCAAATGCAACACCCTTTCCTCTGGTGAGGGTAAAAAAAAGAAAAGAGAAAAAAACATCTGTGTTCGGCAGTCGATTCATCACTCATGAGATGTACTTAACGAGGATTTATATTTTCGGGGACTGCCTGTACATATGTAAACATTGTGACGTCCGTGAGAGGGTCTCGTCAAATAGTGAACATTCTGTCGATGTTTTGTTATGCTGATCCAACCTCATCATCAAAAATACAAAATGTAATAAATAAAATAAATAAAAAATAAAAACGCTGGTAATAATTTTTCCTGTACTTGCTCCTTAGTTCCCATCCCCTATTCCCTGCTCCTCCTCATCCTCCTCCATACCTCCATACCCACCCTGAGTTAAATTAAATAAATGGAAAAGATTAGGTTAGTATTGAAGGAGCTGTGGCTCCCACGTCGATCGAAAGAATGGACGCGACAAAAAGCTTGAATTCATCTGAGCTGCTTTATTCGAATCAAACACTCAGGCACTCTGGGAAAACGTTTTACGGTCAGCAATATATATCTATTCCGCCAGGGGGTTTGCCCAGGCCTGGCGCCAGGGGGCGTGGCCCCGCGTCCCGGCTGCGGCCTGGCAAGTTGAGGGCGAGCCTGCCCGGGCGTCCCGACCGAGGCCTGGCAAGTCGAGCGCGGGCCTGCCCGGGCGTCCTGGACGAGCCCGGCCTGGTGATCGCTCCGCGTCCTTGATAGGTGCAAAGCGATTGTGTAACCCCAGCGGCAGCCGCTACACACGTCCCCCCAGAATCGACTTGCACCGGCAGGGTCAACTTGAGGGGGGTCCTGATGACCCGGCCGAAGCGACCCCTGGCGGGTCGTGGGAGGGGGTCCGGTGAGGTGGTGGGCGGTCGAGTGGGGGGCACCGTGGACGGGGGGCGGCCTCGCCGCGGCGGGAGGGCCACCCGTGGTGGGTGGTCGACGTCCACGTGCGCCGGCTTGAGGCGGTCCACTGCAATCCGGTCCGACCTGCCGCCGATGTCGATGACGAACGACTTGTCGTCCCGTCGCAGCACCCGGAAGGGCCCGTCGTACGGCGGCTGGAGTGGCCGCCGATGTGCGTCGTGACGCACAAAAACATACTCCGCGGTGCGGAGTGCTGGGGGGACGTAGGACTGGGGGTCACCGTGGTGGGATGTCGGCACGGGGGCAAACCGTCGGGCGGCCTCCTGGAGGTCCGAGCGCTGGCGAGCTGCGGACCAGGGGCTGGTAGCGTCGGGCACGAATTCGCCCGGGACGCGTAGCACCTGGCCATAGACCAGCTCGGCGGTGGATGCCTGGAGGTCCTCCTTGGGGGCCGTGCGAAGGCCCAAAAGGACCCACGGCAGCCGGTCGGCCCAACCGCCGTCTTGAAGGCCGGCCATGAGCGCGGCCTTCATGGAGCGGTGGAATCGCTCGCACAACCCGTTTGCTTGGGGGTGGTAGGCCGTAGTACGGTGGAGCTTGACCCCCAGGTTGCGGGCGACCGCGCCCCACAGCTCGGAGGTGAACTGTGGTCCGCGGTCTGACGAGATGTCCGCCGGTGCGCCGAAGCGGGCGACCCAGGTGGCGATGAAGGCCTGCGCCACGTCGGCGGTGGTGGTGGAGACGAGGGGAACGGCCTCCGGCCACCTGGTGGTCCTGTCCACCATGGTGAGCAGGTGTGTGAACCCTCGTGATGGGGGAAGGGGGCCCACCAGATCCACGTTGACGTGGTCGAAACGTCGTTCGGGCACGGTGAAAGGTGCCAGCGGGGCCTGGGTGTGTCGGTGGACCTTGGCCCGTTGGCAGGCGGTGCAGGCGCTGGTCCAATCGCGGACGTCCCGACGAAGGCCGTGCCAGACGAAACGCGCCGACACCAGCTTCTGGGAAGCTTTCCGGCCCGGGTGGGAAAGGCCGTGGAGGGAGGCGAAGATGCGGCGTTGCCAGGTGACGGGCACGATGGGGCGAGGCCGGCCTTGGGAGACGTCGCAGAGCAGGACAGTGTCCGCGCAGGGGATGTCGGCCAGGCGGAGGCCCGTGTCCGCCGCCCGGAGGGCTTGCACCGTGGTGTCGGTGGTTTGGTCCGCCGCCATAAGCGCAAAATCCACGCCCAGGTGGACCGCGTTCGCGCTGGCCCGGGAAAGACAGTCGGCCACGGCGTTGTTTTTGCCGGCGACGTGCCGGATGTCCGTGGTAAACTCCGACACGGCGGAGAGGTGGCGCTGTTGGCGGGCCGACCATGGCTCCGTGACCTTGGCCATGGCGTAAACCAACGGCTTGTGGTCGACGAACGCCGTGAAAGGTCGGCCCTCCAGGAGGTGGCGGAAATGGCGGACGGCCAGGTGTAGACCGAGGAGCTCCCGGTCAAACGTGCTGTATTTGAGCTCGTTCGGCCGGAGCTGCCGGCTGAAAAAAGCGAGTGGCTGCCAAACCCCGTTCACCCATTGCTCATGTACGGCGCCCACCGCGTAGTCGGAGGCATCCGTGGTGAGGGCGATGGGAGCGTTGAGCACCGGGTGAGCGAGCAGTGTTGCGTCGGCGAGGGCCCGCTTTGAGCTTTGGAAGGCCGCATCCATTGCTGCGGACCAGGCGATGCCGTGCTTGGCCGGCTTGCCCCGGAGGGCTTCGTAGAGGGGCCGCATGAGTTGAGCAGCACGGGGCACGAAGCGGTGATAAAAATTCACCATTCCCAGGAATTCCTGCAGGGCCTTTATGGTGCGGGGACGCGGGAAAGTGGTGATGGCCTCGACCTTGGTTGGCAGCGGCACAGCCCCGTTCTTGGTGATGTGGTGGCCCAAAAAATCAACGGCCGTCGTGCCGAAGTGGCATTTGGCCGGGTTGACGATGAGGCCGTGCTCGCTGAGGCGCCCGAACAGTGTTCGGAGGTGGAGGAGGTGCTCGGCCCGGGACGTGCTGGCGACGAGGATGTCGTCCAGGTAAACGAAAAGGAACGGCAGGTCACGCAGCACGCCGTCCATCAAGCGCTGGAACGCCTGAGCCGCGTTCTTGAGACCAAACGGCATCCGCAAGAACTCGAATAAGCCGAACGGCGTGATGACTGCCGTTTTAGGGACGTCGGCCGCCCTGACAGGTACCTGGTGATATCCCCGTATGAGATCAATTTTCGAAAAAATGACCCGTCCCGCCAGACGGGCGGAGAAGTCTTGGATATGCGGGATCGGGTACCTGTCGGGTGTTGTAGCGTCATTAAGACGGCGGTAGTCGCCACACGGGCGCCATCCACCCCCCGGCTTTGGCACGATGTGCAGTGGCGAGGCCCACGCGCTATCGGAGCGCCGCACGATGCCGAGGTGCTCCAACGCGTCGAATTCGGCCTTCGCAACGGCAAGCTTGGCTGGGTCGAGGCGGCGGGCCCTGGCGTAGACCGGCGGGCCCGTGGTTGGTATGTGGTGCTCGATCCCATGCCGTACTGCGACGGCCGAAAACGTCGGCCGCGTGAGGGCCGGGAACTCCGCGAGCAGGCGAGCAAACTCGTTCGCCGCCGGGACGGTGCATGCCAGCTCGGTCGGCGCGGAGCTGCTCAATGTGCATACCAGGGAGCTGAAGGTTTCAGCGTTGATTAAACGACGCCGTTGGACGTCCACCAGCAGTCCGTGTGCGCAGAGGAAGTCGGCGCCTAGCAGAGCCATGGGCACGTTGGCGGTTACAAACGTCCAAGCAAAGCGTTGGCCGCCGAAGCAGAGGGTGACGTTGCGCGGGCCGAAGGTGCGGATAGTCGATCCGTTGGCCGCAACCAAGGAGGGGCCGCAAACCGCGGATTGCCTGTCCTGGTCAGAGGCGGGCATGACGCTCACTTGGGCGCCGGTGTCGCACAGGAAGCGCCGTCCGGACGCTTTATCCGTGATGAACAGTAAGTTGCCCGTGTGACTGTGGCCGGCGCTCATGGCAGGTAATGAACGCCGGCCTGGCCGTTTCCCGACCCGCCGAAGGTGCACGGGGGTCGGCATGTCCGGGCCTTCTGTCCGAACCTGGCATGATAGGAACACCACGCTTGGTCGGGTGGAGGCTTCGGACGTCGTGCTGGACGTGGTCGGCTCGGTATAGCGGCCGCCAATTGCGTCGGCAGTTCGGCCGTCGAACGCGCCGGGTGCTCGGGCGCCATGGATGGTGCATCAGGCGGCGGCGGGTCCCATGTCGCCGCTGCGATGCGCTGTCCCGCGGCGGAGATTTTGTCGGCTTCTCTGGCAAGGGCCCGGGGATCTGTGATCGTCGTGCTTGCCAGGGCGAGGCGTACCGGGGTTAGGCAGCTGACGGAGGAACAGCTCCCGGAACAGGAATGCCGGAGAGTGCTCGCCGAGCAGCGAAAGCATGTAGTCCATTCGCTTGGAAGGGCGCGTGTCGCCGAGCTCAGGCAAATCGAGCAGGCGCCGTGCGCGTTCCGCCGCTGGGAGGGCGAAAGCATCGAGGAGAAGCTTCTTAATCGCGCCGTATTTGTCAGCGGCTGGCGGGCTCTCGAGGAGGCTCAGGGCGCGGGCTGCGGTGGCCGACCCGAGCGCAGCGACCACGTGGTGGAAGCGGGTGTCGTCCGCCGTGATGCCCCGCAGGGCGAACAGGGACTCCGCTTGTGCGAACCAAACCGCCGCGTGAGCCTCCCAGAAGGTAGGCAGTTTAAGGGCGACTGCCGTGTCCATGTCGGTAGGTCACCAATGAAGGAGCTGTGGCTCCCACGTCGATCGAAAGAATGGACGCGACAAAAAGCTTGAATTCATCTGAGCTGCTTTATTCGAATCAAACACTCAGGCACTCTGGGAAAAACGTTTTACGGTCAGCAATATATATCTATTCCGCCAGGGGGTTTGCCCAGGCCTGGCGCCAGGGGGCGTGGCCCCGCGTCCCGGCTGCGGCCTGGCAAGTTGAGGGCGAGCCTGCCCGGGCGTCCCGACCGAGGCCTGGCAAGTCGAGCGCGGGCCTGCCCGGGCGTCCTGGACGAGCCCGGCCTGGTGATCGCTCCGCGTCCTTGATAGGTGCAAAGCGATTGTGTAACCCCAGCGGCAGCCGCTACAGTATCATCGATGATGGATAAAGTTGTGATCCTTTATGATAAAGTGATGGAGTAAATTAATGGATTGGGGATAAAGCACAAGCATGATGGGTTAAATGGCCTCATCCCACACATAAATGTACTTTTATTACTTGCAAAATCGAAGATTTTTCAAGTATATTGGTCGGTTGCGTTTGTGGTTCTGTCTGTTTGTTACTTGCAAAATCGAAGATTTTTCAAGTATATTGGTCGGTTATGTTTGTGACTCTGTTAGTTTGTCACCGGCCTACAGGTCACAATTTTCAACCGATCTTCACCAAACTTCACCAAGTGGTAGAGTTGGTCAAATGCCAGAAGCCTATTGTTTTTGGGGTCAATAGGTCAAAAGGTCAACATAGGCCAAAGGTCACCAACTTTGCTAAATTTCTAAAATCCTCCATTTTCATCCGATTGACTTGAAATTTGAAAAGGACGTGCATATCTCGTCATTGAATTCAACCACAAATTATATTTTAGGTGAACATAGGCCAAAAGGTCAACATAGGCCAAATTTCTAAAATCCTCAATTTTCATCCAATTGACTTGAAATTTGAAGACGACTTGCATATCTGGTCACTGAATTCAACCACCAAGTACCTTTGAGGTCAACATAGGCCAAAAGGTCAACATAGGCCAAATTTCTAAAATCCTCAATTTTCATCCAATTGACTTGAAATTTGAAGAGGACTTGCATATCTGGTCACTGAATTCAACCACAAACTATATTTGATGTCAACATAGGCCAAAAGGTCAACATAGGCCAAATGGTCAACATAGGCCAAATTTCTAAAATCCTAAATTTTCATCCGATTGACTTGATATTTGAAGAGGACTTGCATATCTCGTCACTGAATTCAACCACCTAGTATATTTGAGGTCAACATCGGAAGGTCAACATAGGCCACATTTCTAAAATCCTAAATTTTCATCTAATTGATGTGAAATTTGAAGAGGACTTGCATATCTGGTTACTGAATTCAACCACCAAGTATTTTTGAGGTCACCGTAGGCCAAAAGGTCAACATAGGCCATCATGTATCATTGGAAAACTTTTGGGGGAGGGTGGATTTTGCAAGTATCGTGCTACGCATGACGTCTTCTTGTTTGTTTGTTTGTCACCGGCCTGCAGGTCACAATTCTAAACCGATCGTCACGAAACTTCACCAAGTTGTATAGGTCGTCCCAATTGAGAAGCCTATTGTTTTTGGGGTCAAAAGGTCAACATAGGCCAAAGGTCACCAACTTTGCCAAATTTCAAAAATCCTCAATTTTCATCCGATTTACTTGAAATTTGAAGAGGACTTGCATATCTGGTCACTTTTTGATCTCTCACCGAGCTCGGCTTCACGCTGTTGAAACCAAAGCTTTCAGAATCATTGGAATCTCCTGCGATGAAGCTAACTCCGAGGGCCTTTCACTCACTCACCGCAGGCAGGTTGGTGGTCTTTCTGTCTTCTACCGACTCCTCTCTGGCCTTGCTCCCCCAGCTCTCTGTGCTCTATCCCCCTAATATTCCGACAGGTCGCACAAGATCTGCCAGCAACCCTCTTATGGTTAAGCAACCAAAATCTAGGCTCTCTGCTCACCTTCACTCTTTCATTCCCCTTTTCTCCCACCTCTGGAACAAACTCCCACACTCCCTTCAATCCCACTCCTCCCTCCAGGTCTTTAAAACAGCTGTTCACCACCATCTCTTATCTTCCCCCATCCAAAACCTTGATCTTTTCTACCCCCGCTAATTCATCCCAGACACTTTTTTTTTTTGAAATTCCAACTTCTTTCCTGGAAGTCCTTGCAGTGTTCATATGTTTTATACCTCTCCCACCTCCCCCCAAGCCCTCCCCCTCCCACATTCCTCTCGATGTCCCTGCTCTCAAATGTTGTGTTTGTGTCCTTCCCCCTCTCTCCCCATCTTGTCTACCGCTCCCCTTATTTTGTGTTTTATGTGTCGGTTTGACTTTTTGTGTGATTAATGTTAACTCTTTCACGAGCCTCGATCTTGTATACAAAAAAAAAAAAACTGAATTCAACCACAAA
This sequence comes from Myxine glutinosa, assembly GCF_964187855.1. NCBI lineage: Eukaryota > Metazoa > Chordata > Myxini > Myxiniformes > Myxinidae > Myxine > Myxine glutinosa. The sequence continues at coordinate 364,570,070 of NC_136261.1, read as the reverse complement.
TTATATTTTAGGTATACAGGCCAAAAGGTCAATATAAGCCGAATTTCTAAAACCACCAATTTTCATTTTATTGACTTGAAATTCGAAGAGGATTTACATATATGGTCACTGATTTCAACCACCAACTATTTTTGAGGTCTAAAGGTCAACTCAAGGTCAACCTTCCAAAAATCATCATTTTTAATCTGAAAAATCGTCACTTTTCTTTCTGTTGACCCGAGCTTTGATCAAGATTGTTAATTTTAATCTTGATGAAATGGACAATTTGCTGTATCGATGGAATTTTTTTTCTTGTGGGTGGGGGGCGGATTTTGCAAGTATCGTGCTCCGCATGACGTCTTCTTGTTTTTATTTATATCAGCAAAGAACCTATGTTTGCAGACGGTTTAATTTCCCCATTTTTAATGACGTCGATGGCGTATTTTATCAAGATTTGTAATACCAGCTTCCACCAGGTGGCACACATTTACCTCGAAAGAATTTAGGCTCTTCCCCAACCCTGAATACTGGGGGCTGTTTTTTTTTTTGTTTTTTGTTTTTACCCCTAAAAACATTCCAGAGTGTACATGGTGGAGAAGCAAACCAAAATCCAAGCTTCCCCAGGCAATTCCGAGTGCTGCTGACATGTCCTAGCACCATTGCACACAGCGAACATGTAAAAAAACACTTTTAACAAAACACAAAAATAGTATTGATGAAGAGAGCAAAACGCCGCATTAAAGAAAAGGTAAGCATATATCCTGGGTGGATCCGATAGTTAATGCTAGATTGTATCTACAAGTTATGAACGTACATACCCATTCCTCCAGTGCCTATTGGCTGCTTGGTTTGCTCAACAATAACTGACTATACAGGCAACAGCCGGCTATACAGATCATCCCATTCCGTTGTTGGCAGTACCATACACTAGTTACTGCACCTGCTTGAAGTCATTGGAAATATTTCACGTTTACAATTCCTAACCAGAGGAAAAATAATCTCACGAGCAGCAGGCCACGCCGCTTGGCCTAAACAGTTCGAGAAAGAAGATTTCTTTGAAGTGCAGAAGATCTCATTGCATCAACATCGCAGAATCTAGATTGTTCACTCCAAGTGTCCTTCTTCCCTTTCCCTCGATCTCATTCTTCCCCACGCCCTTTATTCCTCATCCGAAGGGTCCCTCAGTTGTGGCCCTCTGCCCTGCAGTTGGTGCATTTCCCTCCTTCCTACTATGTTGTCCATGTTCTGTTGTGTTCTAGCTCTTCCACGAGCCTCGACTTTGTATACAAAAAATACCTATTCCTCCCTTGCATCCGTGCAAATTGGTCATGAGCTTAAGACTGGAGACTGCAATTGTTGCATGCTGCAACAAATTTGTTGTGCCAGGTGTTATGGATTCGTCACTTCCGTTGTTGTGGTTTTCATCCACTGTAAACATTTTTGATTCCATGTACTATTATTGTTGTCGTTTAAGGGAAATAGAGATTACTATTTTCAAAAGGTAAAAAGGTTAATGTTTTAAATGAAACTGGAACCGGACGACGACGAAGAGGAAGAGGAGGAAGGGAAGGCAGGGCGAGTGAGTTGGACAAGAAGCCGAGCTGCTTCAAGGTCCTGAGCGAACGTGGCGAACGCGGGTCACGTGTGGACTTTGGGTTTCCTGAGAAAGGGATTCCTGCGACAGAGTTGTTATCGCGGTGACAGATAAACCTGCGTGACAGGTTTTGAGGTTGATTCCGAGGGGAATCATCGGAGTGCCGTTACGCCACGAGAACGGGCCGTCGGCCATTTTTACCTCGCGCAGGAATGGCGCTTCGTTCAAGGTTTTTCACTTCACTTCAACCATTTTCACAGCATTCAGACTTAATCTGGTGTGTGTGTGTAACGTGGCTTTTGAGTGGGAAATCTGCGGTTCGCCGATTGGGAGCCGTGGAACGTCCATACCCAAGGGTGTGATTTCCCAGTCGCCTTGAGGGCACCTTTGCGCAGCTTTGGCAGCGTGACTGTGACTGTCATCCAAACGGGATTCTGGTCTCGATTAGACATCGTACTGACGATCACTGGAACGGATCGACTTTGGCTTGATGCCGGATTAGAGACATTGGGAATGTTCTTCTTTTCGCTCACTTGGAGCACAGTGAGTTATATTGTATGAACCTGATGGTACCATCATAGGAAATATATATTGGTTGTACAATTGATTACTATTGTTGTTGTACTGTTATTCTTGTGTGATCTTAATACAATACTTGTTTGTTGGTAACAATTGGTGTGGTTTCACCATTGATCTTTGACGTACAGAATAACACATCTTTCTGCCGTGACTCCTCTTGGGGCTCGGAGGTACACCGTGACCGGGGTTTGGGGAGGAGCACGTAACACAGGTCTCTACTGTATGAAAAAGATTGCGATCATCAAGGGTTTGGCACAGAAGTACTCAAAGATAAATAAAATAGGAATTTTTTTCAGTCACACGATTAAATGGGCTCATTCTTCATCTTCTTCTTTCACGGCCATCACACTAAAATACACCATTTGTGTCTGTCTGATGAATTTTTGACACCAATACATTCTGTCGTTACTTATCCAATCTCAACCAAACTTGACAGGATGACGAAGGATTACATAATGAAGGTTGTAGCGCATTAATTTGCCCCCCAACCCAAGAGGGGTTTTTCTCCCCCTCCGAGCGAGTTTCCCCGCCATTGCCATCAATGGGGTTGCGTGTGTTGAGGTGTATATCCACACGTGTCCACACGTGTTGAGGTGTATATCCACACGTGTCCACACGTGTTGAGGTGTATATCAATGTTAAACAAGCGTTACGCATAGGTCCCCCGTCGGTGAAGACGCAAGGCGACCATCTTGGATTTTGACGTGGCGACCCAATTTTCAATAGCGTTCTCCCTTATGCATAGATACACCCACACACCAGATTAGAAGTTAGTAGTTCGTTTATTTTTCAAGATATTTCGCTCAAGGTTCAGATATATATATGGTCGCGGCCATCTTGGATTTTGACGTGGCGACCCAATTTTCAATAGCGTTCTTACTTATGCCTAGATACACCCACACACCAGATTGGAGGTTGGTACTTCGCTTATTTTTCAAGATATTCTGCTCACAAGGTTCAGACATACATGGCGGCGGCCATCTTGGATTTTGACGTGGCGATCCAATTTTCAATAGGGTTCTTCCTTATGCGAAGATACACCCACACACCAGATTAGAAGTTTGTAGTTCGTTTATTTTTCAAGATATTTCGCTCACAAGGTTCAGACATATATATGGTGGCGGCCATCTTGGATTTTGACGTGGCGACCCAATTTTCAATAGCGTTCTTACTTATGCCGAGATACACCCACACACCAGATTGGAGGTTGGTACTTCGCTTATTTTTCAAGATATTCCGCTCACAAGGTTCAGACATACATGGCGTCAGACATACATGGTGGTGGCCATCTTGGATTTTGACGTGGGTTGCACCCACACACCAAATTAGAATTCGGTCCTTCGCTTACGCACGCAAGTACGCACGCACGGACGCACGCACGGACGCACACACGGACGGAGGGGAAAACCATTGTCCCCCCTTTTGCTCCGCGGTGCGACGGGGGACAATTAGCTTTATCGTGGCGTTTTTCCAAAGAAGATTTATCGTGGCGTTTTTCCAAAGACGCTTTCAATAACAGAATTAATGATAATCGCATATTGTTAATGTTATTACAAAACAATATTAATACTAATAATGTCCCACTTTCCCAATGCGTTTTTGCTGCAGTGATAACGTGTATAAATAGCTTATAGTTATAATGGCGTTTCCGTGGGAGGCAACGGCTTCTACAGGAAGCAAAAATATTATTAACCACAAACACGTATGATTAGCGTTTTAAACAGTCGCTAATGCTCTTTATAACAGTAAATGAAGAAATTTGGAGGAATTCCGACATCCGTGAAGTAAGGTTTACTTACAGAACTGAGCAAAGATCTACTGTGCTCTATATAACCCACAAATGTTGGGTTAATAACATGGCCCTTTCTGCCGCAACCGTGGCATTTTTCGTAGCGAACCTCTGAAACTCGCTCCTGCTGTTTGATACGAAACTGAAAGGGAGAAGCTCGGGTTGTGCTCCTTTACTAAGCAACTAGCTAGCGCTTGCCAAGCCAGCTGTTCCTCAACGGTTTTGAATGGAGTACTTGCTCAAATGCTTAAACCACTTGGAGATCTCTCTACAAGAAACTTGGTAAATGAACACACACCCAATGTTCTTGAGACCTGCCCATAGATCGACTGTAATCTATATACCCCAAAGAGGAATGACCATTCCTGCCCCTCCCAGAGTCTGCGGGTGTACTAGTCATTAAAATCACCATTCATGTGGGGTCGGCTGGGGGAAGCTTGGCCCGAGTCTTTACGAACCGGCTGGCCAGGCCTGACGTTTGATTCGATAGGGCAGGAATTTGAAAATTGCTCATGGTGCCGGTGATAGCTCGCCTACTCTTCATCGTGGAATCATCGTGGAATCTTTAAAGTCCACCAACGAATGCTGGCAGACGGGACGCCCGTTTAACGTCCATCTGAGACACGGCACACACATTGATGAATGATCCTGCCTGTAAAACACCGGACTGACAGTTTATAGCTGGGCCAAGATTCAAACCCAAGTGAGACAAATTAGAAGGCGAGTGTACGTACCTCTAGGCCATCCTGCCAGCCCGTTAAATGGGCACATTAATGTAAAGAAACTGCAACGCTTATGCATTTCATTTGAAACATTAATGCCAAGAGATAGATTTGATGTATTTTCCCCAAATTTAAGTTCCTGATTTTGGACGTCGAGAGAACGCCACACCATGGAGGTTGTAGAAATGCTTGACCGTCAGCACATGCACACTGAGAACTCAGCGTGCAGAATTAAAGCAAATCTGCTTTGTGAATGTAAATAACTCACCATCTACACTGCGGCAATGATTTGTGTGGATATTAAAGCACGTCATCTGCATGACATCCGGCAAGGTGTTCCACCATTTGAACTCGTACCCGCGGATGGGCTCCGTGCCTGCCGGACATGGCTCGCACTCTGTCATTTGGGGCAATAAGATGCAAAACAAAAAGTTTGAAAACACAAAAACAAAACTTTCCTCCATGATATTGAGTAAACGGTCAATTGTATTTAAACAAGAATGTATCAATTGAATGCAGGTTTATTAGCAACAACGATGAACAATCAATCTGCAAGACAATGAAAGCGATGGTAGATATTAGAATAAGATAATAGATACAGAATATGCAAATAACAATGCGCAGTATTACACAAGATGAGAACGCAATAGAGAACAGCACCATACAAGAGTTGTCTATCTCCCTTCCCCAAAAACGTTCAATTGTGACACAGAATAGAACGAAACTGGAGACCAAGAAAAAGGATCACATGAGTTTATAATTGATATTCTTCTGAATTGAATCGGGCTGGTGGTTTGATAATTCGCTTCGGGCGGCCCGTCACCACCCGATCAATCGTCGGAGTCCTCTGAGGGCAGTTCGTAATTTCTTGGTCCATTGTGGGAGTCTCCGGTGGGTGGTTCACTGTCGCCCTGTCCGACGCCGGAGTCCCCTCCAGCTGGTCCATCATCACCCGAACCGTCAAGGGGGCAGAAATAGGCAGTGACCGTGGAGGTGTGGCGGTGGTCTGCACATGCGGTTGGTTAGCGACTCTCGCGGGTGGTGTCATCGCGGTGGTGGAGCGGAGTGTCTGTGATGGTAAGCCCGGCGCAATGACATGTTGGGGTTCACCCTTCTGGGGAGTGGTAACAGGATTGAGACAGACTCTTGGAGCGGCGATGGGTTGGGTACCAGACATTAAGTATTTCGGTACGATTGGCATAACACTTGGCATAACGGTTGGCAGCATGCCACTTTTGCCAGTCGTAGTGGGAGTTGTCATGCTGAAAGGCGTAAAACGTCGCAGGAACTTACGATTCCGGAGAGTGATTCTTCCGGAGCCATCCACCTTGACAACGTATTGATCGAATTGTTTTACCTCAATCACGGTTCCGGTCCGGTCCCATTTTCGTGGTTCCAGGCCGGTCTGGTTCTGGATCCGGACATGGTCCCCGACGGCCAGTGGAGGTAGTTTTGTCGTGTGTTCAGAGAGTCTTTCGATCTCCCTGGCATGCCGAATGCGCAAAGCTTCCTCACGATTGTTGCGTGTTTCCCGCCAGGTGTCCGATGGCAAGTATCTGCCTGGGATGATGGGTATGAAGTCCTTGACTGGCCTCTTGAAGATGATCATGGCTGGAGACAACCTAGTGTCCTGATCCGGTGCATTCCGGTACTGGAGTATTGCACGTTGGAACCGATCAGTGTCTAGTTCACCATTGGAACCAGTGTTATCGGTGATCATTCTTTTCGATGTTTTGACTGCGATCTCGGCACGACAGTTGCTGTGTGGGAAGGCAGTGGATGACAACCGATGGTTAACGCCCCACCGACGCAAGAAGTCTTGGGTGTCATGTGCCGTGAATTCTGGCCCACAGTCAGATGCCAATTCGTCGGGGATACCATAAGTGGCGAAGTTCGACCGCAGACATTTCACTAGGCCTTGTGCCCCGCCAGTTGTTAGCTGAATGATTGGCCAATTAGAGTAACGATCAACGGTGACCAAATAACTCCGACCCTTGTGATGAAAGTAATCTGAACAAACGTACTGGAAAGGGTAGGCAGGTTCAGCTGAGGCTGTAGGTGGAGCGCTTGGTTGCGATGGGGCCATCCGATTGCAGTGTGAGCAGCGATTGCGCATCTCATGAATCTGGGGAGTGATTCCAGGCCAAAAGATCGAGCTGCTGGCCCGGGTGGTCATAGCCGTGACTCCTTGGTGAGCAGCATGAAGATTCTCAAGGACAAGCTTCCGTAGCTTCGGTGGGATGATAATCCTCCCCTTGTAGACCACTATGCCATCAATAGTGTAGAGGTGTTCACGGAAGGGAAAGTATTCCAAAATGGACACAGGGAAATCGTCCCGACTGGCAGGTAGACCCTGCTCAATAGAATTGAGTAACTGCAGCATCTGAGTGTCACTTGCTGTTTCGTCCCGAACATCGTCCCAAGTGACGGACCGCACAGAATCGAGTGTCTTGATGGCTGCCATAGAAATAGCCATTTCCATGCCAGTGTCGTCATCTGTGGTCCACAGCCCAGTCAAGGTGTGCTGTCTTAGTGTAGGCGATGTGGCCACATCCATAATGGAGGAAATGTCATCCACCAGTGGCAGTCGTTCCGATGGTCTGGCACCCGACGGATGTCGTGAAATCGCATCTGGTACGCAGTGTCGTTTTCCCGGGATGTGGATAATTCGGAAACGATATGCTAGGGTCCTTTCTTTCAAGTTGGCAAGCCGCGTGTTATGGATGTCCTCTAATCGTCTGTCACCAAGAAGCTTGATTAAGGGCTTGTGATCGACGGCAATAATCAGGTTCTTGCATCCCAACACAAAATACTTTACTTTTTCCAGGCTGTCCACCACTGCTAGAGCTTCACCCTCTATCGGAGCATAGCGCGACTCCGCTGCATGGGTGAAGCGGCCTCCAGCAAGGGTGATTTTCCAGCCATCGGGGCAGCACTGTGGGGTTTCACCAGGGCATCTGCAGTGTTTTTGGAGGAGCCAGAAGCCAATCCCATCCTTCGACCAGTCAGTTGCGAGACATGTTGTCCGTTCCTTGTCAAAGATCCGGACCCCATTTGCGACTTCAGATATGATGAGTCGTTTTGATTCTTCGAATAGGGATTGTAGTGTTGCATCCCAGTAGAAGGGGGTGCATGGTTTTAGGAGGTCCCGAAAAGGTCGCATCCTCTCGGTCATGCTGAAGCAGTATGTTACCTGATTGACTAGCCCAAACCAGGAGCGAATGTCAGTAATTGTTTTTGGTGTGGGGAAGTCCTGTATCGCTTGGAGATACCTTTGGCATGGTCGTACACTGTCCATGGTGATCTCGAATCCAGCGAATTCGACCGTGTCCTGACCAAAATGGAATTTCGTCGGATTTTGCGTAATCCCATTACGGCCGCACAGGTCGAGCCAGTTGCATGTCTGAAAAAAGCTCTCTTCCAATGTGTCGCTCCACATGATGGTATCATCAATACATTTGGACTTGTTTTTGAAGTCCGATACAATTTCGTCAAATCGTCTGGAGTATCCATCACCTGAAGCAATGTAACCTTGGGGAGTGGTGCAGTAACGGTATCGGCCCCATGGTGTGATGAACGTTGTCAGATGGCGGTCACATTCTCTGATTGGAACGCTGTGATAGCCATTCCAGGCGTCTGTTACCGTCTTTTTGGTGTTATGTGGCACCGCCATTGCTTGATGGAAGGGTGACTGGGTGTGGTGGGTCTCACGTGTGCAGTGCGCATTCAGTGGTTGCAGATCAACTGTCCTCCGTGGGGTCCCATCCTTCTTTGGACAGACGACCATTCTGCTGCACCATGTCACTGGTTCACCAATTGGCACCGGTTCCAGAACCCCTAACCTGATGTCGCGATCGATACCAGCCTTGACTTCTGCCTGCCAGTGTAAGGGGACAGGCACTGGGGTGTGCACCGCTTTTGGTGTTGCCTCGGGGTCAACCATCAGTGTGAGAGGCGGACCTTCCATGTGGGGTAGTGGCTGGTGTTCGCAGACATTGAATGTGCTGCTTTTGTAGTACTCCAGTAGCCATTTCTCCAGCCTCTCTCGGTTCTCGTCAGTGGCCGGAAATGGGATAGATGTAGGCAGTGTAGGGGGAAGCGATCTTTCCGGGCAGTTACAATTTGCATCGATAACTGCTGCCACTGCAGCACCAACTGTGTTGGATTCGCCAATGGTTGGGAAGCTACTAGACACGAGGCCTAGATCGACGCATGCTTCACGACTGAGATACATGTTCCGTGTGTCAGGTGAGATGTAGCAGATTTGTCGGGTTTCAATAATGTCGCCATTGGCTGTGCGACCAGACAGGTGTAGGAGCATGGCGCCGATAATCCGGACCCTTCCACTGTTAACAGCATTCATCTTCAGGTTGACAGGTAACAGGTCTTCATTACGCAGCCCGAGTTTGTGGAAAATATTAAGTCCTGTGAGGCAGCTTTGACAGCCAGTGTCGGCCATGGCCTGGAGCCTGGCCGATTTTGGTCGGGATGACAGTGGCTGGCCGAAATGGTCATAAGATTCCTTATCGATCCGTGCTATGAGTTTTATGTACGGCTGTGGTTGAGACTTCTTCTTGGTCCAGCCAGAGAGGTGGTCAAATATATGGTGGTCGAGGTGTAGTGGAGTTGACAAGGTGGCCATGGCCCTTTTAATTTGCAGCTTCCAAATGGCCGTTTCTCGTTCCGTGACAGAGCAGAGGAGATCGTGGACCTGGCTGCTTTCTTCCACATCATGAGCATCCATTGATTTGTCCGTAGGTTTGTTGTCCGCCTTTTTCGTGCCTCCCCGGCAGACATGTGCAAAATGGCCGCGAGTGGCGCATTTACTGCATGTTTTCCCGTAGGCATTGCAGAATTGACGCCTTTGGTCGATGTTCGGCTGTTTGCCATGACCAGTTTTGCCGCAATAACTACAAATGGCCGCCTGCTTGTCGGTAGTGATCAGGGCTCTTTTGTTCTTCCAGTTTTTGTATTGGCTTGCGCCATGAGCGCCTTCACTATCGAGCAAGGCATTCTGGGAACGTTTCCCTGCTTCCTTGGCCTCGACGAAAATGAGAACTTCCTCCAAGCTCATGTTCTGATTTTGATCGCCGAGAATGTCCTGTTGTATATCTTGATCGGCGAGTCCCCGACATAGGACATCGCGAACCATGTCCTTGGTGTAGTTGACATCAGTAGGGGGATTGCATGAGCATACAACAGAAAACTTGCAGATCTCAGCTTGACCAGCCAGACGGGCTGCGTAGGTACGAATTGGTTCTTCTCGGTCCTGTCGCATGTTGTGGAGGTTTACGCGGGACACCATGGTATTCTCCTCTTGGACAGCAAGGGACCGAATGGCTTGTAGTATAGCTGCCTCGTCCTTGATTTCAATGCGTGGGTTGCTGCGGTGGAGGTCACGTCGTAGGTTATCATCACAACATTCAAGGAGTTGAACGCGAACATCATTGCCGATTATCTGGGTCGCTGCCTTGTAACCATCCCATCTTCTGGTGAAATATTGCCAATCTTCGCTGGTACCGCCGGTTTGGATACGAGGACGGCTGACTTTGTCCGGTTTGGCTGGTGCAATGGACGTGTGAGTCATGGCGTGGATGGAGAGCTGGATAGCAGCAACGGCATTGTCAGTGCTGTCAGTAACGTAGACACAGCTCGGGAAGGGGCAGACTGCAGCAGGCATCTTCAGATGAGTTGATTGTTCATAAACAAGAATGTATCAATTGAATGCAGGTTTATTAGCAACAACGATGAACAATCAATCTGCAAGACAATGAAAGCGATGGTAGATATTAGAATAAGATAATAGATACAGAATATGCAAATAACAATGCGCAGTATTACACAAGATGAGAACGCAATAGAGAACAGCACCATACAAGAGTTGTCTAGTATTAGCCGAGGACTGCAGATTATTGTCAAAAAGTGCCTTAAAAATGGCGGAACTGGCAACTAGCTTCCTACCAGCTACTTTTGGTATTTTTATAAAGTAGGGGCCTTGACAAGTTCACAAACCAAAAATACCCAGAATACCTCTGGGGGAACATGCTTAAATGACGTCATCAAAATGGCTGCCAAAATTGTAGTTTGGCATTGTGTGCAGGTGCTGACGTGGTACCTAACCGTTTATATAGTCGTTTTACTGTCAAAAGAAAAAACATCAGACTTTTCCTGGGATGAAAACTTTCATTTGTGGAGAACCAGAGAATAAAAAGAAAGGAATAAAACTTACAGCGAATATGAAGCCAGCAGAAGTTCGTGAGAATGTGCTTACAACAATGGTTCTGATTACAAAAATGATTCCCAAATACTTCACCGTGCAGTTAGTATTATTCGCAGAGACATAGAAAAATTACAACCAACAACTGAATACCCTAATACCCAAGAAATTGATCTTAATGCTTCAGCTGTGTTTAATTTAAATATTATTTAAATATTTAAATTAAATTATTAAATTAATTTAAATGCATTTAAATGCATTGCATGTATGCATGCATTGCAAATTACCATTTAAATTAATTTATTATTTAAATATTATTTAAATATTATTTAAAATATTGTTAAATATAATTAATAATATTATTTTAAATATTATTAAATATTAATATTATCAAATAGAATATTTAAATCAGATGCTCGTATCATTTTATTACAGATCAGGACACAGGGACCCTCAATGTAAAAATAAAATACAAAAACTTAATTAAAATGGAGGCCATCTTGATGACGTCACTTGAACATGTTCCCCCAAGGGGATTCTGGGTATTTTTAGTGTGTGAAGTAGTCAGGGCCCATACTTAATAAAAATATCAAAATTAGCTGGTAGGAAGCTAGTTGCCACTTCACCCTCATTTTCATGCTCAATCTGCAGCCCTATATGGACGTATATAATAGAATGTCTGCACAGGAAAAATTTCAAAATTACAAAAGGCAACAAAAGTTGAAAGGTCCATAAAGGAGCTGCAAAACACACACACACACACACACACACACACACACACACACACACACACACACACACACACACACACACACACACACACACACACACACACACACACACACACACACACACACACACACACACACACACACACACACACACACCTCGACTTCAGTTCAGACATCCAGAGCCACTGAGCTTGGGGGAAGTGATGTCAAGTGACATCACTTCGTAGTATACTCAGTCCGAGCGACTCCATTTTTGATGACGTCACTTTTATTTCCACATTAAGCGGGGAAATTGAGGCATTTCCTCCTCCCCATGAATGCCAACCCACATGGTGTATCTGCACGCTATCCCTTAAATGCTGAGTGCCAAGCGAGGAAGCAGTACCATACCATTCAAGCAGTACGTAACAAAGGTCCTTGGTATGACTCGGCCAGGGTTAGAATCAACCCGAAGTCTTCCTGTGTTTAGGGAAGTCTTCCTATTTGAACCTTTGCCCCCATTGTTCTGTCTATTGCTCTGGCCCGAAACGCCAGTTTTTCCTTTTATTCGTTTTTTATTTATTTATCTATTCTAGATTATTTTTAATCTAGGTGTGTGTGTTTTTTTTTGTGTGTGTATTATTTTTAATCCAGATGTGTGTCTTACTTTTTTAATCGATTCTTACTTCCTTTGCCGCCGACGCAGAATTGTTTGCGGAAATTACCGATTATATTCTGGCGAAGATACACCTCCCACAAACTCAGAGCGGACGATCGAATCATTATGCCACCGAGTCTGGTTAAACAAGGCTAGCCAATAGTCAGGTTCACTATGTCAATAAATTATATTTCGTTCAAAATCATGGTAGATTAGCAAACCTATACATTTTTGGAAAGGTTATAGCATAAGGAAACTAAAAATCAATGTTTACATTTGGAGAGATACCTGTATGGCGGCCATTTTGGATTTTCAAAATGGCCACTGTAAAATACATATTTTGTTCTATTTCTGCCTCAAATTACCCTAAAAACTTTTTAAAATATACTAAACCTATATTTTCAGGGACAAGGAATCCAATGAAAGTATCAAATTAGTGCTATGGGGAATGGTAAGACACGAATCAAAGGTTTTGAATTGCAAAATACTGTCTTTATATTCGCGATAAGTTGCATAATCAAATACATGTTATCATTTTGTACAGGCAGTTAATAACATCAAAATGTGTCACAATAATTCATATCACCAAACATACACAGGCAGTCAGCAAAATCATATATACACATGCAGTCAGTATAACTTCACATCTACACAGGCAGTCAATGACAAAATATACACAGGCAGTCAATGGCATCAAACATACACGATTACAGAATATGCCATTTAGAGTTCGTCATCACTGTCCTGTGTGTCGTATCCGACAATATAGTCCGCATCGTTTTCACAGTCCGTTCCACACAAGCAAAGGTCGGTCAAATTGATTGGCAAATCGAATTGGTCGAATGGTCGATCGAATCGAATCGAATCGAATCGATCGAATTGTCGAATGGTCGATCGAAGCGATTGGTCGAATGGTCGATCAAAGCGATTGGTCGAATGGTCGAATGGTCGAATTGGTCGAATGGAATTGGTCGATTGGTCGAATTGGTCGAATGGAATTGGTCGGAATTGGCAAATGTAAACATTGATTTTCAGATTTTCCATGTAATAACGTTTCCAAAAATGTATAGGTTTGCTAATCTACCATGATTTTGAACGAAAAAACATAGTGAACCTGACTACAAGTACAGTGATAATGAATTTCTCAAGTTGTAAGTTTTTTTTTTTTTTTTGTTTTTTTTTCAACCTGCAGTGCTGTACATAGGGATAACTAGAACAGCACTTGGAAGAGAGCATACCTCCACCAGGCTAAACAGTTTACATTTTGTATCCCACTGATAGGCCAGATCTGGAATCAGAACGTAAACCAAAATCGAATTGGCTTGTTATTTTCACCTCACCAACTCATCCACCTAGTTTCGTGATAACTTGCCCAAAACTTTAAAATATCATGCTATGCAGGATATCATTTTTTGGCCCCATCTCTCAATGGTGAAGAATCACTTACGAATTAAAAAATTATCGTATCCAGATCCGGATTCGGATCTTCACCAAAATCGAATCAATTTGTCCTTATGACACATCCAACCTGTACACCAAGTTTCATCCGAATCCGTCCATAACCTTATACGATATCGTGCTCCATATCGTTTGTTGTATTTTTAGCCTGATCTCATGGTGAAGAATCACTTTTAAAATTCTAGTATCCAGATCTGGATCTTCACCAAAATCTAAACAATTCATACTTGTCACACATCCAAACTCTCCTCCAATTTTCGTCCGAATCAGTCCACAAATTTGAGATATCATGCTCACAGAAAGACAGAGGGGTGAAAATATAACCTCCTTCCACCTTCGGTGGCAGAGGCAATGATCAAATTTGCACAACTTATATTAACCATCAAGTTAACACATTAATCTCAAACAAGAAAAAGAGCAATCAGAGATTGCAAACCCTCGCCAGGATGTATTTTCAATGGTTTTTAAGGCTTTTGTGTTAAAGCAAATATGGCAACCGAACCACGTGACCCATGACATCATAATTATCATTTTAAAAAATTATACAGGTGGAGTTGCACCTATGGTGAAATTTTCCTGTCAATTGGACCAACGGTTGCAGAGAAAATCCTATTTATTCTGTGCGGACAAACAGACAAACAGACTCAAATGCAATACCGTCTCCTCTGGCGAGGGTAACAATAAATTTTGGAATGCAGTACCAATTCTATGTTTGAACTATACTTCAATGCAGAATAGTGACGTGTAAAAATATTGCCTCAAGCAGGGAACCATGATTGTCATGGGGCCCACAAGGCTAACCCCCGCTCTAGCAGGGAAAATGGCCTTAAAACGATCATTCATTCATTCATTCATTCATTCAATGTACCACTAATCTAAAGTAGTGTCCTTCCCCTTTTACCAATACGTGTGAACTGTGCTTAAACCACAGCTGTATATTTGGACAGACTGATGCACTCTCCACCCGACGACTGCACAGAGCCCAAAGAAGAGGGAAGAAGGAAAGGGGAAGAGGAAACACATTTGTCAATGATTAGGATAAAAAAAACAAATGTTTTTTTTAAGGTGGTGATGAATCCCACATACCAGACGTGCCATCGGAGAACGAATCATTCGAGCAAGGAATGCAGACCGAATCATTGTTTTTGAAGAAGCCAGGATTACACGGTGGGCAGGGATGCCTTTCCTCGAACGCAGGAAGTGTGACAGCTCCCTCCAAATCCTCCCGGCAGAACTTGGGCTCGACCCAGCGGTATGTCAGTTGTGTCTGACCATGTGAGGCACATCAGGCGTCGATACTTTAATAGCTTGCAAAGTAAAACTTGTGTCGTAATATATTTCGTTTTCTCACAAATATCGAAGAAACCAATTTGAGATTTGGTTATTTGTTACGTTTAAATAAAAATGCAATGAATTAAATAATTTTAAATAGAATTCACTTTAACAAGGCTTTATTTGCAACTAACGGGTACTCTCTCATCTTCCGCGTGGGAGTGTCCTTCTCGGCCCACTTTTGGTGGGCAATGTGCTGCGGCACATTCTTGGAAATGAGTTTCCAGTCTTATCTATCTACAGTCTTCGTCTCGGGGTAGTTGCCGTGCAGTGATGAAACCGTTCTGCTACAATGGAGAAATAATCCAAATAACAAGACCTATGAGAAATGAACCACCATTAGAGGCCATTTTTCCCAGCAGAGCAGGGGTTGGCCTTTTTCAAGCACCGTGGTCCCGTTTTTGAAGCAATGTTTTACGGCCGGATGCCCTTCCTGCCGCCAACCCTGTTAGTCGCCTCTTGCGACACACAGGGAATTACCAGTGAACTGGTACTCAATTTGCCGACCTCGGAAGGATGACAGGCTGAGTCAACCCACCTGGTGTTAATTCAGCGATCGACCAGGATACAAACCCAGGATCCTCGGATCCCAAGCCAGCACCCAAACCGCTGAGCCAACACCAGACTTTTAAGACCTATGAGAAATCTGATTTTTTTAAATCCCAAAATTTAAAATAAAACATTTTCGAAATATTTTTGAAAATTATTCTGTGGGCAACCCAAGTAGGGACCCCTTGTGTATACCCTAAAAATTTGAGGTTGGTCAGACAAGTGGTCACGGAGTAGTTACCAAACATACATACAAACACATACATAGCTCTGTTCTAAATACTGTATTAGACAAGTCAGGAGACGACGATGGTTCACGAGCGAGCGGTATTCAATGACAAAGGACGGACTATAACCGAAACAGGCCCAGACAGGCCAGGCCCGGAAATGTCAAAACGAAGGTTGCTGACCTTGAAATGATATCGAAAATAATGTATAATCAGTGATGAGGTTAGTTAGATACACAAAACCGAAAATTCGGTTCGATTCCAACAACTTTGAAACTTTGACCTTTGTGACCTTCAAAGGTCAAAGGTCGAAGATTCTGAAATTTGTTGGAAAACTTCTATTTCATGATGTATGTGATAATATAAGATCATGTACGACATTTCACCCTATCAGGAAGCGAACAATGTAATAAAACCATCAAAAATCGACTTTCTAAATTTTGTGACCTTGTGACCTTGACCTTGGGGCGAAAATGAAAAATCGAGCTCCGTGGGGCTAGACACATGACATTGGCCTAACCAAATACCGAAACCCCTGTCAGATTCCACCATCTCTCTGAGAAGATGTAGCTTGAACCCGATTACCCCCTAAAAAGACATCTTTTTCGGGCGTGGCTCCGCCCACAATGGGCGCAATACGCCCACTCTAGGCAGGACACAACTAGATCATGATATCAACCTCCCACCCAAGTTTCATCAAGATCGGAGGATATCATTGGGTAGTTATGCCGCGGACAGACAGACAGACAGACACACACACACCCATGACTAATATAGTGGTCACTCTGTTTGATAACTCGTGAACCAACAATCAGATTATACGATATCATCATCAAATGCAAGCCGTGCTCATCTTGAATTGGACTGCATGTGAAATTGCAAGTATCAACCAGCTTATACACCACCTCACTTCAATAAAATGCTGATAAGGGATGAGAGTACTTTTTCCATCAAGTTTTTAGGTATAACTGCAATATTAGATTATTGTCCTTTTCAAGCACTCTTTAACATAGCTTTAGGGTGCCAAAGACTGGATATCAATTGGTGAGAAAATTTAAGGGGTTGGAGCATCAAAAAATAAATATTAAAGGGGAGAACAAAAATGAAGATAATCATCATGCAATTGAAAAGACTTCAGGAAATGTAATAATAATAAAAAACAACAAGGGGTACGAGGAGATATATCGAGACTATCCTTAATCGAGAGATTTATGGAGTCATTCATGCAGGACGTTTT
The DNA here is from genome assembly GCF_964187855.1 of Myxine glutinosa. NCBI lineage: Eukaryota > Metazoa > Chordata > Myxini > Myxiniformes > Myxinidae > Myxine > Myxine glutinosa. The sequence goes on along the minus strand of NC_136261.1, from coordinate 364,553,019 downwards.
AGAAAGAACGACAGAGTATACAGGATTTTAATTCCATGAGGCTCAAACACCAAACCTGATTGGTGGCCACAAGGTTTAAGTCAGGTCTTACCATGCCATCATGGTCACAGGGAGCATGAACTTCAAAGTAGTCTTCGTCAGTACAAGCAGGCCTCAACTTGCATTTGGCAGATCCAAGTTCTGACATAAAACAGATGTCAAAACTCAGACTGGATATTCAAAAACATAATCGACTTGTACGGTACTCCGTTTTGCAATATCTTTCTGAACAGGCTATGGTGGGACAACGACTAACTTCATTAATTTTCATTTTAAGTCAGGTCAGTCTCTTGACTGCTACTGGTATCATGTAACCCAGTGCTACCTGTCGCATGGTTGGGTGGTCGGCGACTAAACCGACTGCCCTCATTGGCTCGCCAGTGGGAAGGGTGACTGACTGTTAAAGTCAGTCACTGACTGCAGGACTAAAAACAATACCTGTTAAAGGGCGGATGAGCTCCCTTCGGGAGGCCAACCAGTACGGAGATTGTGTCTCCTAAAAAACACCCATCCGGTTGGACTGGTTTTTTAGGTAATAGGTTGCAGAGAGCAACTGCTCAGGGTAGTACTACTGTTCTGACTTCAGAGCGTTAAAGTGGTACCTGGAACCATCTAACATTCTCCGTGTCAGGATTGCTGGTCTTACTTTCTGTCTCACTCAAACTACAGCTACCATACAATAACAACAAAAACAGGCATTTTAAGGCCATTTTCCCTGCAAGAGCGGGTGTTAGCCTTGCGGTCCCCATGACAATCTTCTCCAGTTTGCCATATTTTCTGCATCTCCCCTTGTTAACCCCCTTGCCCGCATTTCTTCTTCCACCATCTTTAGCCAAGTCTTTCTCGGTCTTCCCCGTCCTCTACTTCCTTCTACATTCATTTCCATCACTCTTAACCAGTCACTTTCATCCTTCCTCAACACATGACCAAACCATCTCAACCTGTTCCTCTTCACAGCATCCATCACAGGCTCTATTCCCATCATCTTTCGCAATTCATCATTTGTCTTCCTCTCTCTCAACGATACTCCACACATCCACCGAACCGTTCGCATTTCCACCCTTTCCAGCCTTCGTTGCTGCTCTTCGTTCATTACCCATGTCTCGCTCCCATAAATCATAACACTTCTCATACATGCAGCATACACCTTTCCCATCAGCTTCAACGACACTCCCCTCCTCGTCAGCACGCCACTCAGTTCCGGCTATAGCTACCATGCTAGCTTTAATCTCTCTTTCTCGGAAACAAACACGATACACTTATCATACAGTTTTCTTCTCTTTTATTTAAGGCCTGGCCTCGATGAAGGCTATATAGTCCGTACCTGGAGCCTTCAATATAAAAAAAAATTTTAAATTCATTTTATTTTAATAGTTTATTTCATTACCTGTGCCACCGACAGTTGACGGAGGTTATATTTTCACATCTGTTTATCTGGTTGGCTGTGAGCATGATATCTCAAAAAGTTGTGGATTGACTTGGACAAAACCTGGTTGGATGTTTGTTGTTTGATTAAAAAAAAAAGTTGTTGTTGGACAGGTTGGATGTTTGAGAAGGACGAATCTATTCTATTTTTTTGTGAAGATACGAGAATTTTTTAATTTTCAAAGTGATTCTTTACCATTGAGAGATGGGGCCAAAAACGATATATAGCATGATGTTTCAAAACGTTGCAGACGGATTCGGATGAAGCTTGGAGGATGAGTTAGTTAGGTGACAAGAACAGGTGGATTCGACTTTTGTTAAGGTCAGGATCCAGATCCAGCCCATCAGTGGGATACAAAACGTAAACTGGTCAGCCTGGGGGAGGAATGCACCATACCGAGTGCTGTTCTAGTTATTTTTTGCGCCTGCCGCAAATGGTAAATCATAATACAGAAAATTCACTGCGAACAGTCAAAAGCGCGAGTGGTAAACCCACGAATAGTGAGGGTTTGCTGTACAATTAAATAATTTCAGATTGGCATACGTATTCACGATTTGTAAAATCAAAGCAACTTGTAAATGGGAAATAATATTTTCCTACCTGCATACTCTGCGACATCGTTGCACTTCAAGCAGGAGCTTGCGCCCTTGAGTGAGTAGGTGTTCCTGGGACATGGAGAACAGGTGGAAAATCCTTCCTTGCTGTACGTGCCAGCCAAACATGGAAAACACTGTGATGTGTAGGCAACACCTGTGAGCATCGGATGGATAAATCCAAATTAACAATACACCAAACTCCATATTCGACATTGAAAAGACGTACAATCCAAAAACGTAATTAAACAATAATATAAGATGATAAGTTGTACATTGATTTTTTTTCCTATCAATTCCCATTTTAAAATGTCTATATTAGATTTTCTGTAGTGGTAGTTTTTACATGAAGCTTAAATACGAGGTTCCTTTAAAAAGGAACTTCCACATACAATGAGGCCATCAAAGCCTGGGCTAGTGTTTCCAACCTATGGTTGTTTGTCTGTGCTCTAACCCTTTTAAATTCTGAGTCTCATGCAGGGAAGCAGCACGTGCCATTTTTTTAAAGCACATACCATTTAAAAAAAGTAGGATGTACCATTAAAAAAGCATGTACTATTTTTAAAAGCACTTACCATTACAAAACAAATAGCCTCAGTTCCGCCCACTCACCCCTCCCCCACAAGTGGACTGACGGCCATCTCTCGAGGTTGTAGTTCAGACCTCTGCCGATTTGAAGGAACCCTCCCTGGGAGCTCCCCGATCCGAAATAGAAAAATTTAAGACGGAGTGATCCTGTGGACCATCGAATAGTGGGGCTGTATCGGGTTTCAGAGCAATCAGTTGGTAAATAAGGGACGAGTAAGCATCTGATGTTTCAGGGGGTAACCCAACGCGGGCTACTCCTGCGGGATCATTTGGCACTCACCGTGCTGCAGCCCAGTTTGTGCAGAACGACACCATTATGGAAGACTGCACAGTGCAGGCTTCACGAAGGCAACACCACATCATCTAATATGTGAGGGATCTCTGGCTTGCTCCTGGGAGATCGATCGACGATCTTACGAAAATGCAAACTGCCCTCGGGGCATATGACAAACTAAGCCACAACGAGCCACGACCAATATAATAGACCTGAGGGCACTTCAATAAACTTATGACATATTCCAATACAGTACGTTGGTCGAGTTATAGTGATCTACAGACTCGTTATTGTTGGCCTACAGACTCAATACAGATGCAGTGAACCAATAGTGAACCAATTCAAGATGCATTAAAGGCAGACCATCCACGCAAGTATGGAACAAAGTCAGGTTAAGTGAATCGCCCAGGTCTGTCATCCAGATCCGTCATTTATGATAACTAGTAAAAAGCCAATAAAAAAATGATGGGTTGGAACAGTTTATTCAACGGTGCAGCCTCCTAAGCTGGCAAAGTCTGAAGCCTTGGCCTAGTGTCAGGTTTGCTTACATCTTCTTTATTTATTAGACACCCTACAGACGTAAATGAACACTCGTTTTACTCTGCACGCTTTGCGCATCACACGTAGCGAATTCCACCTCCCTGCACCTTGTATTTTTTTTTTTTAAACGCTTTTGTACACCACCCTTGAGGCGCGGTTTGCAAGTTACCCTCTACAATTCCAATAGAAAAGACATAATTACTCTTTTATGGAAAATATTTTTCACGTTTGTTTTATCCTCAAAAATAGACCGTAGTGAACACACATTCGTGTTAAAAGATTGGTCAAAAGATTAAAAGCTACCCTTATGAAGGGGGACAGACATCTGTACAAACACACAAACTGACATCGTGTTTTATATGGTAGATTAGAAAGGTTCCTGCCTGTGAATTTTAAGTTGATCAACAATCCTTTGGAAAATATTAAAGGAGTTAACGCTTAGGTGCTGTAAAAAATGTGGGTAAACACCGTTTACGTGAATCAGAGCATATGCTGTGGCCTCAGAGGTCATTTTGAGGCCTTCAGGGCAGTTCACACATTAAAATATTTAGTTTGGTTTTGATTTTTGTTGCAACAAACCACGATTAACATGGTTGATTTAATCACAAAACCTGAGGATATTTCCTCTTTTTCTAGATGACCGTGCATGATACTGCATGAAGCTTCAAAATGCCACCAAATTAAGGTCAGACCTCTGTAAAAATCCAGCCAAAGCTGCAAGTGATAGAAAGGATAGGGAGATAGAAGAGGAGAGGGCTTCGTCTATCAAGGGCCAGAGCTCACAAAACACAAAGAAGAGCTAGAGAGACAGAAGAGAGAAATTTGTCTCTCGAGAAAGAGAACTGAAACAGCACTGAGAAGAGCAAGGGAAACTTCTTAACAAAGGGATGAAAGCCAGGCTACAGATTGAGAGTATTGTTACGTGTTCCTCCTTGACCTCCTGGTCTCGGTATACCTCCGAACCCCGAGAAGAGCCACGGCAGAAAAATATGTTATTCCGTGTCAAACTTAATATTGAAACCACACCAATGGTTATCCACAAAGAAAGAATAGATTAAAAGGCACACAGGAAGAACAATACAACAATGATAGCAATCAACCATACAATCAATATCTTAAGATGGTACCATCTTCTCTAGTAACCTAACTCAAACTCACTGCGCTCCGAGTGAATGGAACAGAACACTCCTCAATGTCTCTATAACTCAGAGGGGCTCCCGGCGAAGAGGCGATGAGGCGCAGAGGTGAGTAAGGAGGTGTAGGCAAGGCATGGACCGTCACGTGGTCCAAACCAACAGCAAACTGGCGGTGGAAAGTGAAATCCCAAAGACGCGATCCAGACGTGCACATTCACCGTTCAATCCGCGAACCGCAGTGTAATCTTCACACGCCGCTTTAGTGCACACCCATCCCCGGCAGACCACCGGAGGGTGAGACCAGCTGACACGGCAAAAACCTTGTTCAGTGAACGACGCGCGAGGGTCAAAATGGCGCACGGCTCTTACTCGAGCCGAAGCCTCTAGGCGAGGATTCTCCGGAACCTCAATGCCTATACCTGACTACGCAGGTTTTTCAATACTCCCGCGATAACACCAATCGCACGAAATTCCTTTCACAGACTCCAAGTTCACTCGCGACGTTTTCTCGACCACGCTCGGTACGGAGCTTCAAGACATGCGCCTTTCCACTTCTTCCTCACGCCTTCTTCTTCCTCTCTCCCGTCGCCTTCCGGTGCTCGATCCTGTTTCCTGTCTCGTTTTTTCCATGAGCGCTTTCAACCTTTTAACCACAATAACCATTTCCCTTAAACAACAATAACCATTATCACCGTTTCCTTCAAACCCCAATAATAATAATAATAATAATACATAACCAGAAATGTTTCAAGTGAATTTTAAAGCACAACCACGGAAGTGCCGAATCCGTAACAGTATCATGCAGAAGCTCGACAAAGAGAAACAGAGGAGGAACTAGAACGGCATTCATTAGAGAGCAGACCTCCACCAGGTGAACAGTTTATGTTTTGTATCCCAGCATTGTATCCCAATTTTGTATCCCAAAGTAACCCAGTTTTAGGACCGGCAGAGAAGATAACTGAGAAGGAAGTTGAGGAAGCGATAAAAGAAATGAAGAGTGGAAAAGCGGAAAGGCCAACAGGAGTTGTGGGAGATATGTTGAAGGCAGCAGGAAGTTGGGGTGTTAAGAGAATGACAGAGATCTGTAATCTGGTGGTGAAAGAAGGACGGCATTCCAGTGGATTGGGAACTGAGTACACTCGTTCCTCTATACAAGGGGAAAGGTGACCCTCTGGACTGTGGCTCGTATCGAGCGATAAAGTTATTGGAGCATGGAATGAAGGTATTGGAAAGGGTGTTGGAGAGGAGGATAAGGAAGAAAGTGAAGATTGACGAAATGCAGTTTGGATTTATGCCAGGAAGAGGAATGACAGATGCACTTTTCATTGCAAGGCAGTTGCAAAAGAAGTAAATGGAGAAGAGGAAGAAGAGGTTTCTTGGGTTTATTGATCTGGAGAAAGCATTTGATAGGGTTCCACACGAAGTAGTGACATGGGCATTGAGGAAGTTAGGAGTGGAGTAATGGTGGATCAGAGTAGTGATGGCAATGTAGGAGAGAGCGCGCACAGCTGTAAGGACGAAGGACAGGAACAGTGGTGAGTTTGAGGTGAAGGTGGGAGTGCATCAGGGGTCGGTACTAAGTCCACTACTATTTGCAGCTGTGATGGAGGTGCTGGCTCGGAATGTAAAGGAGGGTTTACCGTGGGAGTTGTTGTATGCAGATGATTTGGTGTTAATTGGGGAGAGTATGGATGGACTGAAGGAGAAGATGAACAAGTGGAAGGAATGTATGGACACAAAAGGTCTGAAGGTGAATATCGGAAAAACGAAGGTGATGGCAAGTGGTAAAGCATGTGGTGAGGTGGAAATAACTGGGAAGTGGCCGTGTGCTGTGTGCAGGAAGGGTGTCGCAGTGAACTCCATTAAATGTAAAATATGCGCTGAGTGGGTTAATCAAAAATGTAGTGGTCTGAGAGGGTCATTAACAAGTGTGGCAGCTACATTCAAGTGTAAGGTGTGCACAGAGGGAGCTGCAGATGGAGGAAATGTTGAGTTGGATCTTGGAGACGGCATGAAGCTGGAAGGTGTGAAAACATTTTTCTACCTAGGAGACATGCTGAATGGAGAAGGTGGATCAGACTCGGCAACGGTTGCTGGAGTGAGGTGTGCATGGAAGAAGTTTCGGGAACTGAGTGGCGTGCTGACGAGGAGGGGAGTGTCGTTGAAGCTGAAGGGAAAGGTGTATGCTGCATATGTGAGAAGTGTTATCATTTATGGGAGCGAGACATGGGTAATGAACGTAGAGCAGCAACGAAGGCTGGAAAGGGTGGAAATGCGAATGGTTCAGTGGATGTGTGGAGTATCGTTGAGAGAGAGGAAGACAAATGATGAATTGTGAAAGATGATGGGAAGAGAGCCTGTGATGGACACTGTGAAGAGGAACAGGTTGAGATGGTTTGGTCATGTGTTGAGGAAGGATGAAAGCGACTGGTTGAGAAGAGTGATGGAAATGAATGCAGAAGGAAGTAGAGGACGGGGAAGACCGAGAAAGACTTGGCTACAGGTGGTGGAAGAAGAAATGCGGGCAAGGGGGTTAACAAGGAGAGATGCAGAAAATAGGACAAAATGGAGAAGATCGTCATGGGGCCCGCAAGGCTAACCTCCGCTCTTGCAGGGAAAATGGCCTTAAAATGCCTGTTGTTGTTTGTTGTTATTTGTTGTATCCCAGAGTAGACCACAAAATCACAACACAGAATCACATTTAATCGAAATCATCCATCCACAACTTTTTGAGACATCCTGCTATGTATCGTTTTTGGCCCTATCTCCCAATGGTGAAGAATCACTTTAAAAATTGTACTAGCCGGATCCAGATCTTCACCAAAATGGAATCAATTCTTCCTTGTCACACACACAACCTGTCCACCAAGTGTCGTCCAAATCCATCCATAACGTTTTGACATATCAAAGTGAGGCGCAAAGCACCCCTCCCTTTATATAATGGATCGTTTCTCTGAATGCAGCTTTAATAATAATAATAATTCATTTATTTTGTATAGCGCTTTTCAAGTAGCCCAAAGGCGCTTGAACTTGAGCTTTAACATGGGGACTGAAAATACGTTTCTCAGCTTCAACTTGACGAAATCGGCTGCAAATTTCAGAAGTTAATAAATGCTTTGTACATCGAGGTAATATGTTCCAAATTTCAGCAACGTCTGTTTCCACATTCTTGAGTTTTATTTAGAAAACCCTCGAGATCACTTTGGTGTCTGTCCATCCGTCTGTCCAAAATGTGTTGGCGCTCATATCTCAAGGGCTATACATTGAAACTAGCTAAAACTTGGCATATACATCGGCCAATAGGTCTAGTTAATGGCTTTTAAAACAAATTCCACCTAAGTGCTATAGCTTTTGCTCTAAAATTAAATGTAAATAAATATATATATACATAAATAAATATATAAAAATATATACATACTTTACAACTCTTCAAAATGATATTACCCAAATCTAGTGTGCTGGCATAATGTTGATGCCTAGGCATCAGACTCCCAAGCTGGGGAGTGTGGGTTCAAATCCCATCTGAGTTGAATAATTCTTTTCTTACTTTTTGAAGTATTTTATATCGTCTTGAATAATCAAAGGGAGGCGCAAAGTACCCCTCCCTTTATATGGGATCATTTCTCTGTTTGCATCTTTAACATGGGGACTGAAAAATCGTTTGCCAGGTTCTACTGGTGTATATTATTTATGTGTGTGTATATATTGTTATGGTTTTGAGAATAAAGGATGACCCCCCCTCGTAGGTAGATGCACCACAACATGTAGCCTCGCTGTAGTTCAGTTATTTCTTAGTAAATGTAAGCGTAGTCCTTTCCTGTGTTAGTTTTGCGTTGAGCAGGCCAGTGAGTAGGCCTCTATTGGGCTAGGATGCCATGTGCTCGGCCTGGGACAAGTCTGGCAAGGCCGAAGGGAGGAGCTGCAGGGGGAGTGGCGGGTAAGCAACGAGTTGCCAATCAGAGCTCGAGGGGAGTGGCTCACCACGGCGACGAGAGGAGGGGCATGGAACATTTGGGTAAAGCCGGGGCAGAGCCATAAAACCCTGCCCCGGGCCCCCCGCCTGAGTCGAGAGCCTGTGAGAGTCGAGAGCTTGAGTCGAGAATCAGTCGGAGCCCCTGTGAGAGTCAGAACGCCAGAGAGAAAGCCGGATCATCAGACCTCCGAGTCGGAGCTTTTGTCTCGCCACAAGTAAAGTGCCTTACTTGTCATAGCTCTCTGTACACGAACTCTCCCCATGCCCTGTGCCCTGCTGCTGTATTAATCGCGCTGTGTGGAGACGACCCATTCCGGGCCACAGACGCGCGATCTCCTGCCTGCGTTTCCAAGCATACGTGCCGTGAACACAAGAGGGCCATGCCGGGCGAGCTGTCCCGGAGCGACCGACGGCAAGGCGCGTTTGGCACGCGAACTTCCTTCCTTCTTTTTCCCCGCGTGAGTGAGTGGGCCCTTTGTCTGGGCTTTAGTTAAAACTGATAAGCATCTGCTCTGTGTCCCCTTTCCTTTATCCTGATTATTGTACATTATAAATAAACCATGTTCTTCCTCTTATTTGACCGTTCCCGACATTTCACAATTGGCTTAGCATCGCACGAACAGAACCGCTCGAATCGGGTTCAATAAAAGGTAACGGCACGAGTCACGTGATACGCACACTGCTCGGGCGTACTCGATTGGCGTGGCTTGTGCGAGGTCCGGTCCCCGTTCCCATGGCAGCGTGGATACCAAAGGTACGTGCAGCATCGACCCGATACCCTTTTCCACGTTCGCTGCGGGGGTGGCAACTCGGCCTCATGGACATGAAGACCTGAGGGGAAAAAGGGGTTTAACCCCCCCCCCCCCCCCCTTTGTAACGTCGACGGGCTTCGGGAGAACCGCAACATATATATATATATGTATATATATATATATATATACACATACATATATACACACACACACACACACACACACACACACACACACACACACACACACACACACACACACACACACACACACACACACACACACACACACACACACACACACACACACACACACACAATTTATACCCCTTTAAAATATATTTTAAAATTTCTAATGTGCTGGCTCAATGGCCTAATAGATAAAGCATCAGACTCCCAAGCTGGGGATTGTGGGTTTGAATCCTGTTTGGATTGAATATTTTTTCCCCTTACTTTTTCCAAGTCTTTTATATCATCTTCAATAAAGTCTTGTACGATAAACAAATGTATTTTGTTTGTATTTAAAATGTATCTTCTGAAAAATGCCATGGGCATAGAAAAGGCCCCTTTATATGGGATGTGCCATGTGGCAAACAATAGAAAAGAAGGGACATTCTTGGGTAAAATGCCAGGGGGATAGAAAAGGTCCCTTTATACAAGGGTATGTGCCATGTGGCAAAGTAGAGAAAAGAAGGGGCATTCCATAGCCTGTACAAAATGTCGAACAATAGAAAAGAAGGGACATTCAAAAAATCTCGTGTGCATGTTCTTAGGAGGAACGAAGTAAAGGTCTGGAAAAGTTCATATAAAGGGGCGCCCTACATCTGGCAAATAAAATACTGTTGCGGTTTTGAGAGTGTAAATATAACATCATTAAAGGTTAAAAGTTTGCCCCCCATAGTTAGTCCACAAGCAACACGTAGGCCCATTAGAATTAGTTGTGTCATAGTATGTGTAAGAGTAGGCCATTTCCCTAGTGACATCTGCATTGTGTAAAGAAATAATAAGCTTAGGTCCTTTTCATTTTGCGGCCACCCTCCAATTTCCATCATGGGCATAATCGATCCCGCACCCCATTTGGCATCCCTCAATTTGTTACGCTTTGGGCTACCCGCGGCAAGTTTGTTACGCTTTGGCCGCCAGCAGCGTTCGCTGCCCTTGGTTTCGCTCGAAACTAGTCCAATGACATGAGGTAGGCCTGGAAAGAGGGAGGAGCGCGAGGACGAGGTGTGGCCGCATCAAGCAGCGTGTCAGAAGGCGGTGACTGAGGGCAACAGCCAACCAGAGCTCGGTGGGCATGGCTTGAGAGGGCGTGGTAAGGGCGCATCTAGCAAGTGCTGGAAGGTTCGCTGAGCAAGGCGATATAAGCCAGCACACAAAGCCAGGACTCGTGCAACAGGACTGGCTGCAGATGAGTTGATGCGCGGAGTTGAGATCAGATGAGAAGTGAGAGGCGCTCGGCGAGTTCACCCGAGATGAGAACAAATTGTATTGAAGGAGCGCATTGAGCTACGCAGTGAGATACTGAAGAGCGCATTGTTCGCGGTTATTGGAACTGTTCGCTTATTACGTACGTGGCTGAGCCGCGAGTGTAACCGCCACAGCCAGCCTACCATTGCCCTGTAATAATCCCGTGTGCGCCAAACGACACGAGGAGAATTACTGGCCGCTGCCGTCTGTTTCATCTGCTTCGCGGTGCGAGTTGGGGACCGGAGAACGAGCTGCCTGGATGCCATTCCTGGACCATCGACCTGTTCATCTGCAACCCCATGTGAGTGTGTCTGTGTGTGAACAGGCCCGTTGTCCAGGGATAAGTCAAGACTGTATAAGGCTGCACTGTGTATTCTGCTTCTTCTTCTTGATTGTACAAAGTGTAAATAAATTCTGTTATTCCTTTCTTCCAAATCCGACTGTTTCAGTCATTTCCATCATTGGGTAAGCGTGGCACGATTACAAACCGCTTGGATCAGGTTAGTCATTGCTAATGGCTCGGGTCACGGGTCGCTACCGCTCGGCGTTTCCACCAACACCTGTGATTCTGGCGGGGCTTATTTCCTCGTTTCTGGGCGGTGTTAGTACTTGGGTAATAGCGAATCCCTAGTCCTAAAACCCTACCTAACGCTGTCCGGGAAGGACGTCATCGGTCCCGGGTCCCGTCGGCTAGTAAAAGACAAGGGGACTAATCCCCCCCCCCCCCCCCTTGGTAAGGGGAAAGGCCGGCGCTGAGATCCGCAACAATACATTTACTTCTTCATGCAGCTGTATGAATCAAATTGTCGCCCCTTAAATTAGCGTTAGTCAGTACATGGTTGACATGCATGTGAAGTTTGAACCCGAACTGTTGCTTTTCCATCAGACCGAATTAAAAGAAACCAAGAATATATGATTACGCTCATCTAAAAGATGTTGTCTTGAGTGATGGCCATGTTACAGATGGTGGAGAATTAGTTATCCTACCGTCAACTCATATAGGTGGTCCACGAGACACGAGACATACATGCGCAAACTCTGGATGCTATGGCATCTGGAAGACCTGACCTGTTTATTACCTTTACCTGTAATCCTAAGTGGGAAGAAATTGAACAGGAACTCCAGCCTGGCCAAAAGTCTCAGCACCGACATTTCCGTTGCCAGAGGGTTTAGACAAAAAGTACTCAAGCTAAAATGCCTCATTAAAGGAGAGTCATGTCTTTGGCAAAATTAGATGCTTTTTGCACACCATTGAGTGGCAGAAATGAGTTCTACCTCATGCTCATATGTTGGTTTGGCCCAAGGAAAAGATTCATTCATTTGTGTAGAGATACCAGATCCTCCAGTGGATGAAGAACTGCTTGGGGTAATAAATAGTCACATGATTCATGGACCATGTGGAGCCATGAACCCAGGGTCACCATGCATGCAAGAAGGAAAGTGTACAAAAAAATACCCCAGAGGTTTTGTCCAAGCCACCGTTACTGGAGAAGATGGCCATCCTCAGTATAGAAGAAGAAAGCCTGAAGATGGTGGAATCAGCTATAAATAAGTGAGAAGAAAGTGAGTCGACAATAAATGGGTTGCTGCCCACTTGCCCATTGTTAAGCAAGATCTTCAAAAGCTCACATTAATGTTGAGTTTTGCAAATCAGTCAAATCAAATACATTTGGAAGTATGTACGTAAAGGATCTGGCATGGCAGTATTTGGCACCAACATTCATAGGAATTACGAAATTCTTTGTTACATTTACGAAATACAAAAATAGCACGATACATTCGTACCAATGAAGCCACATGGAGAATTTTCTAATTTCACATGCCAGAGGTATCCAACTGTTGTTCACTTGGATGTTCATCTTGAAAACCTTCAGAGTATATTTCATGGACGAAACTGTCGCAGCACAGGCTATTGCTCCAAAAGAGACCAAATTAACAGCTTGTTTCACACTCTTCCAGAAAGACAACTTTGTTCATACCCTACTCTACCCAGAAGTTTGAAAGTACTACACATGGAGTGCCAACAAATGGAAAAGGCAAAGTTTCGGTGACCCAGTTGAGGGTCATCCTTGAGTCAAGTCTGAGGAAGCCTGAGGAAGAGTGTACACCATCCATCCAAATCAGTTTGAATGCTTCTTATTTCACATGCTACTCCTCACAGTCAGAGGTCCAACTTCTTTTCCAGACTTGAAGATTTTTGAAGGCCGGAATATGACACATATAGTCAGGCATGCAGCATGAGACGACTCCTTGAGGATGATTGACACTGGAATGATGCTCTTACTGAGTCTGAGGGTAGTCAATCTCCATCTCAAATCAGAAGGCTCTTTGCTTCATTTTTGTGAAGTGGCTGATCCTCTGCAGCTGCGGACAGATCACAAAGAAGCAAATGAGTGAGGTCATTCTCTTATAGAGCACAGCATGAGTATCCAGAGGCAACCTACTCAGAAGCAATCTTCAATAGTTTTCACTCTGGTTGTTTGTTTGTTTGTTTTCTTGGTTGTTTGTTTGTTTGTTTTCTTAGTTGTTTGTTTGTTTGTTTTCTTGGTTGTTTGTTTTCCTGTTTGTGCGGGCTATATCTCAGCCATCCTTTGAGCTAGGAAGCTGAAATTTTGGCACAATAGTGAGCAAGTCCCTTGTCAAAAACGGTATTTTTTGTTTTTTGATTAATCAATTAAGCTCACATCCAGATCGAGGACAAAGTGTTGACAATGGGAGGCAAACTGCTGAAAGAATATGGCCTACCTGAGACATACAAGGAGGAAGATCATGCTTTATCACGAGACATGTCGAGGGAACAGTTCATCGACGAGAATGAGTCAAAACTAAACATTAGCCCGAAGGCAGTTTACCTTTAAGTGCTGAAACTAATAAACTCCAAACAGGGTGGACCGATATTCTTGGATTCTCCAGGTGGCACTGGCAAGACCTTTTTTTTTTTTTTTCTTTCTTTTATAAACCTGTTGCTTGCCAAGGTGCGCCAGCAGGCGAAGATTGCCTTGGGGGTTGCTTCTTCAGGCATTGCAGCCACATTGCTCTCTCAGGAGGAAGAACAGCTCATTAAACTTTCAAATTAAACCTTAAACAAGACAACCCAAAATGCAATATCTCCAAAAGGTGCAGCAAGGCTTAAGTGCTTCAAAAGACTGTGCTGATCCCAATTACTTGGTCTCAACCCATACAATTCATAAATCCTCTGTAACCAGCCTTCATTGGCACCAGCTCACCTGCTCACCACCCATTTTTACCTCTACAGCCATCGCACAATGCCTTAGTGAGCACGCCAACAAAGGGAAGAGATTCGGCGAAAGCGACGACTCACACCATCATCAGGACTTGACCTAGAATCGCCCTGCTTTTCCCATGGCCAGTTAGTTCTATGTTAGCTGCTCTAGAGTAGGAGCTGAAAAAAAATCTCTTTGCTTTAAATTTGTAAGACAAAAAAAATAGTGTATACAAAGAACCTTTACAGTAAGTCAATAAATTACCATGTAAATAAATCACGAAATCAGTTACATAAATTTTCATCTGAGCAACGCCAGGTATTCTCCTACGTGTTGTAAAATATACTTTTTCATTTACATCCCAACTGAGCCTCACAGATGGATATGCAATATGTTTGTGAATTCAAACATGGTGTCTTTTGATTTAACCAGTAAGCAAAGTGATTATTGTACACCGCTCCTTTCCTATGCCATCTCCAGGAGCTGCATATCGTCATTGGCGGGCACCGAAGGGGGCTCGGCAATGACGCACGCTGAAAGGGAGTACTCAGTTTTCACTCTGGTTGTTTTCTTGCTTCCTTGTTTTCTTGGTTGTCTAGGCAATATCTCAGCCATCCTTTGCGCTAGGAAGCTGAAATTTCGTCACAATAGTCAGCAAGTCCTTTGTCAAAAACTGTATTTTTTGTTTTTTGATTAATAAATTAATTGATGAGTTATTTAATTATTAGCGATTAATTAAGTACTTATTTATTTCCTTTCTCTTCTGGCCATGATCCCAGGCACCTTTTGAGTTAGGAAGATGATATTTGGACATGCCAATAACCAAGTGATTTGGCTGTAAAAGATATTTTTGATTTATTGATTAATCAATTAATCAATTAAACAATTAATCGATTCATCGATTAATTATTCGATTAATGACTAAATATATATATATATTTTTAAGTTACAGATTCTGATGAAATGGTGGTGGTTGATGTATTCTATTAGCCAATTGATTAACTATTTAATTTTTTAATGATTATTATTTATTTATTTTCATTATTAATCATTTATTTATTTTCTTTCTCATCTGGGCAATATCTCAGGCACCTTTTGAGCTCTGAAGCTAATATTTGGACATGACAGTGACCAGGTGATGTGGCCATAAAGGATGTTTTTGATTTATTGATTAATCATTTCATTGATTAATTATTTATTGATTAATCAATTAAATATTAAATTTTTTATTAATGACTTTAATTAAATTTCTAAAAGATACATCTTCGGATGAAGCACTCGTGGTTTAGTTATGCTATTAGCCAATTGATTAAGAAAATATTTTATGATAATCTTTTATTGATTTTAATTATGCAATTAATCATTCAATTATTGTACACCTCTCCCTCCCAATGCACTCTCTATGAGTGGCACTGCGGCAATGCCGCTCTGTGGGATATTTAATTATTTGGCATGGGGGCGGTGTACTTTGAATGTATGTGTACTTGTCGTAAATGTCATTTCCCCCCTCCCACCACCATCTCCTCACCTTTTATCATGTATTACTTGCAAAATCGAAGATTTTTCAAGTCTATTGGTCGGTTGCGTTTGTTATTCTGTCTGTTTGTCTATTTGTCATCGACCTACAGGTCACAATTCTGAACCGATCGTCATGAAACTTCACCAAGTTGTAGAGGTCGTCACAATTGAGAAACGAACTATTTTTAGGGTCAAAAGGTCAAAGGTCAACTTAAGGTCAAACTTCTAAAATCATCATTTTTTCATCTGAAAAATCGTCACTTTTCATCCTATTGACTCGAGCTTTGATCAAGATCGTCAATTTTAATATTGATGAATAGGACAATTTGCTGTATCAATGGAAACCTTTCCGGGGGCGGGGGGGATTTTGCAAGTATCGTGCTCTGCATGACGTCTTCTTGTTTGTCTGTTGGTTTGGTGAAAAAACAACATGCTGTTCATTATGCCCGGCCACATCTTTAAAGCTCCAAACGCAAGGTATAGAATATAGATACAACTTTGTGTAAGAAGTAACATGGGCTAGGTGGCCACAGCCTTAGAGACTGTTTTGAGTCCGCAAAGTGATGGGAAAGTGATCAATATAGCAATTTTTGGCAAACAGAATGACCAATTGGTCCATCAGCAAAGTGACCGGTAGCCTCTGCTTGTAAAGGATACTTTCAAAGAGCTGGGATTGGCAAAGATGGGCATGTGTTGATTTCTACAACAAGATAGATTTTATTTTTTTTGGCCTTTCAATCCTAAATGTACAGTAAGGAATTCTGCACTTACCGATGAAAGGTTTTCAGGACCCAAATATTTCAAACTTTTACTGTCGGGAATATTTTATTCACGGATCCTCAATCAAATTTAATATATGGGATTTGACACCTGCAAGCAGAGGTTGCTGCCCATTAACGATCACAACCACCTTTCCTTCTGCAGCTCTCATCTATATTATAAAAGGAGCCATATTTGTCTGTCTGTTTGTCGTGTTACAACTTGAGAACGGATTAACGGATTTCAATAAATCAAACTACGGTGGATTCGGGTAACTCCCGGGAGTGTTTTTGTTCCAATTTATTTATTTATTTTACTCTTTTTTTTCATGGGTACATGGAGCCTGGTGTTGGCTTTAGGGTTAGGGTGCCGGCTTGGGATCCGAGGATCCTGGGTTCGAATCCCGGTCGATCGCTGAATTAACGTCGGGGGGTTGACTCAGCCTGTTCATCCTTCCGAGGTCGGCAAATTGAGTACCAGTTCACTGGTAATTCCCTGTGTGTCGCAAAAGGCGACTAACAGGGTTGGTGGCAGGAAGAGCATCCGGCCGTAAAACATTGCTTCAAAAAGGGGACCACGGTGCCCAAAAAAGGCCAGCCCCTGCTCTGCGGGAAAAAATGGCCTCTAAAGGTGGTTGTTTTCATGGGTACATGGACACACGTGTCAAAACTGCAAATGCCAACACGTGATGTTGGTTATCCCTGCACAGAGAGCAGGATCTCCCAGGAATCCTTCCCCCCCCCCCCCCCCCCCCGCCCATAGATTAGCTATCACAGCAAAGATTGGTATTTCCGTCAGCGAAGCGATGGGTCTTATATTCTAGTTATGATAAAATGAAAGACAATGGATTAAGAATAATGTTCAATAACACGGTGTATATGATAGACGGAGCACAGACCCGATATCCAGATTGAGCGGATAAGCACCGGCTTTGGTCTTCCTTTCAACATGAAGCCTGTAGACCGCCAGTAGAGCACATTGTTACCAGCCTGGAGTTCGACCTGTACATATAAAGCGCACATCAAGGGAGTATTGGAAAATGCCCTCTCCAAACAAAATTTTTGTCACACTGTTAATGCTTTGAGCCAATGAATACTATTCTTTAGATCAAATCCAGTAAGTACAGAAATGTGAAAAGGAACAAAGAATGCATTGTGTGAGGAAGGGACGTGGAAAAGTGAAGGCAAACAAGTGACTCAGTTATTTGGATGGACATAGGATTTCAGCATTTGATTTAAACAAAACAACTTTAGTCTGTCATCTTTTGAAGCAGAAGTGTCTTGTTAAATCACGTATTGCTGATGGTGTGCTTTGATCCATTTCCATGGAGCTGCCATCATCGCCAAGACAGATTTCTTGCAACATTGCTTATTAGCACTTAGGATAGATACTCACTTTGGTCGAGTATAAATTGCAGTACAAATTTTTTGCGGTTTAAGCCCCTGTCACACCTTGACGATTTAGCCAGCGTATGCCGATGTATCAAAATTGAGTGCTGGTGTAAGTCATACGCTGGCATACGTCGACAAATTTTGTGCATGCACAAAATTTGTCGACGAGCTCGGCGTACTACGACGTATGCCAGCGTGCTTCAGCGTGCTCTTAACGTATACAAAACTTACCCATAACGTATTCGACGTGTGCCAGCGTATTCGCCAAACTTTTCATACGTCGGCATACGCTGGCTAAAACGTCAAGGTGTGACAGCGGCTTTAACAGTAGTGGGGGCTACATAATCGACAAAACAAGGAAGGGAAAGAATAAATAGGAAGATAGGAGAGAAGAGGGAAGGAAACAGTAACCTGCAAGTATGATGGGTTAGGTAAGGTTCATGGGTGTAAGAAATATCATGGGTAGGGAGGTGGAGGACAAGACACAACATGGTTGTGCACAGCCTTGAAGCCATAGAATGAAGAGTAGGATTGAATGGCCTCCAGAAGGCACTTCCATAAAAGGGGAAAAAAGAACAACAAAACAGTTGTGGTGTGCAGCAAGAAGGGATTTTGGAAGTTTCACCAGGAGGGGTTAATGGAAGAACATGTACTTCCTGGAGTTGTTGGGCAGGATCATCAGTAGGGTGAGAGAGCAAGATAAATTAAATAAATAGATGGCCTTCTTTTTTTAAAGATGGGGGGGGGGGGGAGTGTGGGAACCTGAGGGCAACAGAACTTGTGCTCCATCCTCATCACGAGAGATTCATTTTTCACAGAATCCAGGAGAGACATGTGATGGTGGGACAGCCCATCGGAGAGAGAAGTACACTATTGGGCTATACGGTCAAAACCCTTGAGGCTGTTAATGGTCCTGGATTTTTATGCCTCCACCGTCGAAGTAGCCAGAGACATTCTGGTTTTGGGCTGTCCATCTGGTTGTCCGTCCGTGATAGGTTTTCATAAACGTGATAACTTGAGAATGACTGAAGGGATCCAAGTCAAACTTGGTGCAGTCTGTATAATGATGCCAAGATGAACTGATTAGATTTTGGGGTCAAGAGGTCAAAGGTCAGAGGTCATGTCAGGTAAAAATCTGATAACTTTAGAACAGCTGAAGGGATTTAAATCAAACTTGGTACAAGTATGTATCATGATATAAATATGAACTGAGATCTTTGGGCCAAAAGGTCAAAGGTCAGAGGTCATGTGAAGTAAAAATTATTCCATTAACGCTGTAACTTAATAACGGATGAAGGGATCAAAGTCAAACTTGGTACAAGTATGTATAATGATGTATCAATATGGGCGGAGGCATATCGGTCGACGTCAAAGAGTGTCGTTCTAGTTCAAGAGTGATTTGGAAAGCCTAAAGATGCCTCTTCTGCAGCTAGCTTTGGAGACCAGCTTTTCTACATGGTCAGACCAAGAAAGTTCATGGCTGATGATGAGGCCAAGAAGTGCAAGAGACAGAACATCTTCCAGTGGGTGACCATGGAAATAAATAGGTCGGTCCGTTTGATGATATTTCCAAAGCTAGTGAAGAGCTAGTTAATTCCCCAAGAATTGGCGTATTTTTCCTTTTCCCCTTGTAATACAACCTTCGCCTTCACCCATTCCCCCTCCCCCCCCCCCCCCCCATCTCCCACTGAAAGCAAAGTTATGCGATATATATATATATATAATTTTATTTTTTAAATAAGGGTCCACGCCCCCTCCCTGTATTAGAGTGTTAGGGTAAGGGCTAAGGAGTCTTGAGTGTTGCCCGTGAGAGGGCCCCATTTAGATATAGTGAGGTTAAAGTTGTAGAACTACTGGGAGTGGACACTTGTGTGGGCCTCAGAGTGAAGCTGAAAAATCAAGAAACAGTCACTTTAACATAGGGACTGAAAAATCGTTTCTTGGCTTCTACTGGACAAAATTGGCTGCAAATTTCAGAAGTAAATTACTAAAACCATGGGGGCTATGACATTTTATGTCTTTTTCTCCTGGTTTCTTTTGCCAGATGATTACTCAAATGACATTAACTGACCATTCCTGCATTGTTGTTCAACTAACGACCTGGAGGCATTTATTATTAGTTCATGAATTTGTGCATTTTTTTTTTTTTTTTACTTGCAAAATCAAAGATTTTTCAAGTATATTGGCTGGTCTTGGTTATTCTTATTCTGTCTGTCTGTCTATCTGTCTATCGCCTAAAGGTCACAATTTTAAACTTACCTTCACGAAACTTCACCAGATGGTAGAGTTGGTCATAAAGAAGAAACCTATCGATATTGAGGTCAAAGGGCATCTTGATGTCAAATTTCTAAAATTGTGATTTTTCATGTGGTTGGCTTGAAAATTGAACAGCATTTGCATATCGAGTCACTAAATTTGGAAACCAACTATTTTTGAGGTCGAAAGTTTAAAGGTCAAACTTCTAATCAATTTTCATCTGAAAATCATCACTATTAATCCAATTGACCCAAGCTTTGATCAAGATCGTCAATTTTAATCTTATTGAAATGGACAATTTGATGTATCCATTGCAACTTTTTATTTTGGGGTGGGGTGGATTTTGCAAGTATCGTGCTCCCCGTGACGTCTTCTTTTTTCTGCATTGTTGAATTTTTTTTTTTTTTTTTTATCTCGGCCACCAAGTCTGTATACTTGTTCACCGTCACAAGGCCAATTCCATGAGGAGCAGCAGATAGATGCGCAAGAAGGAATCTTTAATTCTCCAATTGACGATTCAACACAAATCCAAAACCTGTGACTAAAGTGCAGAGAGAAAGGATTCTGAATCAATCAAATGGTCTCCGCCACCAAAGGTGGACGGAGGTTATTTTTTCACCCCTGTCCGTCTGTAAACAGGATATCTCAAAATGTTATGGACGGATTCGGACAAAACCTGGTGGATGGTTGGGTGTGTGACAAGGAAAAATTGATTCGATTTTGGTGAAGATCCAAATGTGAGAGTTTAAAGAAAAATTAAAGTGTTTCTTCACCATTAAGAGTTGGGGCCAAAAATGATGTAGAGCACGATATCTCAACAGGTTGTGGACGAGTTATGACAAAACTAGGTGGATGAGTTGGTTAGGTGACAAGAACAAGCAGATTAGATTTTGGTTCAGGTCCAGATCCAGATCCGGCCTTTGTGGCATACAAAACGTAAACTGTTGAGCCTGGCAGAGCTATGCTCTCTTCCGAATGCCGCACTAATCTAGTTATCGAGTTATCTGGTTCCATCACGTCATAGCCAATTTCTGATGACACAATCATGATCAGATTTCTCCAAACATCCCTATCCTGCACTGCTTCCCAAAGCTCTGGAAGAGACAGCAAAATGGTGTATGCAGCTCAAATAGAATAGGTCATTGAAATTGGGTTTCTGAACGCATTTCCTTATCTATAATCGTGCGACCTTCTCATCACAAGACAAGCATGTTCACATACTCATTTTCAACAACACTGTACACCACCATCTTGGCATCCCAATTCGTATCCGTGATCTTTATAACAACCCGACCTCACTCAACCATCAGACTTTCAGGATACTGCATTTCCTCCACTCCTCTATCTCTTCTCTCCTTGTTTATTAATTCCCTTGCTGGTTTTATGCAACAATAGCCCCAATGACCCACTATCGGAAAGCTGCATTTTCAACCTCTATCGTCTTGCTCTTCCATGAAAGCAATTAACTAGAAAATTGGACTTTGTGCAAAAAAAAGAAATCAGTTCAAGTTGCATATCAGTAATCAAATACATCAATTTATTGAATTAACTAGGTTAATGCTTGGAACAAATGAGATATCTTTGCCCAATACCAATCATGACTTGTTATCCTTGGGCAAACGGTTTGACGATCATGGTAACGGCACGAAGAACTCACACTTGCATTGGTTTTCACACGTGTCCAGCAAGCATGCCTAGAATTCTTGCCTTCAAGTGGAAATTAGGGTTTACCAGTCCTTGGAGAATAGTATGGCAACGAAGGGAATGGTTGTATGAGCAGCCTAAGGTTGCAAGTCCTCAGCTGTCCCAATCAGTTGGAATATTGAGAGGAAAAGGTTCGTCATGGTGGGCCCATTTGCAGGATATGACAATTTACTCTACTCTGAAGTTGTGTTGCACCCTGGAGTGATGTGTAAAAATAAATACGTAAATAAATTCTGGTCACAAGTGTGAAGGTGTGTCATAATATTCATGGGTAATGACCGAAAAAGCAGTGAGGTCTCATGTTTAGGATACTCGTGTTGAAAAATAATGACAAATGGTCTTCATTCATTGCTACGTCTGTGCCCTCTCCTTGCCCTCACTCTGTTTCACAAACATAATGCAGAACCAAAAACAACGCCTTAATTGTAGATGCCAAAACAATTGAAAAAAAAATGATGACAATGAGGAATACACTTACATTTCGTGTTTGCCATTCACCATTTTGTGTGTGTGGAAGCCACCTACTGTCTGTTTCACTTGTGACCGCTTGGCACTGATCATTCTGTACCTGCAAATACACATTTACAAGATGGTTGCAGTCAGCACGACCTGCAACTCAATTAAAGCCACTGAAATAATTCACCTAATTGTAGAGCCCAGAGAGAAGGAGGGGAAAGTATGCAGTACCAATTAGTGTTTATGAAGGGTATTTGCAAAAATAAATAAATGAAAATTTTATATTAGAAGGAATGAGGGAGGGAGGCTGACAGGATGGCAGGATGGCCAAGAGGTGGGTACACCCACCTTTAAGCTGTCTCACCTGGGTTCAGATATCAGCCCAGCTATAAACTGCCATCCTGGTGTTTCACAGGCAGGGTGATTAGTCAGTGTGTGTGCCGTAGTCCCTCGGATGGACGTTAAATGGGAATCCTGTCTGCCTGCATTAGTTGGTGGATGTTAAAGATCCCATGGTGTCCTTCGTGAATAGGAGGTGAACTATCTACAGCACCATTGCCATATTCCAAATTCCTGCCCTAACCTGATGGGAACATGTATGTATTGTCCTTTGGATGGCTCTATTAAGATAGTGTGTCCACGGATGGCTAATCGAGCTTACTTTGAGGCATTGTCCAAATCAATGGCGGATCATACGCGAGACGGAATGAAGAATGCCGACTCACCTTTACGGCCGCCGCACGCAGGCGTCTTCCCCTGCAAATTAATAAATCAAACCAAAAACGGAGTTGATGTACAAAAATAAATGCGGCTTTATTGCCGGACCCCGAGAACAAAGAAACACACCAGTAAGAACTAAACCCCTATATCGGGACGTCCCCACACCAGACTTCTACAACGGACACAGGAAGAATGAATAAAAGAAACCGTTGTGTTTGTGGATGCGTCTTATCTTTCTGGGTGCAGCATCCGTCAGGAATCGTCGGCTTCCGAGCTCTTCGTCCAACCACAGCTCCGGTTGGCGCAAACCGCTCGGGTGATGGCGTGAACACCGGCCTCGCTGAATGGTCCATCCCACGCCACAGCACTCGCACGCAGGCACCAGGAGCCAGAACACCCGGGGAGGATGATCGTCGGCGCTCAACAAGCGAAGGTCCAAACGGGAACGAGAAGGCAAGAAGGGAAGAGAGAGAGGGAGGTCTGGCCAGGAAGAATCCAAAAACGAGAAGAATGAAGAAATGTCGGCCAGCGAGTGGTTTTACTGGCTGTCTTGTGACGTCAGCTCTCGTCCCCTCCAACCAGTGCGTCGCTTCTTGGTAGACTTTCGCGCCCTCCTCACTGATTGGCCGAGCGCTTCGCGCCTTTGGTGTTACATCATCGTGTGGCACGTCGTCGTCGGTGGCCAGTGTGGAACGTCCTTCATCTTCCCTACTCTGCCAATCAGCAACCTGCTTCCTACTCGCTCCTCCCCCCTGTCAATCACAAGTCTTTCTGGGCATGGCTATTTCCTGTCTGCACGATGTTTGCTTGCCGTGGTGCAATACTGCGCAGCTGCTTCCGGTCTGTTCTTCCGTCGGTTGCTTTGTTATTGTGGTGGGGGGGGGGGGGGGTTAATTAATGTGTGCGCTATTGGGTCTAACTAATGTCTATGGGTGTGTTGCGATACGGGACACCGGGATGATCACACCGGGTTCATGGTTCGACATACCGGGGAGTTAGCATAATCCCTACTCTACCTACCACAGGGCCATCCTTGTATGAGCACAGATATACACATCCAACAAACCAGGCTAGACAGGTCCCTGACTTACTTACATCGAGATGGTTCTTCTTCTTCTTCGCAACATCGGAGCACCTACCTATGCAGATCTACCTGGATCTATATATGCCCCTACCCAAAATTCATAACAGTATAATGTTGTAGAAATTCCTGCCCTAACTTGGCCCGCTGGTTCGTTAAAGACTTGGGCTAAACTTCCCCAGGCCAACCCCACAAGAACATGGGAATAATTTTGACTATTAAAGAAGACATTAGGGGGAATGGCTTGAAGTCATTTGCAAAGGGGACTATTTTATCATACTAAAATACGCAATTTGGCGTCGTACGTATGTATGTATGTATGTATGTATGTATGTATGTATGTCCCCTCAAATGTATACCAATCAGAGCTGAGAATCTGGTCACATGACAGGGTAATGTCATTATGGCATACGCGGCTGACTCCACACACCACCATTTTGATTTATATGCCGTTCATGCCGAACGTATTGTCGAACCTCTCATATATCACAATCGCCATGCTCTACCTGTACGTTTTTCATTTAGTGTGAAACACAAACAAACCGATTGTGAAAATGACCATCAAATATCGAAAGCATCGGCGTTACGTCTCTTCCAACAATGCGGTACGTATAGGCCTTAGGCATTATTACTCACCTTCCGCTTAGGACAAATTAAACCCAGGTTTCTTAATACAGTGGTATCGTTTCAGTAGTATCGTTTTCGTAGTAATAATAATATTATAGTAAATATAACCATAACACTTTAATCCCAATGTCATGAATGGAAAGTTGATGGATTGAAGCGGTGTTGAAGCAGAAGTAAGGAATTCACCTCGGTTTTTAAAAAATAATATAATTTTCATTATAATAACGTAACGTTATTATTATAGTAAATCTAATCATAACACTAATCCCTTTGTGGTGACTGCAACATTACTGGAGGTTAAATAGATATCTACTCTATATTTATATATATAAAAGAACGTTTTTGTTTGTTTGTTTGTTTGTCTGTACGCGCTAATCTCCTGAACGGTGAAAGATAGGAGGAAACCTCTCAAACAAAAAATGTCGGGACGGACCCCGGGAAGGTTATAGGCTCGGTGGTGAGGCCGGTCGAGGCCGCCTCAGCTGGACCGATTTCGCAATTAAAAGCTGAGCTGAATTATAGTAGTCAATCTTCTACGGCCGTGAGTAAAAGCTGAATTATAGTAGTCAATCTTCTACGGCCGTGATTAAAAGCTGAATTATAGTAGTAAAACCTACAGTATGTACAGAAGATTAAATTCATTCAAAAAGAACCCGGGCAACGCCGGGTGCATTCAGCTAGTCTTATATATATTAAAGTAGTGGAAGTTTTTCGTCCGGCCGTCATGCTACGTCATTACGTATATGATGTCATTACGGCGTAAACCCGCTCACTTCAAGAGCGGCAGGAAAGGTCATTCCTCTTTGGGGTATATAGATTACAGTCTCTCTATGATCGGGTCTCAAGAACATTGGGTGTGTTCATTTACCAAGGTTCTTGTGGAGAGATCGCCAAGTGGTTAAAGCATTCGAGCAAGCACTCCATGCAAAACCCTTAAGCAACGGCCGGCTTGGCAAGCGCTAGCTAGCTGCTTGGTAAATGAGCACACCTCCAACCCTTGTGGGGTATATAAATTATAGTAGATCTTCGCTCAGTTCTGCAAGTAACACTTACCTAATGGATGTCACGTTTCCTCCAAATTTCTTTGTTTAATGTTATAAACAGCATTAGCAACTGTTTAAAAAGCGAATGATGCGTTTTTGTGGTTTATAATATTTTACAAGCCCGGCTACGCTGCTGTTAGACTTTCGGTCTTGTTTTTAAAGTCCTTGGAAAGACTCGTTTTGTATATCCGAACTTTATCCCTCTTTTATCTCGTCTTACATTTGTCAGACAATAATCTAATCAATTAGAGATCAGCAGAGTGATGCAGCAGCTGCCTGAGTGACATTGGGTTGAGCTATTGTTCAACACAATGTAGCTTCATCTGCAAAATGTAGGAGAGGATTTTCCAAAGCATTGGATAGGTCATTTATGTAGGAACAAAATTGGGCCAAAAACACTGCCTCGAGGAATTCCAGCCTCCACTAAGAGAGGGAGTAGAGGGTTCCATTGATAGTAATGTGTTGACTGTGTGAATGGATCAAGTCAGAAGGAAAGGTATGAAGGCGGTCTTGTATCCCACAGGCAACGCGCTTTCCAAGCAGACCAGTAAGGCAAACTGTCCAATGCCTGACATGTGTCCAAGGAGATAGTACTGACCTCTTGCTTAATATTTATTGCCTCCAACCATTCGGGAGAGAGGAGCAGCAGCATTTTTCACAGTGGAGTGACCGGGACAGAATTCAAAACGAATGGTCAGTTACCAGCTTCTTTGAAAAGAGTAAAGGATGACATCAGTAGCAATGATGGATTGATGGATCAGCAGAACCCTCATTGACCCCCACTTCATATTTCTCCCATCACAACTCTTCTTATGCCTCCGCCTCCTGACAAAAGGCCTACCCTCCTCCCACCCTCACCCCCCCAAAAATGTAATCTCCCTCTGGTTCTCCTCAGCTCCTAAATTGGTTATCACCCCCACTTGCACCCGACCAAGCATCATATTATAGCTGAGCAAATGTGTCCTATTTTGTTTCTGTTTAAGGCCACTCTGCAGTCAAAATATCAGATTTCTGAGCCTTTGCTTTGGTGCAGCATAATAGCTCAATTGGGAGTGTGTTCACCTAAGAGTTGTTTATTCTCGGTTCGTTCCCTGCCACGATTTGATTCGTTGGGACAAGGACATTAGGAAACACCGCTGTGCTTTTACATTGAAATTACATGGCCATTAGTATACCAAGCAAAATGTTTTGATCCGAGGATGTAAAACTCTGCCTTTTAAAACCCGCACTGCCACATCAGTTACAGTTTTAAGCCTCTTTTCATAGTTGCTTCTTCTTAATTTTTACTATTCCTTGTAAAGGGTTTGCACTTAAAATGAAACAGGCTACACTCGAAAGAACTCGAATATAATTTGTTCCTGTGACGTCAGCATGGAATGTCAAAGAAGCCAATCAGTGAGTGGTTCATTGTACGATTCCCAATTGTACGTAGCTGCTGTGAGTATGGCACTGGAATTATGGATCAAATAAACATCTTTTGCATTTGTTGCTTCTTGTACAAAATATCCAGTTGGATGTACTTTGTGATTTCTACACTTCAGTTTGATATCGATCTTTTAAGCATAAATTAGTAAAAGAAGCAGATTAACAGACTGCACCAACCGAAGACCAAACAAAACGAAATAAGCTTTTTTTATGCCGCTTCTTCAGGAAATGCTTTCAGCGTTCCAAATCAACAATGCCGATAAGGAAACAATGCCTTCACATTGTAGTGTCTTGCCACGTCGGCAAACAAGCAAACACGCAACTCTGCATGCACAATGAGGAAGCTGGCTGTTCTCAACATGTTATCTCAACAACAACTGAATGTTATCTCAACAAACACCTGGCCTTAACAAAAAAAATAATAATAATAATTGGACTCGGTCCTGACAAAAGGCTCATGGCCTAAAAGCGAGAATATTACCTCCAACCACATCGCAACATAAAACAACAGCATCCGTGACTATCACAAAGCCACATCTGCCCAAAACACTCACTTAACTAGAATGGCACTCGGTAGAGCGCATACCTCCGCCAGGCTGAACAATTTGTTTTGTATCCCAATGACAGGCCGGATCTGGATTTGGACCTGAACCAAAATCTAATCGGCTTGTTCTCGTCACCAAACCAACTCGTCCACCAAGTTTAGTCATAACTCATCCATAACCTTTTAAAAATATCATATTATATAATCACTTTGCACCCGATCCCTCAGCCGTGAAGAATCACTTAAAAATTAAATAATTCTGGTATCCGAATCCATATTCAGATCTTCACCAAAATCGAATCGAATCGTCCTTGTCAGACACCCGACCTCTCCACAAGTTTCATCCGAATCCGTCCACAACTTTTTGAGATATCCTGCTATGTATCGTTTTTGTCCCTATCTCAAAATGGTGAAGATTTCACTTTAAAAATTATACTAGCCGGTTCCGAATCCGGATCTTAACCAAAATCTAATTATTTCGTCCTTGTCACATATACTACCATTCTGCGAAATTTCGTCCGAATCCGTCCACAACTTTTTGAAATATCTTGTTCACAGACAAACAGACAGACAGTTGTGAAAACATAACCTCCAACCACCTTCGGTCATGGATGTAACTAGCAAATGGAAGATTTAGACTGGCAATCCAAAACAATTAGCTAATAAAACTCTGTGTGAAGGTAACCGAACCCTTCGACATAAGAGTGTCGAAGGACCAACTTCCAATGCAGTAATTACACGATACCCCAATGTCCCCCACTCAAAACAAGTCTTCCTTTATCGAACGAGGACTGACAACTGTGTTTGCCATGGTTACACAGGGGAGATAAACAGCACAGTACAAGATGTCCACATCACTTGCTGTTTTTACAACTGTTAATTTCTCATACGGATGGGATATCTACCAAAGGTAAGGGAAGGTTAAGAGGGTCCCACTCACATGGTAACATCAAACCAGGTCCTTCATCTGCCTAAAAACGGTTTTAATTTTTTCAAGGTCACACTACAGTTTGAGCCGGCTTGGAAAGTAATGAATATCTAACATTCAATATCGTCATCAAAATGTTTTCAACTGTTAAAAACCCATGGAGTAATCTCTTGCACCATCATAAGTATACTGCGAAATATCACACCCAGTAACTTAACTATGGTACATTCAGTCCAGGAACCATGATGACCAGATACAGTGCATTCAGAAAGTATTCAGACCCTTTCACTTTTTTCACATTTTGTTATGTTGCAGCCTTTTGCTGAAATCGTTTGAATTCATTTTTTCCCTCATCAATCTACACTCAATTCCCCATAATGACAAAGAGAAAACAGGATTTTAGAAAGTTTTGCAAATTTATTAAAAAGAAAAAACTGAAATATCACATTTACATAAGTATTCATACCCTTTGCTATGACACTTGAAATTTAGCTCAGGTGCCTCCCACTTCTCTTGATCATCTTTAGAGATGTTTGTACACCTTGATTGGAGTCCACCTGTGGTAAATTCAATTGATTGGACATGATTTGGAAAGGCACACACCTGTCTATATAAGGTCTCACAGCTGACAATGCATATCAGAGCAAAAACCAAGCCATGAGGTCCAAGGAACTGCCTGCAGAGCTCAGAGACAGGATTGTGTCGAGGCACAGATCTGGAGAAGCCTACAAAAAAATTCTGCTGCATTGAAGGTTCCCAAGGGCACAGTGGCCTCCATCTATCTATAATTCCATTAATCTCTGTGTGTATGTGTGTTTGTATGTGTGTTTGTATGTGTGTATGTTTGTCTGTGACCGCTGTTTCTCGACAACTACCGGTCCGATATACTTGAAACTTGCCAGGTATATTGCTGGGGACCCGAGGATGTGCCTTTTCAAGGTTTGAAATTAATCGGACAAGTACTTACCGAGCTATGGCGATTTAGCCGTTCGCCGTTCGCTTTGGCGTTGCGAATGGACCAAACCATTGCATGTAAATAGAGGGGGGGGTTCTGTGGTCGTTGCGAATGGACCAAACCATTCATGTAAATAGAGGGGGGGGGGGGGGGTTCTGTGGTCGTTACTGCCACGTGGTTTCAAAGTTTTTTTTTGTTGTTGTTGTTTGCACGCATGTTTTTTTGCACCCACGTACGGGCACGCCCTAGGATGTTTACACACACACACCCCTACACAAAAATTTTTTTTTTTTTTTTTTGGCAAGGAACGGGCACCCACGTACGGGCACGTCCTAGCTTATATATAGTACGGGCATGCCCTAGTAATTCTTAAATGGAAGAAGTTTGGAACAACCAGGACTCTTCCTAGAGCTGAACACCCGGCCAAACTGAGCAATCGGGGGAGAAGGGCCTTGGTAAGAGAGGTGACCAAGAACCCGATGGTCACTCTGGCTGAGCTACATAGATCCTGTGTGGAGATGGGAGAAACTTCCAGAAGGACAACCATCACTGCAACACTCCACCAATCTGGGCTTTATGGTAGAGTGGCTAGACGGAAACCAAACAGTTCAATTTTGGTTTCATTAGACCACAGAATCTTGTTTCTCACAGTCTGAGAGTCCTTTAGGTGCTTTTTTGCAAACTCCAAGCGGGCTTTCATGTGTCTTTCACTGAGGAGAGGCTTCCGTCACTGAGGAGAGGAGACTTTGTCAATGGAGACATAATAAAGACTTTAAAGGCTGTAGAAAAAAAAAAACATTTTGGAAGTTTACCGCCGTTGATGCACCGTATTTCACACCACCTTATTTAACACGTTAAATTCGTTATTTGTGCCAGTCGAGTCCTTTTTGACGTCCCTAAAAACAGTTCCTTTCCTATTTGGAATCATTTTCAATTTTGTTAGTCTACCAGACAGACAAACAACTACCTCACTCCTGTCTGCGCATGCATGCTTGGGAAGATATTCCATCCAATTTTCAAAAAATCATACCCAAAGTACTGCTAAACTGCTGTTCCATGTTCCAATTGGTGTTCCACAGTATTAAAAAAAAACATAGACCGACATCTGTAGACAGACTGATGGAATGGACCCATTGCTTAACTCCACCTTTCGCTTCACCCACGGGGTAACGAGATGGTAAGAATTCCAGGCACAGCACATGGAAATGGTAAATACCTCGTTTGAGGGATCTAACAGAAGACAAATATGCCCCCGTCACCACCACCCTCCCTACTACCCCCCTCTCCGATCATTCGTTTCATTAAACAAAGAAAAAAAGTGAATGCATCAGGTACTTACAAAAAACTCAAAGAAGATACTCGCATCGATGTACTGGTACTCAAAGCTGACTCTACCAGGCTTTTTCAAATCGACCGAGTAGACGAGCGATGCCGTGCATTCGTCCACATTGGAGGCGACCACATGCTGCCACGGCATCCAGTGGGAACTGAGCAGGGCGAGATCAAAAGTAGCAGAAATGTCCTAGGCAGCTCTGACAGCACATCCAAGATGTCATATTTTGATAAAATAAAAACATTTAGGCAAACACAGGATGCTTTCCCCCAATGTCCTAATGGGTTCGGTAATGAGTAATGACAAACAGCAAGAGGCCCAATATATTTTCAATGCCTTTCAAGATGCAACAATAACGACAAGAAAATAAATAAATAGTTATGGTTTGGAAGATCCGTATTCAAAACAAAGCAACACCAACGAGAACAGTAGCCCAATCCAACGTTTCAACCACAGACTTGTTTTTATCCGGGTATATGCAGGCATCGTGTGCCAGGTGTGCTAGCACCTGCTTAAGGGTGAGGTTTCTTTTTCTATTTGTATGCAATATTAAGCTCCATTTATCAATTCAATTAAAGTTTGCAAAGATAAGCAACTCAAATATTTAAAACTTCCAGTTTATATAAACATATCGATACATAGCAACTTCGATATTGGACGAGATTACCAGAGAAGAGGAGATTCTTTACAAGTTCTAGAGAGAAGAGGAAGAGCACGTCTCTCTCTCTCTCGATCTGAAGAAGGAGCTTCACCATTGTGTGCAATTTTGAGTATAACTTTTGGAGCGGTTTTGAATGAATAGTGAGGAGCTCTTGGCTGCGTGGGCAGCATTGTGAGGGAGGTTTTGGCTGTGGGGCTCTTCGGAGGCGGTGGAGGCCGCGATCGAGGTGAAGGAGGCCATCCTGTCTGCTTGCCTCATGCTGGTGGCTACTTCCAGAGCGGCTTGGCCGCCACCTTGTGCCAGGTTCCCGCCGGATAGACATCGAGCTCTGGGCCTCAACCCCAGCTGCCAACCTCGCAGAGGAACTCGTGAGGCAAGTTAAAAAAGTGCACTATAAAAACCAGTTTTTTTATAGACCAGTGCACTATTAAAAAAAGAACTTTTTATTTTATTTTATCTTTCCCTTTGTCCGTTTTTGAGTCTGCATGTGGAGGTACCTCAGTTAGAATTGTAGTTTACCTCACCTTTCATTTATATTATTTGGGATAGTTTTATTAAATAATATTTGTTGAATTTTACTGTCGTGTTTCTTTGTTTGTGGTTTCGGAATAAACTCGTGTGTTTCGTCAGGCAAACGCTTCGCCTCCCTTCATTCCACGCCCGACAAAATCCTACCGCCATTATTTTGGGCAGCTGCCTCAGGAGTAAAACTGTCTCGGTTATCCGTCACCCAGCGGTCTTAATCGCTGGTGACAGGACAATACCATTTATTTTGCTTGCATTGTTTTAGAGCCCTACATGACTCAAAATACAAGTTTGTCACCGGTACCCCACAAGCAGTCCTGTATTACTTATATATATTGTTGCGGTTTTTAGAACCTTCACTTATAAAATAATAAGCCTTGTAAATAATTCCCTGTAAATATCCCCATCTTCCAAAGGTTAAAGGTCGCACCCTAGTTAGGCCATGGACAACACGTAGGACACCATAGGAACCTCTCTAGTTATTTCCTTAGTATGTGTTTTAGGTAAGGCTCTGTTTCCAATAGTTTGACTCTGCGTTGTATTAATCAAATAACACAGGCCCCAAAAATATCCCCTTTCAAAGCTTCGGCGGCGACTTTTCCTTTGGTAAGGCGCCATTGACCACGCGGCCGAGTTTGGAGAAGGGGGAGGAGCGCCAGGAACCAAGGCGTGGCTCCATCAACGTGTCCTCACGACCAATCAGGGCCGAGGCGTGTTCACCGGTAGGCGTACCCAAGAGCACGCGGGTTGATTTGTAATGCACGTCATACAAGCGCCGCGGGCGGACTACTTCAAGGACGGGAGTTGGAGTTGAGCTGCGAGGGTTGTGACGGGAGAGCTGCAGCGGCAAAGAGAAGATGTGCTGCTACGAGCTGAGACAAGCTGCTTCAAGGACGACAGCTGGGACACCACTGCCAATATCAGAGTCCGGAACGTTATTAACCTCCTTCCCCGAATATAAACCCCGTTGTTAACCCAGGGTCCGCTCGCGTTCGACCGCCCGCGACCAGCGCTGCCTGCCGGGGTACACTGTGAACCAGGACCGGAGCCACGCGGTTCATCTACCGATACCTTCCTTCCCTACCGAACATTCCTCCATACGTGTAAGTCTGTTTGTGTTGTCTTGGGCGTGATATATAAGACTGCATATGGCTGCCCTGTGTATCTGCTTCTTCCTCCACCATTGTACATTCTTCCTTTCGTTTCCTCTTTTAGTGTTGTAATAAATTCTGTGTTCTTCCTTCACTTTGGTTTCCTCTCCATTCGATCGCCTTAGTCTTTTCTTTCCATTGAATATACGTGGCACGATTTCGGCAATCGCTCAGAATCGGGTTAGTCCTTTTGTTAACGGCTCGGGCTTCGGATTGCTAACCGCTCGGCAAATTCCATCTTGTCCGCGGTCCGAGCGGGAATTATCTCCCTGCTTTGCAGAAAGATTGGCACGCAGGTATTTGGGACCTCCATTGACCAATCACCCTGGCCAATCTCGCCCGCAAAGGAGCGTTATAGTTTCCAGGATCGGGAGACGGCCAGCTTAAAAGACAAGGGGACTAACCCCCCCCCTTGGTAACGGGAGTGCCGTACCCCGAATCCGCAACAATTGGTGTCAGGAGTGGGATTGGATCCGAACCAAATTTTTCTACCTGTAAAAAAAAAAATTGGTCAAAAATTACGAGCGGCCAAAATTTTTATTAAAACCCAAATTAAGGTCGTGCCATGGATAGTCAAGGCGATCAGATGCCGGTGAGGGAAAACGAGGAAGTGGAAGAGGGGGTAGAATCAACCCAGGACCCCAGGGAAGAAGTGGGAGTAATGGAGGAGGAGGTTGAAGAAGGTGCGGTCGAGGGGGTTGCAGGCACACAAAATGGCGGCGCCTCGCACATGGCCGTGGCAGCCGAGCCCGCGGTGCCAATGGACTGGGGCTCATTTATGGCTGAAATGAGGGCCTTAATGGGCAAGCATGATGAAAACATGAAAGAATGGAGGAGCGACAGGGAAGAGATGAGGGAGGAATCCAGGTGTGGAATAAAAGCATTGGGGAAGAGCATTGATCGCATGTTGAGCGAAGAGGTCCCATCGGTATGCAACCGATTTGATTCGAATCGGTAGCACGATTTGAGAAGAGTGGGGGAAGCGAGTTAGAGCAAAGCACAGCCGGGTGGACCAGGATAGAAATCGCGACTCAGGGTGTCAAAAACCCGACGGCCGCCGAATTGGACAAGGTAAATTCATATGTGCCGGCGGCCGTCGAGGACAAAGAGAAAGAAATAATTCAAATTGACGTTGGAGAGACGGCAGTCACAGAGATTAAATTGGAGATTGGAATGGAATATGCACAAAATCCATGTTCGCATCATGATGCCGTGCTTGTTAACCCCAATGAAAGTTTGCAGCTGCGTCCGGAGAAAAGGATCCCAAAGGTGAGTCGGGCTGTATATGGTGCGAAAATGTTTAGCGCGAAAACATTTTTGCGCGCTTGGGGTTCAGACGTCACCCGGGCGCTGGTGGAAGGTCCTTTGTGCGCTGCGTGAAAGTGAATGGTGCGCGTGGGCGAACGGCGCTGGAGTGTATGTGTGATAGAGTGTGAGATGGACGGAGAGAGTGTGCGGGGATGCACACCCGAGTTGGTTGTGGAGCACGTGCAGAAGAGTGCACACTCATGGGTAGGTGTGCGCTGAGTGGGTGTGCAACAGTGTGCACACCCACGAGTGGTACGGGGTACGTACCGGGAGAGTGCGCAAGACGGTGCGTGAGGGAGGTGTGTTAAGGAGTGTGTGATGACAGAGTGTGCGAGGAGAATGGGTGCGCAAGAATGTGCGCGAGAGCGTGTGGTGAGCGTTATGAGTCGACCTGAGTATGGAGCGAAAGAGAATGCACGAGCGAGTACAGTGGTAGAATGAATGGAGTGTATGAGAAGCACTGGAGCGCATGGATGTGTGAGAGAGGAGTGGGTCGCGGGATGTGTGTGTGAGGATGCGACCCCAGCATCGACGCGGACCGGGTTAGCGTTTAGGCTGACGGATAGCCGACGCGAGCTCTCGGTCCGCCGGGCCCTTTGTGTGCTGCGGGGACCAGCCGGGATCGGCAGTGCGGCGGTTTCGCAAGGACCGCCGTGCACGATCCGGGCCGGGCCCCGCCCTGTATGGTCGATTCCGCGCTTTGCCAGGCAAGGCGACCGGCCTGGTTCGAGGGAAGGTAGGAGGGGTCGGAACGGCGCCCCCTTGCGGTGGCGACGTTTCGGCCGGGCAAGGCCGAGCCATCGCTCTTGGGAGCGCAAGGCGTTGCGCCGGGATGGTGCCTGGTGTCTTGGCCCAACAAAACCTCCTCCCCTGAATCGAATGCCAGACAGACTCAACCTGCAATAGACCAAACCACCCGTTTGCATTGCTCGACTTTACGAAGCCGAGTTGTAAAGAATGCATGGACGCACCGAGGAAGCTCAAGTGTCGCAGACTATTGTGATGATGAAGATTGTTTGAATATGATACCCAGTGTCGGGGGATGGTAGCTCTACCATCCCTCACACTGGGGGCAAAGGAGCATTAGGTTATGGGGTATGGCTATACAAACCAGCCCGGGAGGGTTAGGTTATTGTAGGGATCTAGAAATGACCATAGGGACCAGAGTTAAGTAGGAACATTGTACAAGTAGTGTGGACGTAGAATAGATTAGTTGGATGATAATGACGAGGGAGTGCATAGTTTTAAGGGATGACAGGGAAAGCACGAGTCTTAGAAGGGAAATAGTTAGCTTAGAATCCTTAGATGATGCAGTGTGTTTGTGGTACTGGTGAGAGTATTGAAATGAGGCAATGGTGTGCTGGTGAGGATGCTGAAGCGAGGCAATGCTCGAGAGCGATGTGTGTGTGTGTGTAAAAGTGATGTATTGTGAGAGCAATATGGATGAATGTGTAAGTGTATTGAGTGCATTGACTTGCAAGGTGTGCAAGTGCATGAATGGTATGGAGTGGAGTGTGGAATACGTGGAGTGGAGTGTATGGTGCGAAGGAGTGGATGGGGGAAGGATGGACCCCTTTCACGAGTACCCGGGGAAGGTAGTTTAAGAGTAGGTCGAGGGAGTAGGTAAATTGTGGTTGGATATTGGCATCTGTGGTGCGGGTAGTTGCACAGAGGTGTTGTGTTGGGTGCATTAGTGGAACGAAATTGGCTGGGCGTGTGGCCTGTTGGTAAGTATGGTTAGTTGAGCACTCCGCCACTGTTAGTCTGTCGGCCAGGTAAGGCCGCAGGAGGCTCTGGGAGCCAGTAGTAGTTCAATGGGGCCCAGGATCCCAGGAGAGGACCCAGGTAGCCCGACGCAAGAGAGGGCACTAGGGGGTGAGAGCCAAAGGGCCTTCCCCCAGATAGGTTAGGGTGAGGAGCAGGTAAGCTCGGGTGGCGACGTTCAGTGGCGGAGGTGTGCAGGTGAGCGGACCTGCTGGTGAGCCACACGACCCAGCCCTGAAATTGTGCGAGAGCACAGGGAGTAGGATTGGGGGAGTGAGACCCCAAATTGGAGAGCACCACAGTATGTTCAATGGGAATTGGTTCTTAGAACCACATAGAGTAATGATGGCCAATGATTTGGCAGGGAAAGACCCCGGGTAGAGGTAAGTGTTAATGTCATTTAGAAGGTAGTTCGGATTGAAAATCTCTTCGCACCATCCGCATCCACTCACCTGAGGTGAGAAGACTCCACACCGTTTTGTGCAAATGTTTGGTTGGTTTAAAAGACGCATCTTGACTTGGGGAGGACATTGTTCGTGGTTCCATCTCCTCCTCCTTAGGAGGGATTGATGAGGAATTGGGATTGATGGCAAATTTGGTTCAGAGGGATTGATGACGAATTTGGAATTAGGGGAGATATGGGGAAGACAAGACGATAGCGACGGATTTGTAAATTGTGTCGATACGGGGAGAGGCAAGGGGTAGTGTAGGTGACATGGGCGGTGACGAACGGTAGGGACGGGCTTTCTCAGCTCGCTCTCCCGCGCCCCTCATTTTGCATTGCCTTGTAAGATGTGTACCCTTGCGCCCTTACCCATCGCTAACTCTGCTTTGTCTTCCTTCCCCACTCATGGACCGTGGTCTTTGGGTACCGAGGGGAAAGTGTGCAGGCGTCGTAGTTGTGCGCCCGCACCCTCGCTGCTTGCCTGCCTGGACCGGTACACCACCTATGGACCACACATTTGTGGCCAAGCCACTTATGGACCACACGTTTTTGTGGCCGAGCACCACTATATGGACCACACGTCTGTGGCATAGCATCTCTGCTGGCGCGACCTTTGCTGCCAGCATCTTGCTTGCGGACCATGGTCAAGGTGGCACCTATGCCAAGCAGGTGGACCACCTTAGTTGGCCCCTGCTGGCCTTAATTTTAAAAAAAATGGACGCGGGTTGTGCCCTTTTTTATTTACTAAATAGGCCGCAAGCAAAGAACATCAAGGAAAACACCAAGAAACATCGGCCCAGCAGCCATCGGCCCAGCTGAGAAGACGCCAGTTCATTTACTTGTTGAAATGTATGACTGTGCATTCAATGGTGCTTTTTGGTGGTGCTTTTTGTGCTTTTTGGTGCACTGGAATATCAATTGTGCATCTCTGTGCATGTGGGTATGGTGTATCGGTACAGTGCAGTGCATGACCTTTCCTCTTTTCAAACCATCTGCTTTTTGTCTCCCAAAAGACAGGTCCTGGGTTTTAGTTGTAAATAATCAAAATAGTTAGTCTTTGTAAATAATGCTCCCCACCGGTTTATGTGTAGTTTGCAAATTAATTCCGCAATTCGGTTAGTCTGTGGGCGTGAGTCTGCCAGGTAGAATGCAACGCAGCAGGCGGGACATATCTAGTTTTTAAAATGTCACACTCAGGGTGAGGTTAAAAGTAGAGGGTAACCACACCTAAGTGTCACATATAATTGTAAAAGATATCCCTTGTGAAACGGCCCGGGACGGATGTGGAGAAAGGGAGGGTGCTGTGTTACGGTTTTTAGAACCTTCACTTTGTAAATAATAACCCCTTGCAAATAATTCCCTGTACATATTCCCATTTGCTAAAGGTTAAAGGTCGCACCCTAGTTAGTCCATGTACAACATGTATGACACCATAGCAACTCTAGTTATTTCATTCGTATGTGTTTTAGGTAAGGCTCTGTTTCCAATAGTTTGACTCTGCGTTGCATTAATTAAATAAGATAGGTCCCAAAGTTTCCCTTTTCAAAAGCTTCGGCGGCGACTTTTCCTTCCCTCGTACGCCATTAACCATGCGGCCAAGTTGGAGAAGAAGGGGGAGGAGCGCCAAGAACGGAGGCGTGGCCCCGTCAACATGTCACCAAGGGAGGAGCCGGTGAGCCCTCGCGACCAACCAGGGCAGAGGCGAGTTCACCGGTGGGCGTGTCTAAAAGTGCGAGGCTTGATTTGAGGGCGCGTAATATAAGCGCCGCATCGGACTACTTCAGGGACGGGAGGAGAGAGGAGAGACGAGGGAGAGAGAAGGCGTGCTTCTGACGAGAGCTGGTGACGGGGTCATGAGCTGTGAGCTGTGACGAGAGCTGCAACGTTGAGAGCCTCCCTCCCCGATATACGAACCCCAATCATTAACTAAAGTCCGCTCGCGTTCGACCGCCTGCGAACAGCGCTGCCTGCCGGGGTTTTCGCAGCGAAACTGCAGCGTGGATCGGGGTACAGCGTGGACCAGGGCCGGAGCCACGCTGTTCATCTGCTGAGACCTTCCCTTCCTACGAACATTCCTCCCTACGTGTAAGTCTGTTTGTGTTGTCCTGGGCATGATATTTAAGACTGTATAAGGCTACACTGTGTCTTGCTTCTTCCTCTTCCATTGTACATTCTTGCCCTTTCGTTTCCTCTTCAGTATTGTTAATAAATTCTGTGTTCTTCCTTACTTTGGGTTTCTTCTTCATTCGATCGTCTTAGTCTTTTCTTTCCATTGAATATACGTGGCACGATTTCGGCAATCGCTCAGAATCGGGTTAGTCCTTTTGGTAATGGCTCGGGCTTCGGATTGCTAACCGCTCGGCAAATTCCATCTCGTCCACGGTCCGAGCGGGAATTATCGCCCTGCTTTGCGGAGAGATTGGCATGCAGGTATTTGGGACCTCCATTGACCAATCATGCTGGCCAATCTCGCCCGCAAAGGAGCGTTATAGTTTCCAGGATCGGGAGACGGCCAGCTTAAAAGACAAGGGGACTAACCCCCCCTTGGTAACGGGAGTGCCGTACCCCAAATCCGCAACAATATATATATATATATATATATATATATATATATATATATATATATTGTTGCGGAGATGAGGACTGTATTTTTTTGATTGTGTGCTGTATTATTATTATTATTGTTTATTCTGTGCCCCCCTACCTCCGGAGCTGTGTAAAGGTGAAAGGGCATCCCATAATTAGTCCACAAGCATATACATCAGCCAAATAATAGAATACCCCTGTTGATAGTTATCTCTTATTCTGTGTTTTAGAGTAAGGCTGTGTCTCCCATTAATTGAAGTACTCCATTGCACCAGTGAAAGAGAATAGATCCCCTTTCCTTCCCATCCCCAAAATCTCCATTTCCTTTTACATCCCCTTCCGTCATTGCCGGGCCTCGATTCTCAATTACCTCCCCTCCAATAACCGCCATTGAACATGTGCTCGAATCGGAGAAGAAAGGCGTGCCCGCCCGTCGTCATCAAGGGCGGAGCCAGAGGGTCGCGCGACCAACCAGGGCCGAGGTGAGCACTCCGATGGGCGTGTCCAAAAGGCCGGCGGCTTAATCGCCGGAGGCGCTATAAAAGGCGCACGCAAGAAGCAAGAGAGAGAGTCGTGAGTTGGTCGTCAAGAGAGAGTCGTGAGGAGTCAGTCAGTGGAGTCGGTGGTCAGTTGGTTGCGTTGGTTGCACTTTGAGTTGAGACAAGGAGGGAGGAAAAAGAGCTGGGTCATCAGAGCAAGAGCGCGTAAGGAGGAGAGAACCCGTCATGCCAGACCCCCCCCCCCCCCCCCCACCAGCGCATCGGCTCCACCAAGCAGCTCCGACCCGTGATCCCGCGCACACGACAGGCCCGGTGGCATCAGCGGCCGTCGAGGTCCAGCCGACGTCCCGTGCGGGATCAAGCTCCAGCCAGCTCCGTGCCGTCCCCCCCCCCCCCCCCCCCCTCCAGCCACACACCTCCTTCCAGCAATCCACTCTGCAATTCCCCGCGTGAGTCAGTGTCTTTGTTTGTTCTGTCCTGGGAATAAGTTAAGCCTGTATAAGCTAGTATTTTCACTGTGTCACCTGCGTCTTATGTGCTTGTAAATAAACGTGACTGCTTTCTTTTTGCTTATGTGTGTAAATAGTCAATAAATTCAGTAGTATTTCCAAACCTTTTTGTCTTCTTCTTCTTCTTCACATCCGTGTCGCCTTTGTCTTTTCCCTATTGAATAGCTGCGGTGCGATCCGGCCAACGTTCGGGTGGAATCGGGTGAGTCGGGGATCCTGTAACGGTCGCGGTTGGACCATCCGCTCGGCCCATCATAACATCTAAACCGCGATCAGTAACAATATATATATATATATATATATATACATATATATATATATATATACATATATATATATATATATACATATATATATATATATATATATATATATATATATATATATATATATATATATATATATATATATATACATATACATATATATACATATATATACATATATATATATATATATATATATATATATATATATATATATACATATATATATATATATACATATACATATACATATATATACATATATATACATATAAATAAAATAAACAACAAGTACCCTCCTCTACCGCCCCCCTCCCCCCTTCATTTTGCTCCAAAAGGCCGATCATTGGAGTACATAACACAAACCATTATAATCAGAAGAAAATGTGGTTTGAAAAGCCAACAGTAATGGTTACAGGCAGACGTTGTACCAAAAAAGCAATGTTGCAATAATTTCTGAATGTGGCCTGCCAGCCAAGTACAGCATGAACTTGCACACAATGTTCAGACATGTCCTTGAAAAAGTGCCCAAAGAATGAGAACAGCTGTAAGAAGGAATACGAGTTTATGGACAGATAGGTAAAACAATCGCCAACATCAAGTCAGTTCAGCATTATAATAATAATAATAATAATGCATTTATTTTATATAGCGCTTTTCAGGAAGCCCAAAGACGCTTTGACAGAGTGCAAAACATAATGCATAGCAAAACATAAAGACAATTGCAAAAAAAGAAGAATCAATAGGGAAATATTCAAAGCACAAAGGAGGGAGAAGGAGAGGAGATAGTCAGGGGTTAGATGCTGTGGGTTAAATGTTGAATGCAGTGTTGAACAGGTGGGTCTTGAGTGATGTTTTGAATGTGGTGAGTGAGGAGGAGTCTCTGATGGTGTGAGGTAGCGAGTTCCAGAGGGTGGGAGCAGCGATGGAGAAGGCCCTGTCCCCCCAGGATCTAAATTTGGTCCGGATGGGGGGGGGGCAGGAGGTTGGTACCAGCAGAGCGGAGGTTGCAGGTGGGAGTGTGTCTGGAGAGGAGGTCAGCCAGGTAGGATGGGGCCAGGTTATGGAGGGCTTTGTAGGTCAAGAGGAGGATTTTGTACTGGATTCTCTGGGAGATGGGGAGCCAGTGAAGCTTGTAAAGGACGGGGGTGATGTGGTCACGGGTCCGGGAATGGGTGAGTAGACGGGCAGCGGAGTTCTGAATGTATTGGAGTTTATTGGTGATTGTTGAGGGTGAACCATAAAGGAGGCTATTGCAGTAGTCCAGACGGGAAGTGATGAAGGCGTGGATGAGGGTTTCTGCAGCCATGGAGGAGAGGGATGGACGGAGACGGGCGATGTTTTTCAGGTGAAAGAAGGCTGTCTTTGTGATCTGTTTAGTGTATTTGTCGAAGGAGAGGGTTTGGTCAAAGATGATGCCAAGATTCCGGATGTGAGGGGAGGTGGATACTGGGAAACCGTCGATGTTGAGGGCAAAGTTATGGGTGGACTTGGTGAGCGTTTTTGGGCCAATGATGATTATTTCAGATTTATCACAGTTAAGTTTGAGGAAGTTGATTTGAAGCCAGGATTTTATTTCAGTGATGCAGTTTGTCAGGATAGAGTGGGTGGCGGTGGAGATGGACTTGGTGGAGATGAAAAGCTGGATGTCATCGGCGAAGCAGTGGAATTGGAGACCATGACGGCGGATTAAGTGACCGAGGGGGGACAGGTAAAGGATGAAGAGGAGGGGGCCAAGAACTGAACCTTGGGGGACACCTTGGGGGAGGGGAGCAGTGGGGGATTTGCAGTTATTGATGGAGATGAACTGACGTCTGTCAGAGAGGTATGATTTAATCCAAGAGAGGGCAGTGCCGGTAATGTTAAAGGTGGCTTCAAGTCGGGTGAGGAGGATGGTGTGATCGATGGTGTCAAAGGCGGCACTGAGGTCGAGGAGGATGAGAATGTTGAGGTTGCCAGCATCAGAGGAGAGGAGAAGGTCGTTGGTGATTTTGAGGAGAGCAGTTTCAGTACTGTGGTTGGAGCGGAATCCGGATTGGAATGTTTCATACAGGTTATTGGCAGAGAGGTGATGTTTGAGTTCAGTGGCTACAGCGCGTTCCAAAACCTTTGACAGAAAGGGTAGGTTGGAGATGGGTCTGAAGTTATTTAGGGTGTCAGGGTTTAGTCCAGGTTTTTTCAGAATGGGGGTAACAGCAGCAATTTTGAGGGATGGTGGGACGATGCCTGTAGACAGGGAGGAGTTTATTGTTGCAATGATAAGTGGAGAGAGAGCAGGAAGGGAGGCCTTGACAAAGCTGGAGGGGATGGGGTCAAGAGTGCAGGTGGCAGTTTTCATTCCGATGAGGAGTTCAGAGAGGTCAGTAGGGGAGACTGGGGAGAATTGAGACAGGGGATGGCAGGATAAGGGGGGGCAGGTGGTTTGAGGGGGAGCGGGTGCGGCGGTGGTCAAGCTGTTGTAGATGTTTTCAATTTTGCGTTGGAAGAATGAAAGGAAGGAGATGCAGTTGTCTATTGTGAATGACTGGGTGGTGGTGTTCAGGGGGCTGAGGAGTTTGTTTATTGTAGAGAAGAGTGCTTTTGGGTTTCCGGAGCCAGAGTGGATAATTTGAGAGTAGTAGGCGGAGCGGGCGCGGGAGAGGGCATCTTTATAGTGTTGTATGTGGTCCTTGTAGGCCTGGGAGTGAACTGTGAGACCTGTTTTATTGCGGAGTCTTTCAAGTTGGCGAGCACGAGTTTTCATCAGGCGGAGTTCAGGGGTAAACCAGGGAGCAGAATGGGTGAAAGAAACTGTTTTGGTTTTTATAGGCGCAAGTTGGTCAAGGCAGGAGGAGAGAGTGTGGTTGTAGTAGTCAGTGAGGTCAGAAGGGGTGTGGAGGTCAACGAAGGGAGAAGTGGACATTTTTTCAGAGAGGGTCGATGAGAATGAGGCAGGTGAAAGAGCGTTTAGCTTACGGAAGTTGATAGTGCGATAATGCCTTGGTGCTGGGGTGGGGATGTTGATGGTCAGAGTGATGGCTAGGTGGTCAGAGAGAGTGAGGTCGGAGCCAGAGAGATGGTGCAAAATTAGTCCAGTAGAGCAGACAAGGTCCAAAATGTGACCACGGTTATGGGTAGGAAAGTTGACATGTTGAGTGAGGTTAAAGCAGGTGAGTAAATCAGTGAAGTCAGTGGTTAGCGTGGAGTCAGTGGAGTCCATGTGGATATTGAAATCA
This sequence comes from Myxine glutinosa, assembly GCF_964187855.1. Lineage (NCBI taxonomy): Eukaryota > Metazoa > Chordata > Myxini > Myxiniformes > Myxinidae > Myxine > Myxine glutinosa. Next base: position 364,509,335 of record NC_136261.1, on the reverse strand, counting down.
CCAAGGAGGAGGATTGAGGGGGAGAGGGAACATAGCTGGGTCAGAAAGTAGGAGAAGTCAGACAGGAATGATGGGTGTGGTTTGGGAGGGCGGTAGACAACAGCCATGACTGACTGTGTGTGACCAGAGAGTTTAAAAGCCAGGTGTTCAAATGATGGAGCAGATGAGATGGAGATGAGGTTGGTCTTGATGTCTTGTCGGTGAATAACGGCAATTCCACCACCTCGGCCCTCCGAGCGTGGTTTATTGATGTAAGAATATCCATTGGGTGTGGTGAGGTTGAGCGTGTAGTAGTCCAGTGGTTGTTGCCAGGTCTCAGTGAGACAGAGAAAGTCCAGTTTATTTTCCAGGATGTAGTCGTTCAGGATGAGGCATTTGTTGTTGAGGGACCGGGTATTGAACAGGGTGAGCTTGATGTTGTTTTGTAAGGCGGGTATGAATCCAGGTGATTTGGCCAGGGTTCGCAGACAGGAGGTGCGATTTTGTGCGTTGTTGTGACCAGGTGTGTTGGGCCGATGAGTGGGAGTGCGCTGAGCCGACCAGAGGATGGGGATGGAGTGACCTGATTGTAAATAAACAAACTTACGACCGGAGCCACGGTGAATGTACCTGGGTCGACGCAGGAGTCCATTCGATTTGATTGCAGAGATGCATGATGGGGTGGAGCGGGTTTTAAGCAGGAGAAGCCTTGCGGCGGAGTACCGCAGAGCCATGCCAGCAGGAGCGAAGGGACGAGCACGAGGCCAAGGGTGAGGAGGCGAAACAATCGACACAACCCACGGGAGTGGGCCCGAGGAAACAGCGAAGGAGCCGAGCAGGTGAAGCCAGGAGCAGAGCCGGGACCAGGCAGAGGGCAGACTGGAGCGAAGAGACGAGCGCGAGGCCAAGGTTGAGGAGGCAAAGCGGCAAATGCAGCGGCAAACGACCGCCGCCGCTAATCAAGATCACGGCGGCAAACCGCCACCACCGCCGCTGCAAACAATGGGCGGCACAACCCACGAGAGTGAGCCCGAGGAAACAGCGAAGGAGCCGAGCAGGTGAAGCCAGGAGCAGCAGAGCAGAGCCGGGACCGTGCAGAGGAAGACTCAATGGCCAAAAATCCGCCACGACCACCAGGAAAGCAAGATACGGACAATGGTCCAGTCAGAGAAGCGGCGAGCAAGTGACGCCAGCGTCCTCTCACGACCGGACCCAATATAGTGATATTAGTGATATTACCGAGTACAGTGATGGCCTTTAGGGAAATAATACTCGGCTGGTACCCCAGTTGCGGGTTGAAATCCAGCATTTACCAATGTGAAGTCTAAACTTCTGAAAACAGCGCAAGTCTCAGAAGAATTATAACATCACAATGGAGTTGTGGGTACCGTAAAGTGGGGTGAAATTGAACACTTTAAAGTTTTTTTCAATTTTGAAGAAGTAAGCAAAATAAATGTGTGGTATTACGGGCTTTAAATCCCCTCCAGGGTGTGACCTTTTAAACACCCCAATTTGCTGATCATCAGATTTGGGGTTGATGGGTTGTTTGTTTGTTTGTTTGTTTGTTTTCTATTCAGGCGGTCCAAGTCACCTCGTGCTTGGGGCATGTTTGAACAGCTACCGATTCACCAGGTTTGAACACCTACAAAGTGATGTGATGATATTCAAAGTATTACCCTAATTGGGGGGGGGGGGAGGGTGGGGTTAGGGGAGGTGGGGGCTTTGAACTGTTTCATCTATCTATAATTCCAGTAATCTCTGTGTGTTTGTTTGTTTGTCTGTGACCGCTGTTTCTCGACAACCACGGGTCCGATATACTTTAAACTTGCCAGGTATATTGCTGGGGACCCGAGGATGTGCCTTTTCAAGGTTTCATATTAATCGGACAATTACTTACCGAGCTATGTCCAAAAAACGATTCAACCAATCAGAGAGCAGCGAGCTATCGCGTGTGCCGAACGTGGCGAACACACTCTGCCTCGGATGGCACATTTGAGAGCGTATTCATTTATTTCACGTTTGCAAACTATGTTGGCGCTATGTTGGCGTTAAACTATGTTTTAAAACTAATAATAAAACTAATAAAAACTAATTTGCGATTCATCGTAACTGCGATATACGACCTTCCGGAGCTCCTGTGAGAGCGTGCGCCATTACGGATAGTACGGGTACGTGCATGCCATATGTTGGCGTTAAACTATGTTTTAAAACTAATTAAACGGACAAATTTCATGTCATGTTTCATGTAAATAGAGGGGGGGGGGGGGATTGTCACTGTACTCGCAAGCCGTTCGCCGTTCGCTTTGGCGTTGCGAATGAACCAAAACATTTCATGAACCAAACCATTTCATGTAAAGCGTTCGCCGTTCGCTTTGGCGTTGCGAATGGACCAAAACATTTCATGGACCAAACCATTTCATGTAAATAGAGGGGGGGATATAATTTTAGATATAGATATAGTACGGGCATGCCCTAGTCTATCTATAATTCCAGTAATCTCTGTGTGTTTGTTTGTTTGTCTGTGACCGCTGTTTCTCGACAACCACGGGTCCGATATACTTGAAACTTGCCAGGTATATTGCTGGGGACCCGAGGATGTGCCTTTTCAAGGTTTCATATTAATCGGACAATTACTTACCGAGCTATGTCCAAAAAACGATTCAACCAATCAGAGAGCAGCGAGCTATCGCGTGTGCCGAACGTGGCGAACACACTCTGCCTCGGATGGCACATTTGAGAGCGTATTCATTTATTTCACGTTTGCAAACTATGTTGGCGCTATGTTGGCGTTAAACTATGTTTTAAAACTAATAAAAACGAATTTGCGATTCATCGTAACTGCGATATACGACCTTCCGGAGCTCCCGTGAGAGCGTGCGCCATTACGGATAGTAATTCAATTAAAAACATAAAAACATTGTCCCAATTCAGTCAGAGCGAAGGGCGTTGTTTTAAGCGAAGAGCGTTTTATTTTTCCCCTTAAATTCAGTCGCCGGACGGTGAAAGCTTTTTTTTGGGGGCAGCTACTGGCAGCCACGTACGGCCAATCACAGGACACGTTGTTGTGTCGACGTGCCGTGTTGTTTTCCCTCGCGGTTTGGAATGTTTTTCCTTTTCATTTTTTTTCTCTTCTCTTTCTACTTGATGATGGTAGCAGTTCTGTACTCGCAAGCCGTTCGCCGTTCGCTTTGGCGTTGCGAATGGACCAAAACATTTCATGGACCAAACCATTTCATGTAAAGCGTTCGCCGTTCGCTTTGGCGTTGCGAATGGACCAAAACATTTCATGGACCAAACCATTTCATGTAAATAGAGGGGGGGGATATAATTTTAGATATATATATAGTACGGGCATGCCCTAGTTAGTTTAAAATGAGAACAATGCGATCATCGCCAATATGCCTCCGCATAGTCCCTGCCTGTGACAACAGCAAGATGCCCTCGTTGACCATCTTAAAAGGAAACAAGTTTGATTTAAATCCCTTCAGCTGTTCTTAAGTCTCACATTTTACCAGACATGACAGGTTTCACATCAATCAGTGAAGCGGTTTCGGAGAAGGGGATTTTTAAATATCGGCTTTCAAGCAAATCTGGCTGCTAAATCACGTGACCTAAAACATCATTTTCAAACTATATGCAGCAATGGTGTTAGATGACATTTCTAAAGCTTTGCATTGATAGGGTAAGCGGTTTCTGAGATATAATTATTTAATATTCTCCTTCAATCCAATATGGCTGCCACACCATGTGACCGATGACGTTTTCGTGATCAAACTTTAATCACGATGCCTAGTCGACGATACACGTAAAGTTTTGAGTCGATCGCTTCAGTGGTTTGGGAGAAGATGCTTTTTTAAGGTTTTAGGTTAAATCCAATGTGGCTGTCAAACCATGTGACCTATGTCATAAATGTAACATTTCAAATCAAATGGGTCATAGATTATGTGCATGCAATTTCAGATTTTTCATATGGCTGGTATACCACTTCACCGATGATGTCATCATTATCATGCTTTTGTTCCCCATTGTAAATACTTCACAATGTCCCAAGTTTCAAATTTTCTATTCAGCAGTTTCTGAGAATTTTTTTTTCCCGTTTAATCCAAGATGGTTGCCATACCACGTGACCTATGATGTCACAATTATCATAAAAACATTCTACATGGGTGTCGGTCATACCCTGAAAAGTTTCGTCTCAATCGGACATGTGGTTGCTGAGAAAAACAAGATTAAGCCCGTATGTACGGATGGACGAACAGACAAACCGAAAACAAAATGCCTCCGGCTACCTTCAGGGGTGGAGGCATAAAAAGTAGCTATGTAGCTACTTTTTATGCCCCCGCACCCTGAGGGTAGTGTTGTACAACACATCCGAATGAACATTGTAACAATTTTTCAAAGTCACCCCGGCGTTCAGTCACCCAACAGGCTCAAAAAGAACATTAGGGAAAACGGCAATGTTCCTGCACCACAGGATCATGTTTACCTATTTGTCCTCATCTTGAGGTTACAAGTGAATTATTAGCATAGAAGAAGCAAATTTTCAATATTTAGTAAAAAAGAATAATTTTGGAGTGTGTAAAGAATCAGAATGCAACACAAAACACCCCAGAAAAACATGCTTGGAAAACACGAGCAAAACGTTAAATGTGTTTATTTCAAATTCAATATTTTTATGGCATTTTCATCACAACCTTTGAAGAGAATGATCACTGTACTTCAAATTTGGCAAACAGCATATGTAAAGTATTTCAAATGTCCTGGACTAAAATAAATGAGATCCAGAACTTCACTTTTGTTTAAATGAATAGTTTCATTTGATAGGTTATGCTAATTTAGAAAAATGTTGAATATTTCAAGCGGTGAAACCTCTTCAATATTTGGTTACGTCCTTCCTCCCATCCGTCAGTCAAAAATGAAGGACCTTTCTAACCCACCATGTTTGACTCTAACTAAAGGGTTCTAAAGTGTAATTCTAAAGGGTAATTCTAAAGGATAATTCCAAAGGGTAAATATAAAGAGTAATTCTAAAGGTTTCTAACGTGTAATTCCAAAGGGTAATTCTAAAGGATAATTCCAAAGGGTAATTCTAAAGGATAATTCCAAAGGGTAATTCTAAAGGATAATTCCAAAGGGTAATTCTAAAGGGTAATTCTAAAGGATAATTCCAAAGGGTAATTCTAAAGGATAATTCCAAAGGGTAATTCTAAAGGATAATTCCAAAGGGTAATTCTAAAGGGTAATTCTAAAGGGTAAATATAAAGAGTAATTCTAAAGGTTTCTAACGTGTAATTCCAAAGGGTAATTCTAAAGGATAATTCCAAAGGGTAATTCTAAAGGATAATTCCAAAGGGTAATTCTAAAGGATAATTCCAAAGGGTAATTCTAAAGGGTAATTCTAAAGGGTAATTCCAAAGGGTAATTCTAAAGGGTAATTCTAAAGGGTTATAAAGGGTAATTCTAATGGGTTTCGTTTGTTTCTAGGCGCCCCTTTCATATTAAAAATGGCAAACTGAACCGCTTCCTTCTGTGGAGTCGTGATAGCACGATAGGAGAGCAGAAAGCGATAAACATTCCTCTGTTTCAATGGGGGAATGCCCGTTTTGCTTTTATGAGTGGAAGAAGGGTGAAGGGGGGTGGTGAGTGGTGTAAAGATGGGACATATTTTGGAAGGGGGATTGAGGAGGGATGGGGAAGCTAAGATGGGACAGATTTCCAATATTTGGAAGGGGGAGGTTAAGGCTTTGGTGGAGGGGTGGAGGTTGAGTAGTTGGTCCGTCTCAGCCTGGTATTCAAATATAAACTGCCACCCGGGTGTTCCGTTTCGCATGCAGTGCGTTACATCACTGTTTGCCATCCAATGGAAGAACATCAAGCTGAAGGAGCCATCTGCAAGGGCTTGTCATTGCTGGATGTCGAATATCTCAACAAGTCTTCTACGAAGAGTAGGTGAGCTATCACTGACACCCCGGACAATTAACAAACAATGACAAACAACTGACACTCTGGACAAAAATTCTACTCTGGACATGCTGCTTCTGCTGTCGCAACAATGGATGGAGGTCCTCAATGCCAAACAGGAAATCAGAGCCGTCTCCCTTGACATATCACGTGCCTTCGATACGGTCTGGCTCACCAAACTCTCCTCCTATGGTATCCATGGAAATCTCCATGCATGGCTTGCGGACTTCCTCTCTGGTCGTAGACAACGTGTGGCCCTGAATGGATTTCTCTCACCTTCCCTTCCTGTTCAGGCTGGAGTTCCCCAAGGCAGTGTTCTGGGCCCTGTGCTTTTTCTGGTCTCTATCAATGATCTCTCCGACTCTGGAAAATCCTCTCTATCTCTTTGCTGATGACTCCACTCTCTGCCGCTCCATTCCTCTTCCCTCAGATCGGCAGTCTGCAGCCTCCTCACTCTCTGAAGACCTGGACAAAATCACAGACTGGTCAAACAAGTGGAACATGTCTTTCAATCCTGACAAATCTCACACTCTTACTATGTCTCTCCGAAAAGACCGACTCGACAACCCTCCCATCCACTTTCTCAACAATCCTCTCCAAGAAGTTCTGTCGCTGAAGCTTTTGGGTCTCATTATCTGCCATGATCTTTCTTGGGAAAACCACATTTCCAAGCTGGCCTCCAAAGCCAGTCGCCGACTGGGCATCCTCCGTCGTGCGAAGTCCTTCCTCGGCACACCTGAGCTCCTCACCACATACAAGGCTTTCATCCGCAGCTCAATGGAATACTGTTCTCCCCTATGGGCCGGTGCTCCTGCCTCACACCCAGCTCGGCTTCACGCTGTTGAAACCAAACCTTTCAGAATCATTGGAATCTCCCGTGATGAAGCTATCTCCGAGGGCCTTTCGCTCACTCACCGCAGACAGGTAGGTGGTCTTTCTGTCTTCTACCGACTCCTCTCCGGCCTTGCTCCGCCAGCTCTCTCTGTGCTTTGTCCCCCAAATATTCCCACAGGTCGCACAAGATCTGCCAGCAACCCTCAGATGGTTAAACTGCCGAAATCTCGGCTCTCTGCTCACCTTCACTCTTTCATTCCTCTTTTCTCCCGCCTCTGGAACAAACTCCCACACTCCCTTCAATCCCAATCCTCCCTCCAGGTCTTTAAAACAGCTGTTCACCACCATCTCTTATCTTTCCCCATCCAAAACCTTGATCTTTTCTACCCCCACTAATTCACCCCAGATCCACCTTGTTTGAAATTCCAACTTCTTTCCTGGAAGTCCATATGTTTTATACCTCTCCCGCCCCCCCCCCCCCCCTCCTCTTCCCATGCCTCCCCCCCAAAGCCCTCTCCCTCCCACAGATCTCTCGATGTCCCTGCTCTCAGATGTTGTGTTTGTGTTCCTCCCCCTCTCACCCCATATTGTCTACTGCTCCCCATGTTATATGTTTTATGTGTCGGTTTGTGTTTCTGTGTGATAAATTAGGTCTTTCACGAGCCTCGATCTTGTATACAAAAAAAAAAAAAAAAAATCCTGCCCTGTCTGACTGCTGGGAAACCAACCGTTTCGGGAATACCAACACGCTGTTAAGAGTATGGTACATCGATTAAGATGATGATTATTATTAGGTTTACTCTCCATAAAATGGAGAGTAACCTATTATTACTGCTAGAGTTTTTCTTATTATTATTCTTCCGCCCTATTTTGCACCTCCGAAAACTTCATAATTAATGTTCTCAGCAACCGCTGGTCGGATTGACAGGAAATTTTGATCAAATGATCATCTCGGCTCCTAGAATTTTTTAGTGCTAATTATGACGTCATAGGTCACGTGGTGTGGGCGCCATCTTGTAAAACAAATTCAACTTTTCCCCTCTGTATCTCCGAAACGACTCAATGGAAAAATTTGAGGAATAGCTCATTCTAAAGAACTCTTCAACGGGAACAAAAGACCTGTGTATAGAGTATATTAAAAATGCTAACGTTAAGAGGTTAGAATTCGTCAAACAAAACATTTTCTCCCCCGAAAATGGGATTTTTTTCCCAGATGCTTAGTTAAAAAAAACTCAGATTGCAAAAAATTTCGAAGTCATACATCACATGGTTCGGCTGCCATCTTGTTTTTCGTGAAAAAACACAAAAACCATTTTTCTCCGCAACGGCTGAACGGATCGAGCCCAAACTTGGCATGCATATTCGCATACCCATGACGAACAAAAAAGTCAGCGAACACGACCTCATCCGACACATGGTTTCAGAGTTATGACGTTTTAAAGCTTAAATTAGAAATGGTATCACCTCCATAATTTGTGGAGATATCGAGTGGAAACTTTACATAAATGTTCCTCATGGGGGGATGTTTCAACGTTACTCGAGACGTTTTGATAAGTCACATGGTTTGGCCGCAATAAATAATGGAAGTTAAATTTTAAAAAGCTTGTAACTCTTGAACCACTACATGGATCGACTTGAATTTTTAAGGCAATGTAGCTCTCATCAAGCGGAAGAAGTGTGCAAAATTTCAAGATGATTGGATGTACGGTCTCGAAGCTATAAGTCTTTATTGTTGAAAGAAGAAGAAACACACCGATTTGTCCCTCCAGAACGTGATCACGATCACACCATCTCCCACGGTCATTTCAACCTCAAATGAAATTCCAATTGAGGATTTGTCAATAGATGAGGTCTATTAACAAACGAATGAAACATATTTGCTCAAATTCTGACGTTTTTTAAATCGACGCATTTCACTCAAAGTTATGGTCCACTAAAGAAGAAGACTCGTTTGGCTTCTCAGATAAAATAAATAATTCTGTCTGCAATTTCAGGTTAATTTTCTTTTTAAAATGGCTTTTTCTGCAACCGGTGCATGGATTGACATGTGTGGATGTGGGTGTGGGGGGGGAGGGATGTGTGTGTGTGTGTGGGGGGGGGGGGGGGTTTGGTGTGTGTGTGTGTGTGTGTGTGGGTGTGTGGGGGGGATGTGTGTGTGTGGATGTGTGTGTGGGTGTGGGGGGGTGGATATGTGTGTGTGTGGGGAGGGGTTGGGGTGTGCATGTGGAGGAGGGGGGGGTTGGATATGTGTGTGTGTATGTGTGGAGGGGTGTGTGTATGTGTGGAGAGGTGTGCGTGTGGGGGGAGGGGGAATGTGTGTGTGTGTGTGTGTGTGGATGTGCGTGTGTGTGGATGTCTGTGTGTGTGTGTGTGTGGGTGGGGGGGGGTGGATATGTGTGTGTGTGGGGGGGGGGGGTTGGGGTGTGTGTATGGAGGGGGGGCAGATGTGTGTGTGTGTGTATGTGTGGAGGTGGGGTGTGTGTGTGTGTGTATGTGTGGAGGGGTGTGCATGTGGGGGAGGGGTGTGAGGGTGTTTGTGTGTGGGTGTGGGGGGGTGGATATGTGTGTATGTGGGTGGGGTGGTGTGAAGGAGGGGGGGGTGGGTTGGATGTGTGTGTGTGTGTGTGTGTATGTGTTGAGGGGTGTGCGTGTGGGGGGAGGGGGGGATGTGTGTGTGTGTGTGTGTGTGTGTGTGTGTGTGTGTGTGTGTGAAGGGTGTGTATGTGTGTGTGTGTGCGTGTGTGTGTGTGTGTGTGTTTATCAGGGTTGTATCCAAGAGGGTTGTGGCAAAGCATGTCCAATGAAAGTGGGGTTGTATCAAAAGTGGGGTTGTATCAAAAGTGGGGTTGTATCAAAAGTGGGGTTGTATCAAAAGTGGGGTTGTCTCAAAAGTGGGTGCGAGTAAAGCGGTCATCACTGCCAGCAGTTTTAAAGTGGCAGTTCTAGTTATTATTATTATACAACAAAGGAATAAGTTTAATACTTGCAATAAAAATACTCTCAAATAATTAATAATAAGATAAACGAGAACAAGCAAATCAAAGATTGCCCGTACTTATTCTGTGTGGTTTTATAGTACATACTAGTAAAAAGCCCGTGAAATATGACGGGTTGGAACAGTTTATTCGACGGTGCAGTTTTGTGAGCATGACAAAGTCTGGAGCCTCGGCCTAGTGTCGGGTGTGCTTATATCTATTTATTAGACATCCTACGGATGTAAATGAACACTCATTTTACTCTGCGCACGTTGCAGTTGCACATCACGTGCAGTGAATTTCACCTCCCTGTGCCTCGTATTTATTGTTATATATATATATTAAAAAACTCTTCTGTACACCGCCCTTGAGAATCGGTTTGCAAGCCACCGTCTACAATTCCAATAGAAGACACAATTACTCTGATGGAAGTGTTTTTCGAGTTTGTTTTATCCTCAAAAAATAGACCCAAGTAAACACATATCCGTGTTAAAAGATCAGCCTTTAAAACTTCCCTTATGAAGGGGGACAGACATCTGTGCAAACACACAAACTGACTTTTATGTGGTAGATTTTAAAGACATACTCACATTCTAATTGTACTGGACATACTTTATAGACGTACTCGCATTCTAATTGTACATATTTCATAAAGGCACTCAGTTGAAAATATAACGTGTAAAAATTAGTCTCCGTTGGCAAATGATGTGCAGACAAATATACAAGCGGACCAAAATGCAATATCCTCTCCATTGACGAGAGTAAAAGTAAAAAGGACTACAAAAAAAAAATGAAGATTTAAACATACCTGCTACAATTGAAGGTGTCGTCCAGCAAATCCTCACCGAATGAGGATTTAAAAGTCATGGTAGCAAAGCCAGGTGGCAGGCTGTTCCACTCATTGAAGCGAACTCCGTCACCAAGTGAGTACGAACCAGATGAACACTTCTTACATTCCTGCTTCCGCATGTCCAGGAACTCGCCAGCTTCGCAGGAAAATGCTAAGGCAAAGATAAATGCATGGTTTCACTCAACAAACTTTCTACATAATCCGTGCCACGGCATGCGATTAAACGGGACACAGGAAGTGTGACGAAGCTTTAACAGGCACTGGAAACCCAAACATCGACACCTGCTGCAAGCCACAGACATCAATTTTGACATTTCGCCTTCATTATGCAATTTGATGCATTTTAGCAGAAAACATACGCCTTCCACTCTTTCATGCATAACTCAGTCAGTCTCAGTCTCAGTCTCTCTCCCCCAATGGACTGAGTTAATGGAATAATTTCATAATTTTCAATCCTGGTTAAAGTTTAATGACAGGATGCTTTTGCCCCCCCTCCCCATAAATTTGTAAAAGTTTCTAAAAACATGTTTTCACTTTGTCATTATGGGGTATTTTGCATAGATCGGCGATAAAATAAATAAATAAATTTAATCCATTTTAAATTCAGGCTGTAACAACAAAAAAAAAAAGCAAAAAAAGTGTGAACACTTCCTGAAGGCTATATACAGACTTGGCATTTAATATGGATTTTTTTTTTTCTTGACTTGGGTTTACTTTCTTAACTCAGTATATCAATCTAGTGAGTTTCTTTTACACTTTGGTGATTTATTTGTTAAAATAACCATGTCACTGATTGTCTGTCGCAGCAAGAAGTCAACAACAGGATTATATCACAGGTGGCGTGGCAAAATGTACGGACAGGTGCATTTGATGATTGGCTTCACAGTTGGGTATACAAGGGTTGTTGCGTTCTGTATTAGTGGAAAACAACTGCTGCACATCTCCAAAAGTTATTGCCGCTTCCTCTGGAGATGGTCCGTCAACTCGACAATGCTGTTTGTCATGGAGTGGTGGCTTTACGAAATTACGGCATGAAACAGCGTGCTATTGCTCGGCAGTATGGCATCACTGAAGGTCAGGTGTCAAAGATCCTGAAACGAAATGCTCAGAGGGGTGTCGCTACTCCTATACCGAGGCCAGGATGTCCCCGCAGAACCACAAGGAGGGATGATCGCCAGCTGCACCGGTTAGTCCGCAATGGCTTTACCAAGTCAGCTAATCGGCTTAGGGCTGAGTGGCAGCAACTGACAAATGTGCCTGTATCCAGAAGGCTAGTCAACCAACGACTGGTTCAAGCAGGCTATTGTGCCAGGCGTCCCCTGAGAATGCCACGCCTGACCAGACAACACCGCCAGTGCCGATTAGAGTGGGCCAGAGAGCACCGTCAATGGCAGCCAGGACACTGGAATCATGTGATCTTCAGTGACGAGTCTAGATTTCTGGTCTATCGTCAAGATGGCCACATCCGAGTGCACAGACAAGTGCATGAAGCCTACAACAAAGATTGTATAGTGCCAAGAGTCCAAGCTGGAGGTGGTGGGGTGACCGTTTGGGCTGTTTTTCATGCAGGGGGCAAAACTGACCTGGTTGTTCTGAATGGAAACCTGAACCAGTTCAAGTACAGGGCTATTCTGGAAGAAACATTGCTTCCATTTGCTCGTGCAGCCTTTCGAGGAAACTTTGTCTTCCAAGATGACAATGCACGGCCTCATCGTGCTCGCATGATCCAACACTTTCTTGTTGACCATGGTGTAGAACATATGGAGTGGCCTGCCATGACCCCGGATATGAATCCGATGGAGAACTTGTGGCCAGAATTAACGCGTCAAATCGACCACTTGGACCAGCAGCCGACCTCTGTGCGTGAATTGCAGCAGGCTATTGTAACTGCATGGCAAGCGATTCCTGTCCAGACCTCGGCAAATCTCGTGAACAGCATGCCTCAACGTGTATGTGCTCTCCTGAATGCTCGTGGGGGTTACACAAAGTACTGAACTGTAATTTTACTGTCCGTAATCCCAGTCGTAATTTAACTTTTGTTTTTGTTAAAAAAAAATTTGGCTAATGTGCAAAATAAAGAGATACTTCTGGAAAACGTACAGAAGTTTAACACAGTACTGTCCATGAATTGAGTTCGATATCAGTTTACATCACTTTCAAGGATCAATTTATTTGTTTCGAAATGTCAAATGTGGTTTTTGTTTCTTTTACAGTTCACATTGACAAAATCTAGAATAATTTCAACATAATTCCAATGAACTTTTGGTTCTAAGACATCTTGAAAAGTAAGTACACCCCCACAAAAAAAATATTCCATATTAAATGCCAAGTCTGTATATACAATTCCAATAGAAGTCTTCAAATATATATATATATATATATATATATATATATATATATATATATATATATATATTGCGGATCTCGACGCCGGCCTTTTCCCCTTACCAAGGGGGGATTAGTCCCCTTGTCTTTGACTGGCCTGGCGGGACCCGGGGCCTATGACGTCCCTTCCGGACAGCACGAAATAGGGTTTTAGGCCGAATTCACGATTACCGAATTACTCGCGCTGCCCTGGAAGCGAGGAAATAAGCCCCGCACGAATCACGTGCTGATGGAAGACGCCGAGCGGTTTTGCGTACATGTGATCCGCGCCGTTATAGATGAAACCCGATTCAAGCAACCTTAATTCGTGCCACGCTTAGTCAAATGGATAAATAACAAAAGCGGTCGAATGGGAAAAAGGAAGAACAGGTTTATTTACGCTATTTACAATGGTTCAGAGAAAAGAAGACACAGTGCAGCCTTAAAACAGTCTTAACTTACTACCCAGGACAAACGGGCCCGTCCCACACACAGACACACTCACATGGGGCTGCACACGGTGCAGCTCCCTCCGGTCTCCGGTTCATCCCGTGCAGATGGTAAGTAGAGAGGCAGGAGCTCTCCGCCTGTCGTTTGGCGTACAAGGGTTAATACGGGGTGATTTGGTAGGGAGCGGACTTCGGCGGTTAAGCACTGGCAGGTATTACTGTGTTTACTCGCGTGGCTGACGTAGGCGCTATTCGCCACCGGTGCGTCTGGCTGTAGCCGTGTACTCATCGCCTCTTTTTCCTCTCCTCTGGCACGTACGTTATACTCCGGCGAGTTACGGTTCAATGCCTCAAAAGTGAGTGATGCGAGTCAAGTTCTCTCCACACAAGTCTTTTCACCAATGCCGCGTGCACGCGAGACTTCCAGCGCTAGTCCTTCTTATCAGTCCACGAAGTTCTGCTGGTCAGTCCTCTCCCTCTGCGAGTCCTTTTCCTCTGCGAGTCCTTTCGATGGCCTTGCGCATGGACTTATATAGGCACGCCCCGCGAACCCTCTAGAACTCACCAGACACGCCTCTCCACGCCCCCCTCAAGCCATGCCGTTAGAGCCCTGGTTGGCTGGTGGCTCTTACCGTTATCGCCTCTGACGCTCCGCCTTGACGCTGCCCCCGCGCTCCTCCTTCTTAGGCCTACCTCGCGTTACTCGACTAGTGAGCGAGCAAAGGGCAGCAAATGCTGCGGGCAGCCAAAGCATAACAAATGCTGCGGGCAGCCAAAGCATAACAAATGCTGCGGGCAGCCAAAGCGTAACAAATGCTGTGGGCAGCCAAAGCGTAACAAACTGAGTGGGTCAGCCAAATGGGGCGCGGGATCAATTACGCCCATCGAGGTGGAATTTGAAGGGTGGACTCAAAATGAAGGGGACCTAAACTCATGTCTTTACACAACGCAGATATTAATCGGGGAAATGGCCTATTCTTACACATACTATGACATAACTCATACTACAGGTGGCCTACGTGTTGCTCGTGGATTAACTATGGGGGGCAACCCTTTAACCTTTAATGATCAATATGTGCAATCTTTGCAATATGTGCAAAATCAATATGTGCAAAAAATCTCCAAACCGTAGCAATATATATATATATATACACATACATACATACATACATACATACATACATACATACATACATATATATATAGATATATATATATATATATATATATATATATATATATATATATATATATATATATATATATATATATATATATATATATATATATATATATATATACATATACATATATACAGTCACGTGAAAAAGTAAGTACACCCCATGTAAAGTTTTGACTTTTTCAACATATTTCAACATACAGCTATTTGATCTTCATTTCAACAATATTGTTACAGACGCGGGTTTTAGATGTTATATTGACCGAGCGGTGGTGTATTTAACCGCGTCCGAACAGTTACTCCCCGATTAAAACCCGATTCCAGCCGACGTTGACCAGATCGCCCCACAGATATTAAATCGGGAAATCTCTAAAGCGACCGAAAGAGAAGGAAAAGAAGAAGAAGAAGAATACGGAGGAAGAACAGATTTATTATACACACACAGCAATGGATGGAAGAAGCAGTAACACAGCGAATCGTTAACTTACACTATTCATTTTTACTTAACCCCAAGACAACGAGCAGGACAGGACGTTCACACTTACACAGGGGATAATGCAGGCAGGTAGGGCTTGAGGTGGATTGCTTGAGAGGGAGGCAAAGTCGGGAGGCCGCAGCTCGCAATTCCTCGCGGTTTTGGCGGGAAACCCTCCGTCGTGTATCCGCTGCGGTAGACGTCACGTGCTGGTTCGGCACACCTGCTCCTCTTCTTGGGGTGGAGCCGTCTCCCTCCTTTCAGCGCGTCTCTCCAAAGCTGGTTTCCTTGCCGAGTACCTCTCCTCTTTGGCTTGGAGCGTTTCGCATCTCACCGCTCCTTTTGGTGCAGCCTCTTTGCTCATCTCCCAGGGTCATCTCTCAAGGCCTCTCGTAAAGCAGTCCCTTACAGTCGCTTTTATCACCTCGAGCGAAATCAAGCCGCCGACTCCGAGGGCACGCCTACCGGGTCGCTCACCGCGGTGTTGATTGGCTGTTAGGGCTGGTTCACTCCTTCCCTCTTATGACGAGGTGGAGACACGCCTTTCTTCCCCAACCCTACCTCGTGGCCAATGGTGGTTGAAGAAAACCGCCCAAAATGCGGAAGGCAATTGGAAGGGAGGTTTTGGGGAAATTGGAAGGGCCTACGCTTATTTTGTTCGATACAATGCAAAGTCAATCTAGTGGGAAACACATATTTAGCCTACATGGAATAAGGAAATACACTATTTAAAAGATATATCGTGACCTGCGTGTAAGTTTCATGGAATTAACTAGGACGGCTGCGACCATTATTTACATTACGAGGATGTTACCATACTTTTGTAACGTTCACATTGTAACGTTTCCACATTCGTTACACTGCACCCTCCTTTCTTCAGGCCCGTCCTCGGGCCTATTAAACTTTAACTTAGTGTGACACGTAGGTGTAATTCCCTCTACAATTAACCTGACCCTGAGTGTGACAATTTTAAAACACAAATAAGTATGTCCCCCTATTGCATTGCACCCTGTCTAACAGACTCAAGCCCACAGCTAACCGAATTACGGAATTATTCTCAAACTATACATTTACGGTGGGGAGCATTATTTACAATGACGTGATTTCTTATTTACAATGCAACCCAGGACCTGTGTTTTTTTTTTTTTCTTTTTTTTTTTAGGGAACAAGAGAAAGAAATTCCTGTTGGGAGGGAGGAGACAGCACGCATTGCATCGATGCACCAGTACCAATACCACCAAAGCACCCAAAAGCACCAAAAGCACCAAAAGCACCACAAAGCACCAAAAGCACCACCCGGTGCGCAGTCACCATGGTTCATAATAAACACAACAAAACAACTGGTGGTGGTCTTCTCTTTCTCTGCTGGGCCGATGTTCTTCCCGACGTCTTCTGGCTTCATGCGGCCTAGTTGGAAATAATAAAAAGCACAACTTGTGTCCATTTTTATTTAGGGCCTCAGGGGCCAACTAAGGGTGGTCCACCTGTTTGGCATAGGTGCCACCTTACCGAGGTCCGCAAGCAAGATTCCCTGGCCACTATGGCCGGTCTTCAACAGAGGTGCCCTGCCCCAGAACCTGGGGTCCATCAAGTGGTACTTGGCCGCAGAACAGCGGTCCATACAGTGGTACATCAACGCAATGCATGCTGGTTCTGGGAATCTCGGGCGCACAATGGCCACCTCACGCACGCTCCCCTCGGCACCCAATGGCGCACAGGTCATGTGGGAGACAAAAGAAAGACAATTGAGCGAGGGGTAAGGTCACAAGGGTACACGTCAATAAGGCAATGCAAGGTGAAATGCGTACGGAGGGCGAAGTGAGAAAGCTCGTCCCTACCGTACGTCACCCCCCTGTCACCTACCCTACCCTTGCCCTTGCCCTTACCCCATATGTACAAAATCTACACATTACCAATTCGTCACTACTGTCACGTCTTCCCCATATTTCCCCTATACCAAATTCGTCACCACAATCCCTCTACCTCAAAATTTGCCATCACCAATTCATCATCAATCCTCATAAGGAGGGAGAGATGGAATTACGCACAATGTCACACCCACGTCATGATGCGTCTCACAATCCAAACATTTGCATCATAAAAAATAATCAAAACATGGCATGGTGTGGAGTACCTGTCACCTCAGGTGAGTGGATGCAGATGGTGCGAGGAGATCCTTCATCCTAACTATCCTCTAAATGACTTTAACACACTTTACACTACCTGGGGTCTCTCCCTGCCAATCAATTGGCCAACTTACACTATGGGTTCTAAAAACCAATTCCCATTGACCAAACTGTGGTGCCTCTCAATTTGGGGTCTCACTCCCCCGATTCATCTCCCGGTGCTCTCGCACAATTTCTGGGCTGCGACGTCTAGCTCTCCCAACAGGTCTACCCACCTGCACACCTCCACCACTGTAGTTGCCACCCGAGCTTACCTAGCTCCTCACCCTAACCTAACTAACTGGGGACAGCCCCTCTCCTGGCTCTGTCACCCCATGGTGCCCTCTGGCACTGGGCTACCCGGGTCCGTCCTCCGGATCCTCGGGCCCCATCCACAACAACTACTACCGGCTTCCAGAGCCCACCTGCGGCCTCACCTGGCCGACATCCTCACAGTGGTGGAGTGCCCAAACCAACTACACACACTAACAGGCTACACGCCCAGCCATTTCCACAACACTAATGCACCCATCCACATACCATTCTGCCACCCGCACCACAGATGCCAATATCCAACCACAATTTACCTGTACCCTCTACCTAACACTTACACTACCCGCCCCGGGTATCCGTGATGGGGGTCCACTCTTCCCCCATTCACACCTTCGCACCATCCACTCCACTCCACAATTTCCACCATTCTCACTCCACGACCATCCATTCCACTACTCGAAAATATTCCACACTACCATTTATTCCACACAGCCACATACACCTGTTGTTGCACACCTGTGCCCTCACACCTGGTGCCACCTGCACCCTCCTTTCTTCCTGGACCATTTGGTCAACACAACACGCAATCACCACTACTCCCTCATACACGGCTCCACACACCTGTTCAGTTGCACACCTGTGCAATCACACCTGCTCCATTCTCACCTGTTCAATCCTCACACACACACGGCATCATCTCAGCTAACTACTCCCCTCTGAAACTTGCGCTTCCCAGTCGTCCCTTTAAACTATTGCGCTCCCACGTCATTATAATCCACACTAATCTACCTGCGTCCCCACTACAGGTATCAGTCACTAACTAAACTTAACGTTACCTAATGTCATCTTCGCTAGATCCCTACAATATAACCTAACCCACCCGGGCTAGTTTTCACTGCCATACACCCCATAAGCTATTGCGCATTTGCCCCCCGTCTGTGAGGGATGGTGGATTTGCCATCCCACCACATCGGGGGTCTCTCACTATCAATTTTGTTCGTCCAGATTCCAACCAATTCAAAAATTTTCCATTTACTGCCAAATCTATTCACTTTTCTAAATTTCGGATCAAAACACTATCACTATCACGATCACCATCATCACAGTCCGCTATATCCTAGCCTCGGTGCGTCATGCATCATTAAACTCGGCTTCGTAAAGCCGAGCAATGAATTCGGGTGGTTTGGTTGCCTGCAGGTTGAATCCGTCCGGCTTTCGGTTCAAGGGAGGTGGTTTGGTTGGACCGAGGCTCCACGCACCATCTCGGCGCGGCACCTTGCAGTCCCGGGCCCGATGGCTCAATCTCCCCCGGTCGGAACCCCGTCCCCACGAGGGGGCACCGTTCCGCCTCCTCCCACTCGCCCTTGAACCGGACCGGTCGCCTCGCCCGGCAAAGCCCGGACTCGACCGTGCGGGGCGGGGCCAAGCCCGAATCGGCAACGACGCTTCGAAGAGAAGCGACGCAGCATCGATCCGCGCCGGGCCTCGCACCCAACCAAGCACCCCTCGCACCGAGTGCTCGCATCGGCTATCCGTCGCTCTAACCACTAACCCGGTTACCATCGGTGCTTTACTTGCATGCTTACAAGCATACGCTACCCCTTTCACCCTCACAAAACCTGGCGTTCCAACGCCGTCCGTACATTCCACCAACGCTCTCCCTGTTACACACACCTCTCGCGCACACTTTGGTCCACACCTCTCCTCCGTTACGTCCTCCGTAACACTCACCATGGGCGTGCACTCTTGCATCCACCCACTAACGCGCTCACCTGGGCTCTCCCACACCCGCGCCATGACCAACTCAGGTGTGCTTCCTCGCACACGTTCCACCACCACCTTACTCTCCGTGTCACACTTCGTACACCCCGACGTGCATTCTCGCTCGCACTCGGTTTCACACTCGCGCTCCGATGTGCCCTCGCACCTGCGCCATCACCAACTCACTATTCGTGTCACACTCCGTACACCCCGACGTGCATTCTCGCTCGCACTCGGTTTCACACTCGCGCTCCGATGTGCCCTTTCGCACCTGCGCCATCACCAACTCACTATTCGTGTCACACTCCGTACACCCCGACGTGCATTCTCGCTCGCACTCGGTTTCACACTCGCGCTCCGATGTGCCCTCTCGCACCTGCGCCATCACCAACTCACTTTTCGTGTCACACTCCGTACACCCCGATGTGCATTCTCGCTCGCACTCGGTTTCACACTCGCGCTCCGATGTGCCCTCTCGCACCTGCGCCATCACCAACTCACTATTCGTGTCACACTCCGTACACCCCGACGTGCATTCTCGCTCGCACTCGGTTTCACACTCGCGCTCCGATGTGCCCTCTCGCACCTGCGCCATCACCAACTCACTTTTCGTGTCACACTCCGTACACCCCGACGTGCATTCTCGCTCGCACTCGGTTTCACTCCCACACTTTATAGCACACCCACTCGCCGACGCACACTTTTTTCTCCCACGCGTGCCATTTCCACTCACACGGGACCCTTCACCAACGCCCGGATGCCATATCGATCCCAATCGCGCGACAATTCTTTTGTCGCCAAACATCCTCTTACAAAATCTCCCCGCACAATACACAACAGCACGACTCACCTGGGGGATCCTTTTCTCCACGCGAACCTGCAAACTTCCATTCGGGTTAAGCACAGCATCGTGATGTGAGCAGGGACTTTGTACGTAATCCATTTCTCCCTGCAATTCCCAGGCTACCTCCGTCATCTCTTCAATTTTAATTCCCAGCACTGCTTTTTCTTTATTAACCTCGGCAACCGCTGGCTTTAATAAAACACCCTCCTCTACCTCAGCGGTCGCCGGCTTTTCCAAACCCCGTGTCGCGATTTCTACCCCCGTCATTGTACCCGTGCTTTCCTCCGCTTCGCTCAACCAGCGCTTTTCGACCCGCGTTACCTCGTCGTGCACCCCTGGGACCCTTTCACCCACCATGCGATCCATGGTCTCCCCACATTTTTGCATGCGGTCACCCATTCTGTTCGTTATTGCTTCCATTTGGTTTAACAATCGCTCACAGTTAGCCCTCCTTTCGTCCCTCATTACCCCCATTTGGTTTCCCATTACCCCCATTTGCCCCATAATTCTGCTTTCCATTTTTTCACTATCAGCCCTCCTTCTGTTTTCCATTTGTTCGCTATTCTTGTCCATAAGGGCCTTCATTTGTATAAAAAAAAGGTTCAAATCCACCAACGGCGCTGCTACGGTCGCGGCAAAATTTGGTGCCGCTACACCCACGTGCGTGAGGACGCCACTTTGCGCGTCTGATACTTCCGCAACCACATTGCTATTTTTCTCCTCCTCCCTATCCTCCACATACATTTCCCCGAGGTCCTGGGTCGATTCCACCCTGTCTATCTCTCCCACCGACATCCGATCGCCTTGATTGTCCATGGCGCGATCTCAAAATTCGGGTTTTGCTTTATAAAACAAAATAAATGTCGGCAGCTTGTAATTTTGAGCACGTTAAGTGCGCTTTGGGTCCGATTTCGGGTCCGATCTCCCTCCTCGACACCAATTGTTACTCTAATAGCACAATTGGTGTTCCAAAATTTGGGCCTAACAAATTTAGTCCCAGGTCCGAATCCAACTCCTCGACACCAAATGTTACTCTAATAGTACAATTGGTGTTCCAAAATTTGGGCCTAACAAATTTAGTCCCAGGTCCGAATCCAACTCCTGACAACCAAATGTTACAGACGCGGGTTTTAGATGTTATATTGACCGAGCGGTGGTGTATTTAACCGCGTCCGAACAGTTACTCCCCGATTAAAACCCGATTCCACCCGACGTTGACCAGATCGCCCCACAGATATTAAATCGGGAAATCTCTAAAGCGACCGAAAGAGAAGGAAAAGAAGAAGAAGAAGAATACGGAGGAAGAACAGATTTATTATACACACACAGCAATGGATGGAAGAAGCAGTAACACAGCGAATCGTTAACTTACACTATTCATTTTTACTTAACCCCAAGACAACGAGCAGGACAGGACGTTCACACTTACACAGGGGATAATGCAGGCAGGTAGGGCTTGAGGTGGATTGCTTGAGAGGGAGGCAAAGTCAGGAGGCCGCAGCTCGCAATTCCTCGCGGTTTTGGCGGGAAACCCTCCGTCGTGTATCCGCTGCGGTAGACGTCACGTGCTGGTTCGGCACACCTGCTCCTCTTCTTGGGGTGGAGCCGTCTCCCTCCTTTCAGCGCGTCTCTCCAAAGCTGGTTTCCTTGCCGAGTACCTCTCCTCTTTGGCTTGGAGCGTTTCGCATCTCACCGCTCCTTTTGGTGCAGCCTCTTTGCTCATCTCCCAGGGTCATCTCTCAAGGCCTCTCGTAAAGCAGTCCCTTACAGTCGCTTTTATCACCTCGAGCGAAATCAAGCCACCGACTCCGAGGGCACGCCTACCGGGTCGCTCACCGCGGTGTTGATTGGCTGTTAGGGCTGGTTCACTCCTTCCCTCTTATGACGAGGTGGAGACACGCCTTTCTTCCCCAACCCTACCTCGTGGCCAATGGTGGTTGAAGAAAACCGCCCAAAATGCGGAAGGCAATTGGAAGGGAGGTTTTGGGGAAATTGGAAGGGCCTACGCTTATTTTGTTCGATACAATGCAAAGTCAATCTAGTGGGAAACACATATTTAGCCTACATGGAATAAGGAAATACACTATTTAAAAGATATATCGTGACCTGCGTGTAAGTTTCATGGAATTAACTAGGACGGCTGCGACCATTATTTACATTACGAGGATGTTACCATACTTTTGTAACGTTCACATTGTAACGTTTCCACATTCGTTACAATATTGATAGACAAAGGTGATATAATATAAATATAACAAATATCATGAAACATTTACATTTTGTCGTCCATTGTATAATTTAAATGAACATAAATGCAAATTTCGCATGTGGAAAAAGTAAGTACACCCCTACATTTATCACTACTTCAAATACCTAAAATTAGAATCAGGTGCACCAGCTCAGGTGCAAATGATTAGAACATCGTTAGAGAGGATCTTGGAGGAACCCGTCTTATTTAAAACTCAGACATTTAGTTTGGTTTGCTCTTTGTTGTTTAAGTTGGACGGTGGGAGGGATTTTCGAAGCTCCACACGGTCTCCACGTTTTTCGAAGTTAAGTCTGTTCACAATTGTATTTTGTCGAAACTGTATTTATCTATCGGTGTGTGAAGTTATTGTGTGCAACTTTGGTTGTATTTATTGTTATTGTGTGCAACTCGGTGTTTATCTTTCATAAATTGATCGTCTGTTTGCCGTGTCGTGTCTTGAGGCCTTGTACAGTGTGCACTGTACAACCTTGAGGCTTTGTTTTTCTCTCAGCGGTCCGTCGTTTGTGATCCAATAACTTTCGTTCTCTGTATTCCCAGGCTTTTCACCCATAGCCTACTTCCTTGTGTAAATCTCAACTCAAAAAAAAAAACAAAAAAAAACATTTCCTTCTCTGTTCTCATTCGTTTATTCATTCTTATTCGTTCGTTCGTTCTTCGACCACGTGTTTCTCCCCCATTTCCCCAGATAGTTTTCACTCATTAACCTTCAATGTTTACACTTTCCCCTCAAGTTATGTATTCCGTCATATTTTATAACACCTTTTTCTTCTTCTTCTTTAAAAGGCTGCTTTCGACTTGCTCACCAAATCAATTCATCCCAAAAAAAATATCCATCTCCTATAGTGCCTTTTTTCTACATTCCCTAAACTCTCCTGCACTCCATCCTCCATCCAGCGTCCTTAAACGTATTTTTAAACTCGAAGGTCACAAGAAACTCATTTTGCAATAAATGTTCGTTTCCCATAAATCGTACACTTTCAAAAATCCAATCTCACCCCTCCCCTCCAAATCTTCCCCATAACCCCTCCCCTCCAAATCTTCCCCATCACCCCTCCCCTCCAAATCTTCCCCATCACCCATCCCTTTCAAATCTCCCCCCTTGCCCCCTCCCTCCTAAACTACCCCCTCACCCCTCCCCGCCAAGACGCCCCCTCGCCCCTCCCCTCCTAGACTCCTGCCTCACCCCTCCCCTCCAAATCTCCCCCATATCCCATCCCTTTCAAATCCCTCCCCTTGTCCCTTCCCTCCCAAACTCCCCCCTCACCCCTCCCCTTCAAATCTCCCCACCCTCATTGCTTCTCAATTTCCCCCCTCTCACTCCCCCTCCTCAAAGCGTCCTCCCTGCTTCTTCCCCCTTCAAACTCTCACCTCCATCTCCCCCAACCTTCTGCCTCGCTCTTCCCCCTCCTCAAATAACACCTCATTGTGGCTCACCCAATCACCATCAAACCTTTTGTCCGCCCCATCCTTCCCTTTCTCCGAGCTATTCTGAAATCTTTGACACACCTTCAACAGCTCTCCCTATCTCTTCCACCTCTTCCACATCTTACCCTACCCCTCCTCCCCCCTGTTCTGTATCTGATGCTCCCCCTTCCTCTTCATTAACGGTATGGACCTCAAACATCCGGGGCCTTCGTTCAAACTTAACTGATCTCTCCATACAGGTTGCTTCTGTCAAACCAGACGTGATCTGCTTAACAGAAACTTTCCTCCTTTATGATGTCTCTGATTCCATAGTATCTCTCCCGGGCTACTCCCTCCTCCGGTATGATAGACCTGAGCCTCGTCCTGGAGGCGGGGTTGCTATCTTTATCAAAAACTCTCTTCCTCACTCGCCCTGCACTGCACTCTCTCCACCTCACCCCCAGGAATACCTCTGGCTACGGCTTCCCCTTCGCTCCCACCTCTTGTTCATATGTGTGTTGTACCGTCCACCAAACAGTGATGACTCCATCTACATCTCGCTGTCCGATGATATGGACCAACTTCTATCTACTCATCCCAACTCTCGCTTCCTCATATGTGGTGATTTCAATTGTCACCATGCCAGTTGGCTGGGTGTGGGTACCTCTCTCACCAGCCATGGCTCTTCAGCAAAGGACTTCTGCGACTCACTGGGACTGACACAATCTGTCAATTTCCCGACCCGGATCTCAGTCAACGGAACATCTTCTCTTCTGGACTTGGTTATGACTAACTTCCCTGAAAATGTCTGCTGCTCTTCTTCTGCTCCGATCGGATCATCTGATCATGTCCTTGTTAAAGTGGACATCTCTCTGACCATCCTCAGGGAGCCTGCTCAGCGTCGACGAGTCTGGCATTTCACTCAGGCCAACTGGCACGGTCTTCAAGCAGCCATCAATCATCTGGACTGGTCTCCCATCTCTACCACCTCTGACATCAACTCATCCTGGGAATTCTTCCAAAGTAAATTGCTCTCTCTCATGCACAGATTTATCCCATCTCGTCTTCAGTTGTCATACCCTTCCTCCCGTCCATGGTACACGGAATCTTGTGGTGAGGCTGTTGCCCAGAAACAACTTGCCTTCGTCTCCTGGAAAGCAAATCCAACGGAAGGAAATCTCATTTCCTTTCACAAAGCCCGAAACAAGTGTGTGTCCACCCTCAGGAGAGCCAGGAAACAATATCTCTCCATTCTCAAGACCGAACTCTCTTATCTGTCTCCCTCTTCCAAATCCTGGTGGCGTCTGGTCAAATCCGTTTCTGGTGTTTGTTCCCCCTCCATCCCCTCCCTTACCTCAAACGGCTACACAGCTGACTCCGCACGTGAAAAAGCTGAATGCCTCAACTCTGTGTTTGCCTCTAAATCTTGTGTCCCAAACCCATCCCTCTCTGTACCCACCATACCCAGTCGTACCCTGCTGCTCCTGGACTCCGTGTCCTTTCCTCCTGACAAGGTGGAAAAGTTTCTGTCAACCCTCGACTCTGATTCTGCAACTGGACCCGACGGCATCAGCCCACGGGTCCTAAAATCCTGCTCTGCTGCTCTATCTCACCCTCTCTCTGTTCTCTTCACCCTCTCTTTTGCTCAAGGTCAACTGCCATCTGCTTGGAAATCAGCCAACATCACCGCTTTGCACAAAAAAGGTGCAAAAACAGATCCTAGCAACTACAGACCAATCAGCCTTCTCCCAATTATCAGCAAAGTCATGGAATCCATCATTGCTTCGGATATGAAATCTTTCCTCTTCTCCAATGGCTTGATCTCTGATCATCAATTTGGTTTCAGACCAGGTCACTCTACTCTGGACATGCTGCTTCTGCTGTCTCAACAATGGATGGAGGTCCTCAATGCCAAACAGGAAATTAGAGCTGTCTCCCTCGACATATCACGTGCCTTCGACACGGTCTGGCACCCCGCTCTGCTCACCAAACTCTCCTCCTTTGGTATCCATGGAAATCTCCACGCATGGCTGGCGGACTTCCTCTCTAGTCGTCGTCAACGTGTGGCCCTGAATGGGTTTCTCTCATCTCCTCTTCCTGTTCAGGCTGGAGTTCCCCAAGGCAGTGTTCTGGGCCCCGTGCTTTTTCTGGTCTTCATCAATGATCTCTCTGACTCTCTCGAAAATCCTCTCTATCTCTTTGCTGATGACTCCACTCTCTGCCGCTCCATTCCTCTTCCCTCAGATCGGCAGTCTGCTGCCTCCTCACTCTCTGAAGACCTGGACAAAATCACAGACTGGTCAAACAAGTGGAACATGTCTTTCAATCCTGACAAATCTCACACTCTTACTATGTCTCTCCGAAAAGATCGACTGGACAACCCTCCCATCTACTTTCTCAACAATCCTCTCCAAGAAGTTCTGTCGCTCAAGATTTTGGGTCTCACTATCTGCCATGATCTTTCTTGGGAAAACCACATTTCCAAGCTGGCCTCCAAAGCCAGTCGCCGACTGGGCATCCTCCGTCGTGCGAAGTCCTTCCTCGGCACACCTGAGCTCCTCACCGCATACAAGGCTTTCATCCGCAGCTCAATGGAATACTGTTCTCCCCTATGGGCCGGTGCTCCTGCCTCACACCTAGCTCGGCTTCACGCTGTTGAAACCAAAGCTTTCAGAATTATTGGAATCTCCCGCGATGAAGCTATCTCTGAGGGCCTTTCACTCACTCACCGCAGGCAGGTAGGTGGTCTTTCTGTCTTCTACCGACTCCTCTCCGGCCTTGCACCCCCAGCTCTCTCTGTGCTCTGTCCCCCAAATATTCCTACAGGTCGCACAAGATCTGCCAGCAACCCTCTGATGGTTAAACTGCCGAAATCTCGGCTCTCTGCTCACCTTCACTCTTTCATTCCTCTTTTCTCCCGCCTCTGGAACAAACTCCCTCACTCCCTTCAATCCCACTCCTCCCTCCAGGTCTTTAAAACAGCTGTTCACCACCATCTCTTATCTTCCCCCATTCAAAACCTTGATCTTTTCTACCCCCGCTAATTCACCCCAGATCCACCTTGTTTGAAATTCCAACTTCTTTCCTGGAAGTCCTGGCAGTGTCCATGTTTTATACCTCTCCCACCGCCCCCTTCCGATGCCCCCCCCCCCCCCCCAAAGCCCTCGCCCTCTCTCAGATCTCTCGATGTCTCCATGTCTCTCGGTCCCTGCTCTCAAATGTTGTGTTTGTGTCCTTCCCCCTCTCTCCCCATCTTGTCTACCGCTCCCGATGTTATATGTTTTATGTGTCGGTTTGTCTTTCTGTGTGATTAATGTTCGCTCTTTCACGAGCCTCGATCTTGTATACAAAAAAAAAAAAAAAAAAAAGTAGATGGGAGGGTTTTCCAGTCTGTCCTTTCGGAGAGACATTGTAAGAGTGAGATTTGTCAGGATTGAAAGACATGTTCCACTTGATTGACCAGTCTGTGATTTTGTCCAGGTCTGCAGAGAGTGAGGAGGCTGCAGACTGCCGATCTGAGGGATGAGGAATGGAACGGCAGACAGTGGAGTCATCAGCAAAGAGATAGAGAGAATTTTCCAGAGAGTTGGAGAGATCATTGATTAAGACCAGAAACAGCACAGGGCCCAAAACACTACCTTGGGGAACTCCAGCCAGAACAGGCAGGGGAGATGAGAGAAATCCATTCATTCAGGGCAACACGTTGCCAACGACCAGAGAGGAAGTCCGCTAGCCATGAGTGGAGATTTCCATGGATACCATAGGAGGAGTTTGGAGAGCTGGGTGCCAGACCGTATCGAAGGCACGTGATATGTCAAGTGAGACAGCTCTGATTTCCTGTTTGGCATTGAGGACTTCCATCCATTGTTGAGACAGCAGAAGCAACATGTCCAGAGTAGAATGACCTGGTCTGAATCCAAATTGATGATCAGAGATCAAGCCATTGGAGAAGAGGAAGGATTTGATATCCGAAGCAATGATGGATTCCATGACTTTGCTGATAATTGGAAGCAGGCTGATTGGTCTGTAGTTGCAAGGATCTGTTTTTGCACCTTTTTTGTGTAAAGCGGTAATGTTTGCTGATTTCCAAGATGCTGGCAGATGAGCTTGAGCAAAAGAGAGGGTGAAAAGAACAGAGAGAGGGTGAGATAGAGCGGCAGAGCAGGATTTTAGGACCCGTGGGCTGATGCCGTCTGGTCCAGTTGCAGAATAAGAGTCAAGGTTTGACAAAAACTTCTCCACCTTGTCAAGAGAGAAGGACACAGAGTCCAGGAGCAGTTGGGTTCGACTGGGAAAGGTGGGAACAGAGAGAGATGGGTTTGGGACACAAGATTTTGAGGCAAACACAGAGTTGAGGCATTCGGCTTTGTCACGTGCGGTGTCAACTGTGTAGCCATTTGAGGTAAGGGAGGGGATGGAAGGGGAACAAACACCAGAAACGGATTTGACCAGACGCCACCAGGATTTGGAGGAAGGAGACAGGTTTGAGAGTTCAATCTTGAGTGTGGAGAGATAGTGCTTCCTGGCACTCCTGAGGGTAGACACACTCTTGTTCCGAGCTTGGTGGAAGGAACTGAGATGGCCTTCAGTTGGATTTGCCTTCCAAGAGGCAAAGGCAGTTGTTTCAGGGCAACTGCCTCACCACAAGATTCAGTGTACCATGGATGGGAGGAAGGGTAAGACAACTGAAGACGAGATGGGATAAATCTGTGCATGAGAGAGAGCAGTGGGCAAAAATTTCTCCCAGTCGATGTCAGAGACTGGTAGACAGTTACAAGAAACGCCTACTTGAGGTTGTTTCTGCCAAAGGGGGCAATACCACCTATTAGAGCCATGGGTGTACTTACTTTTTCGACATGCGAAATTTGCATTAATGTTTATTTAAATTATACAATGGACGACAAAATGTAAATGTTTCATGATATTTGTCATATTATATCACCTTTATCTATCAATATTGTTGAAATGAAGATCAAATAGCTGTATGTTGAAATATGTTGAAAAAATCAAAACTTTACATGGGGTGTACTTACTTTTTCATGTGACTGTATATATACACATATGCAGATAACCCATTTTCACTGTTGTAAAATAATTAGTTTGCAATAGAGTGTGGAATGTCCTTTGACAGCATAGTGGCAGGTGCCCGTGAGAATTCCTCGGGTCTTTAGGGTATTTTGGGTCTAAAAAGTTTGAGGTTGAAAGGGTCTTTTAGGTCTCTGGGATCTTTGGGGTCCTCTGGGTCTTTGGGGTCTTTCAAGTCCTCTAGGTATTTTGGGTGTTCAGAGTCCTCCTGATATGTTGGGTATTTTGGGTATTTAAGGGTCTTCTGGGTAGATAAGGGTCTTTAGTGGTGTTGGGGGTCTTCAAAAGTCGAAGGGGCCTCAGCAGTCTAGAGGGTCAAAATGTACATTCCAATAGTACATAATTAATAGGAGTACGTAATTAATAGACCGGGTGCAACCGTTTCCGTTTCATATACGTAATCCACTGTGACCAGGATTTAAGCACTTGATCCGATTCCGTATAGCAATAGACCGGGTGCAACCCACGTTCAAAAAGTACATAATTAATAGACATAGTCACAAGCCGAAATGGACGGACAGACTGACAGCTTTGCTAACTACAGTAGGTGATCTAGCTTTGTCCTATACTCCAAATTGACTTGTCCATAAATAAAGAAAAGAAAAGAAAAATGGGGAAATTTTCCAATTTGACTTGTACTCCACATCGACTTGTATGGCAAAACATACGGCAAATGAATACCAGGCAGGAAAAAAAGAAAAGAAAAAGATGGGGACTGCAATCAAAGCTATCTCCACCATGGCTAGAAGCAACCACCTTCACAACTCAAAATACGTAATCCACTGTGACCAGGATTTAAGAACTTGATCTGATGGTTTTTATCATTAATCACCGTTAACGACCAATCCAGATTCAATTTTCCAGTCTGCTGGTTGCGTCATTACTGAAGCGCAAATGTGCCACTGATGCAGAGACCCTGCACATTTATGAAAGGAATGTCATATTTGTTTAGGGCTATAACTCGTCTACTCTTCTATGGAAAGAGACAGTGGTATCTTTAAGATCCACTAACTAATGCTAGTAGTTGGGTCTCAATTGCATCCAATGGATGGCACACATTGATGCAACGCACTGCCTGTGAATCACCAGCATGACAGTTTAAAGTCAGGACAGGAATCAATCCCACACTAAACCACTCAAAATAAAGTATCCATGCTACCTCTTCTTCCGTATGTGGGGAAACATCATTGGCTGGGGACGGGGCTGTGCCACTGATGCAATGCCCTCTGTAGGTTAGGGCAGGAACATGGAATTTGTTCAGGGTGCCGATAATAGCTCGCCTACTCTTCGCAAAGGACAACATGGGATATTTACATCCACCAACTAATACTGTCAGACGGGAAGCCCAGTTTAACGTCCGTCCAAGAGACGGCACACACATTGATGAATCACCCTGCCTGTGAAATACAAGGACGACAGTTTATAGCGAGGATGAGATCGCTTAGATGTGAATGTGCATAGCTCAAGGCCATCCTGCAAGCCCTGTGCTACCTCTAGGGTATGTAATCATCAACCTCACAGCACCAACAGCTGAAACAAACATTATTTGTCTTTTCAACACCACTTTAAAAAAAATTTATTTCCTCACTTTTTCATGAACCTCAATCTTGTGGATGTATATATATATATATATATATATATATATATATATATATATATATATATATATATTGTGCCGTTTATAGGGGGTAGGCAATGGATTACCTTAGTCCAGGTAGAAGTGTATGTTTTAGTGGGGTTTTTTTTCTGTTTTTTTTTTTTTTTTGTATACAAGATCGAGGCTCGTGAAAGAGCGAACATTAATCACACAGAAAGCCAAACCGACACATAAAACATATAACATCGGGAGCGGTAGACAAGATGGGGAGAGAGGGGGAAGGACACAAATACAACATTTGAGAGTAGGGACCGAGAGACATGGAGACATCGAGAGATCTGAGAGAGGGCGAGGGCTTTGGGGGGGGGCATGGGAAGGGGGGTGGTGGGTGGTGGGTGGTATAAAACATATGGACACTGCCAGGACTTCCAGGAAAGAAGTTGGAATTTCAAACAAGGTGGATCTGGGGTGAATTAGCGGGGGTAGAAAAGATCAAGGTTTTGGATGGGGGAAGATAAGAGATGGTGGTGAACAGCTGTTTTAAAGACCTGGAGGGAGGAGTGGGATTGAAGGGAGTGAGGGAGTTTGTTCCAGAGGCGGGAGAAAAGAGGAATGAAAGAGTGAAGGTGAGCAGAGAGCGGAGATTTCGGCAGTTTAACCATCAGAGGGTTGCTGGCAGATCTTGTGCGACCTGTAGGAATATTTGGGGGACAGAGCACAGAGAGAGCTGGGGGTGCAAGGCCGGAGAGGAGTCGGTAGAAGACAGAAAGACCACCTACCTGCCTGCGGTGAGTGAGTGAAAGGCCCTCAGAGATAGCTTCATCGCGGGAGATTCCAATAATTCTGAAAGCTTTGGTTTCAACAGCGTGAAGCCGAGCTAGGTGTGAGGCAGGAGCACCGGCCCATAGGGGAGAACAGTATTCCATTGAGCTGCGGATGAAAGCCTTGTATGTGGTGAGGAGCTCAGGTGTGCCGGGGAAGGACTTCGCACGATGGAGGATGCCCAGTCGGCGACTGGCTTTGGAGGCCAGCTTGGAAATGTGGTTTTCCCAAGAAAGATCATGGCAGATAGTCAGACCCAAAAGCTTGAGCGACAGAACTTCTTGGAGAGGATTGTTGAGAAAGTAGATGGGAGGGTTGTCCAGTCGATCTTTTCGGAGAGACATAGTAAGAGTGTGAGATTTGTCAGGACTGAAAGACATGTTCCACTTGTTTGACCAGTCTGTGATTTTGTCCAGGTCTTCAGAGAGTGAGGAGGCTGCAGACTGCCGATCTGAGGGAAGAGGAATGGAGCGGCAGAGAGTGGAGTCATCAGCAAAGAGATAGAGAGGATTTTCAAGAGAGTCAGAGAGATCATTGATGAAGACCAGAAAAAGCACGGGGCCCAGAACACTGCCTTGGGGAACTCCAGCCTGAACAGGAAGAGGAGATGAGAGAAACCCATTCAGGGCCACACGTTGACGACGACTAGAGAGGAAGTCCGCCAGCCATGCGTGGAGATTTCCATGGATACCAAAGGAGGAGAGTTTGGTGAGCAGAGCGGGGTGCCAGACCGTGTCGAAGGCACGTGATATGTCGAGGGAGACAGCTCTAATTTCCTGTTTGGCATTGAGGACCTCCATCCATTGTTGAGACAGCAGAAGCAGCATGTCCAGAGTAGAGTGACCTGGTCTGAAACCAAATTGATGATCAGAGATCAAGCCATTGGAGAAGAGGAAAGATTTCATATCCGAAGCAATGATGGATTCCATGACTTTGCTGATAATTGGGAGAAGGCTGATTGGTCTGTAGTTGCTAGGATCTGTTTTTGCACCTTTTTTGTGCAAAGCGGTGATGTTGGCTGATTTCCAAGCAGATGGCAGTTGACCTTGAGCAAAAGAGAGGGTGAAGAGAACAGAGAGAGGGTGAGATAGAGCAGCAGAGCAGGATTTTAGGACCCGTGGGCTGATGCCGTCGGGTCCAGTTGCAGAATTAGACTCGAGGGTTGACAGAAACTTTTCCACCTTGTCAGGAGGAAAGGACACGGAGTCCAGGAGCAGCAGGGTACGACTGGGTATGGTGGGTACAGAGAGGGATGGGTTTGGGACACAAGATTTAGAGGCAAACACAGAGTTGAGGCATTCAGCTTTTTCACGTGCGGAGTCAGCTGTGTAGCCGTTTGAAGTAAGGGAGGGGATGGAGGGGGAACAAACACCAGAAACGGATTTGACCAGACGCCACCAGGATTTGGAAGAGGGAGACAGATAAGAGAGTTCGGTCTTGAGAACGGAGAGATATTGTTTCCTGGCTCTCCTGAGGGTGGACACACACTTGTTTCGGGCTTTGTGAAAGGAAATGAGATTTCCTTCCGTTGGATTTGCTTTCCAGGAGACGAAGGCAAGTTGTTTCTGGGCAACAGCCTCACCACAAGATTCCGTGTACCATGGACGGGAGGAAGGGTATGACAACTGAAGACGAGATGGGATAAATCTGTGCATGAGAGAGAGAGCAATTTACTTTGGAAGAATTCCCAGGATGAGTTGATGTCAGAGGTGGTAGAGATGGGAGACCAGTCCAGATGATTGATGGCTGCTTGAAGACCGTGCCAGTTGGCCTGAGTGAAATGCCAGACTCGTCGACGCTGAGCAGGCTCCCTGAGGATGGTCAGAGAGATGTCCACTTTAACAAGGACATGATCAGATGATCCGATTGGAACAGAAGAAGAGCAGCAGACATTTTCAGGGAAGTTAGTCATAACCAAGTCCAGAAGAGAAGATGTTCCGTTGACTGAGATCCGGGTCGGGAAATTGACAGATTGTGTCAGTCCCAGTGAGTCGCAGAAGTCCTTTGCTGAGGAGCCATGGCTGGTGAGAGAGGTACCCACACCCAGCCAACTGGCATGATGACAGTTGAAATCACCACATATGAGGAAGAGAGAGTTGGGATGAGTAGATAGAAGTTGGTCCATATTATCAGACAGCGAGATGTAGATGGAGTCATCACTGTTTGGTGGACGGTACAACACACATATGAACAAGAGGTGGGAGCGAAGGGGAAGCCGTAGCCAGAGGTATTCCTGAGGGTGAGGTGGAGAGAGTGCAGTGCAGGGCGAGTGAGGAAGAGAGTTTTTGATAAAGATAGCAACCCCGCCTCCAGGACGAGGCTCAGGTCTATCATACCGGAGGAGGGAGTAGCCCGGGAGAGATACTAAGGAATCAGAGACATCATAAAGGAGGAAAGTTTCTGTTAAGCAGATCACGTCTGGTTTGACAGAAGCAACCTGTATGGAGAGATCAGTTAAGTTTGAACGAAGGCCCCGGATGTTTGAGGTCCATACCGTTAATGAAGAGGAAGGGGGAGCATCAGATACAGAACAGGGGGGAGGAGGGGTAGGGTAAGATGTGGAAGAGGTGGAAGAGGTAGGGAGAGCTGTTGAAGGTGTGTCAGAGATTTCAGAATAGCTCGGAGAAAGGGAAGGATGGGGCGGACAAAAGGTTTGATGGTGATTGGGTGAGGCACAATGAGGTGTTATTTGAGGATGGGGAAGAGCGAGGCAGAAGGTTGGGGGAGATGGAGGTGAGAGTTGGAAGGGGGAAGAAGCAGGGAGGATGCTTTGAGGAGGGGGAGTGAGAGGGGGGAAATTGAGAAGCAATGAGGGTGGGGAGATTTGAAGGGGAGGGGTGAGGGGGGAGTTTGGGAGGGAAGGGACAAGGGGAGGGATTTGAAAGGGATGGGATATGGGGGAGATTTGGAGGGGAGGTGTCAGGGAGGAGTCTAGGAGGGGAGGGGCGAGGGGGCGTCTTGGCGGGGAGGGGTGAGGGGGTAGTTTAGGAGGGAGGGGGCAAGGGGGGAGATTTGAAAGGGATGGGTGATGGGGAAGATTTGGAGGGGAGGGGTGATGGGGAAGATTTGGAGGGGAGGGGTTATGGGGAAGATTTGGAGGGGAGGGGTGAGATTGGATTTTAGAAAGTGTACGATTTATGGGAAACGAACATTTATTGCAAAATGAGTTTCTTGTGACCTTCGAGTTAAAAATACGTTTAAGGACGCTGGATGGAGGATGGAGTGCAGGAGAGTTTAGGGAATGTAGAAAAAAGGCACTATAGGAGATGGATATTTTTTTTGGGATGAATTGATTTGGTGAGCATGTCGAAAGCAGCCTTTTAAAGAAGAAGAAGAAAAAGGTGTTATAAAATATGACGGAATACATAACTTGAGGGGAAAGTGTAAACATTGAAGGTTAATAACAGTGAAAACTATCTGGGGAAATGGGGGAGAAACACGTGGTCGAAGAACGAACGAACGAATAAGAATGAATAAATGAATGAGAACAGAGAAGGAAATGTTTTTTTTTTTTTTTTTGAGTTGAGATTTACACAAGGAAGTAGGCTATGGGTGAAAAGTC
Organism: Myxine glutinosa; assembly: GCF_964187855.1. Lineage (NCBI taxonomy): Eukaryota > Metazoa > Chordata > Myxini > Myxiniformes > Myxinidae > Myxine > Myxine glutinosa. The sequence continues at coordinate 364,474,486 of NC_136261.1, read as the reverse complement.
TGGGAATACAGAGAACGAAAGTTATTGGATCACAAACGACAGACCGCTGAGAGAAAAACAGCCTCAAGGTTGTACAGTGTACACTGTACAAGGCCTCAAGACACGACACGAATTAACACGATTTTCAATACAGGTATGAAAGATTTGCACCGAAAAATCTTCGTCGGGACACAATATACGTACAACACCATAAATAAATACAGTTTTAACGAAAATACAAATGGGAACAATCACTTAACTTCGATTTCAAATCGTTCGCGACGCGGCAAAGGCCTTGCTCGCGACACGGCAAACAGACGATCAATTTATGAAAAGGTGCTCCGATTGTCGCGATGAAGAAGAAGAAACCCATGTACACAAGTAGGGAATCCATTAGACCGGATGTCGGGTAAGTGTACAATTGTCCCCATGATGAGGGGTGGGATTATATTAATTAGTTAGGGATTAATGGTAAATTCCCTGCATGTAAATGGCCTCTGTGATTTCTCCTTTGTTCGTTATAATAAACACACACCACACCTAAAAATAACACTAAATAAAAGTAGCAGGAAACAGGACATTCAACTACCAATGATACCGCCTACCTGGTGATCACAAAGGCTGGCAAGTGGCCGTGAGGCCACGCCCCGAAGAATAATTGGTCGGGACGGCTATAGAGTGAGGAAATGGACTCGCTGATTGGAGCACGCACGGACATCGTCGGATGACATAAGAGCCTTGGGAACAAAAGACTAGAGTCCCGACATTTTGTCTTCTTCCACCAGGGACATTGAAAAGGAACAGTCACAGTTGTACTCTGTCTCTGCTTCGGGATTTCATCGCAAAGTCAGCATTTTATATTTCTCTCTTTGGGTCCTGAGCTGATGAAAAGTGGTCACAGTTCATCTTCTTCTTGGTTCTGGATTTCATTGCGAAATGACATTTTCCTGGTCTTGCGTTGGGACATAGGTGTTGTGCAGCTGCACATTTCATTTTCTTTTCTTGGTCCAGGCAATTGGTTGCACTGAGAGACCATGGTGCTGTGTGGAGCAGACGACAAGGATGGGCGCGGCCTGCTCACTTTGCGCTCGGCGGCTGGCGAGTGAACGTTCTGCGCGCCAAGGCGTGTTTTCCTTGGCAAGTTTTCCTTGGCGAGTGAACGTTTCAAGTTTTCCTTGACACGCCAAGGCATGTCACAAGGACGCGGGGGCCTGTGATGATCCCGCTCGGCGGCTGTCTGGGATTTCATACATTTGGCCCTGTTACTAGGCAGCCCTTGAGCATTCTGGGAACTAAACAGAGCTCGGCAGAACCAACCCCTCGCCTGGAATAACATAGCCTGTTGTTGAAGTTTTCAGGCTCCGACCTTGGGCAAAGCTGCGTGGACGAGAAGATCACTTTCCCCTTACTAAACAGCCCCCAATTGTTATGCCTTCTCTCCTCTCTTTAAAATCTCCTTTCATTATTTTCTGGACAGAATAAAAACGCTGGCTTGCTGTGTTTTAATTTGAGAAGCTGGCCCGTTACCTGCTTATATGGCAGCTTTCCCATGTACATGTATCAGCAACAAACAACATGCATTTTAAGGCCATTTTCCCTGCTAGAGCGGGGTTAGCCTTGCGGTCCCCATGACAATCTTCTCCATCTTGCCCTATTTTCTGCATCTCTCCTTGTTAACCCCTTCTCTCCTCTCTTTAAAATCTCCTTTCATTATTTTCTTTCAGACTCCAAGGCGTGTTTTTCAGTCTGCTGGTTGCGTCATTACTGAAGCGCCTGGAATCTTTGGTGATACATGTACATGTATCACCTCCCTTAAAAAAATTATCCTGTAACTGATGAGTTTGGTCAAATGATCATCCCTGGGGGTGTGCTGGGAGGTAAATCCTCCACAAGTCCACACCCTGAAGAATGATTGGTCGGGACGGCCATAGAGCGAGGAAATGGACTAGCTGATTGGAGCACGCAAAACATTGTCGGATGACGTAAGAGCCTTGGGAACAAAAGACTGGAGTCCAGACATTTTGTCCTTTTGCGCCAGGGATATTGAAAGGGAGCAGTCACAGTTATACTCTCTCTCTGCTTCGGGATTTCATCGTGAACAGTCAGCATTTTATATATCTCTCTTTGGGTCCCGAGCTGATGAAAAGCTGTCACAGTTTGTCTTCTTCTTTGTTCTGGATTTCATTGCGAACACTGACATTTTCCGGGTCTTGCGTTGGGACATTGGTGTCGTGCAGCCGCACAAGGAGTTCTTTTCTTTGAAGGCTTCATTTTGTTTTCTATAAACAGAGATGATGTGCTTTACGAAAGGCTCTAATTTGGACTCATCTGTCCACAGGACATTCTCCCAGAAGGATTTTGGCTTGTTCAGGTGTGTTTTGGAAAACTCCAGTCGGGCTTTCTTATGTCTCTCTCAGCAGTGGGGTCCTCCTGGGTCTCCTACCATAGAACCCCCTTTCATTGAGTTGGCGACGGATGGTGCGAGTTGAAGCTGTCGTACCTTGTGTCTGAAGGTCAGCTTGAATCTGTTTGGCAGTTGATTGAGGTGCTTTCTCCACCATTCGAACAATCCTTTGCTGCAATCTTCGATCAAGTTTTCTCTTGCGGCTACGTCCAGGGAGGTTGGTTACAATGCCATGGGCCTTAAACTTCCTGATAATGTTGTGTACAGTGGACACAGGAACATCAAGGTCTCTGGAGATGGACTTGTAGCCTAGAGATTGTCCATGCTTGGCTACAATCTTGTATCTAACCTCCTCAGGCAATTCTCTGTTTTTTTCTTTCTTTTCTCCATGCTCATTGCGGTACACACAGTGACACAAAACAGCAGAATGGCTGCTTTTCTCTATTCAAACTGGTTGAATGAGTGATTTTTATATTGCAGGCACCTGCAACTCACCACAGGTGAGTTATATTCCAAAGTAAAGGAGAATCACCTGCTTGAAATCTAATTATTTCTAACAACTTCTAAAAGGTGCCAATAATATTGCCTGGGCCATTTTACAATTTCTGTGTGGAATAAGCTAAGATTTTGTCATTTTTTCAGCTTTTTTTTTTGTTTGTTTTGTTCCGCTGCAAACCAAAGAAATACACACAGTCACGTGAAAAAGTAAGTACACCCCATGTAAAGTTTTGACTTTTTCAACATATTTCAACATACAGCTATTTGATCTTCATTTCAACAATATTGATAGATAAAGGTGATATAATATAACAAATATCATGAACCATTTACATTTTGTAGTACATTGTATAATTTAAATAAACATGAATGCAAATTTCGCATGTGGAAAAGGTAAGTACACCCTTGGCTCTAATAGGTGGTATTGCCCCCTTTGGCAGAAACAACCTCAAGTAGGCGTTTCTTATAACTGTCCACCAGTCTCTGACATCGACTGGGAGAAATTTTTGCCCACTCCTCCATGCAGAATTCTTTCAGCTGTGCGATGTTTGAGGGGTTTCTTGCATGCACAGCTCGTTTCAAATCCCCCCACAACATCTCGACGGGATTTAGATCTGGGCTTTGACTTGGCCATTCCAGAACACTCCATTTCTTTCTTTTTAGCCTTTCCTTGGTGGATTTACTGGTATGTTTAGGGTCATTGTCATGTTGCAAGGTTCACCTTCGGTTGAGCTTCAACTTGCCGACAGATGGCCTCACAATATCCTCAAGCACCCTCTGCTACAATGAAGAATTCATAGTGGATTCTATGATGGTGAGCTGCCCAGGCCCTGATGCAGCAAAGCTGCCCCAAACCATAATATTTCCACCACCATGCTTTACAGTTGTTATCAGGTTCTTGTGGTCAAATGCTGTCTTTGGTTTTCGCCAAACATGTCTTCTGGTACTGTGGCCAAATAGCTCTACCTTTGACTCACCTGTCCAGAGCACATTGTTCCAGAAGTGCTAGTCTTTGCCTAGGTGTTCATGGGCAAACTTTAGTCTTGCCCTGATGTTCTTTCTGGACAGCAAAGGTTTCCTCCTGGCACACCTCGCATGTAGATCAAATTTGTGCAGCCTCTTTCTAATGGTAGACTCGTGCACTTTGACATCAACAGTGGCAAGAGCTACCTGAAGGTCCTGTGATGACATTCTGGGGTTCTTGGAGACTTCTTTCAGCATCTTGCGGTCTGCTCTCGGGCTGAACTTGCTGGGGCGGCCTGGCCTGAACAAGTTGGCAGTTGTTTGGAATCTTCTCCACTTGTAGATGATCTTCCGGACAGTCGAATGATTGATTTCAAATTGTTTGGAGATCTTTTTGAATCCCTTCCCAGACTCGTAGGCATCTATAACCTTCTTTCTGAAGGCCTCAGAGAGCTCTTTTGATCAAGGCATGGTGACGCCGCACACTTCAACAACAAAGAGCAAACCAAACGAAATGTCTGAGGTTTAAATAAGATAGGTTCCTCCAAGATCCTCTCTAACGATGTTCTAATAATTTGCACCTGAGCTGGTGCACCTGATTCTAATTTTAGGTATTTGAAGTAGTGATAAATGTAGGGGTGTACTTACTTTTTCCACATACGAAATTTGCATTTATGTTTATTTAAATTATACAATGGACTACAAAATGTAAATGTTTCATGATATTTGTTATATTATATCACCTTTATCTATCAATATTGTTGAAATTAAGATCAAATAGCTGTATGTTGAAATATGTTGAAAAAGTCTAAACTTTACATGGGGTGTACTTTCTTTTTCACGTGACTGTATGTGGATACGAAAATGTTTTTTAATTTCAACAATTTTCTGGAAGCAATGGTGCATTATTTGAAAAAAGTGCAAGGGAGCCAATATTTTTGGCCACAACAGTGAGCACACACACACACACACACACACACACACACACACACACACACACACACACACACACACACACACACACACAATTAATACATACATACATTCTCTGTCTACCTGTTACCCATTGCCTCAATGTCGCTACACATATGTACCTTTCCCTCGGGCCTTTATTGATATTTCAATAGCAAGCACGTATAAAATCACCCATTATCCACAAATATACCTCTGCATGAATCTTTACCTGCCCCTTTAGTTTTAGTAAGTTGCTTATTCAGTTTTAGGAAAAGCAGCATTGTTAAGAAAAGAATAGCCTGAATGGCATCCTATTTGAGTTTTATTTTGTCCAAACAGTTATTTGCCCATTTAACATCTTTCATTGACAGGAAGTAAACCTAGCTCCTTCATAACCTTAACAAACCGCCTTTGTGAAAAATACAAACATCCTTGAAGGATAGTATGAACTCACAGCAGTGAGTGCCCTGGACTGGCTCTGGAAGACCCGTGCAGACACCTGGTGCATGAGGGATGGCCACACGCCACCGAGAGCCTTCTGCATTGCACTCCGTGTAAGCAAAGTAATAGTCCGTCTGCAAAGCACGCACAAACAATGAACATTTATCAACCGCTTCCAATGTGGGGTCATCATGAAGTGCGAACATAACTCACAGACAGAACACAATGACAATGGATAAAAGGTGTAGTATTTGACACTTCAGTTAAAGAACGTAATGATAAAACAGGCCCCTCTATATATAACTTCACAACAAATAAATAAATAAGAAAAGAGATTGAGGAACACAAGGCTATCAAATCAAGAGCCAAAAGTTATACAACTTAATGATCTCAAAATAAAAGCAGATTATTTCCATAGCTACGGATCAATCCAAACAGCAATCATGAAATTCAGGCCATACTTGATGGTGTCTGTGCGTGTGTCAAGTTAAAAATATGATGGGCCGAGAGCCACCTAGTAAGGGAGCAGAAACATCAGCGGCAAAACATGCACCACCTTTACGGGATTCCTCAGCAAAGGAAGAGTTTTTCAGGAGAAATAATTCCAGCATAAGAATACATAGTTGGTGAGTCAGGAGAATAAATTTATTCTCCTTTCACAAGACAATAAATGGATAAAGAAAAAAAAAACTATTTTAGACAAACATGATAGGTCAGAGGTACTGTAGTGTGCTCACCTTTGAGGCATCTAATTTGGATTCAATTCATAGAAAAAACTATAAACCGTCATCCTGGAGCTTTGTGGGCAAAGTGATGCATCCATGCTTCATTTGCAGGTGCCATAGGACATACAGCATCTTTTGAAAACAGTAGGCCATTGCGTGTGAGCTGTCCGACAAACAACACGGCGGGACTGCCATTTTACTGTGACGACACGACGTTTGTTGAAAGAAGTCCTGCCTACCTCTCAACCGCAAACCGACAAAACCCTGACCATGTAACAACTACAATCTCCTGTGATTGAAGTGCCGGTGCTATAAACAAACAACGTTACAGTGAGGGAAGGGAGAATATGTTCCAAAGCAGAGATTATACCAGGTGTTTGAGTCAGCTGGAAAATCAGTTTGAAGACAAGCAAGGGCTTGCATTGCAAGTTGTGCCTCATTAGCACAATTTCACAGATACACACTCATAGACAACAGGTGGCTTGCTCACACACGAGGAAATGCCAACTACTCAACTAAAGGGGACGTTGGCATCATTCTAGGGTCTAGACAATTCCATTGAATGTTTGCACTTCTGTAAATGGGGAAAATAACCTTATAAGAGGTACTGAGCTGAAGTTACTCCAACACGCCAGTTACCTGTACATGGTGTGGGGAAAACAACAGATGGCTTGCTCGGGTGGGGGGAAGGAGTCTGCCTGACACGTATTTGCAAGAAATGGAGTACACATAGACAGTAACGCAGCTGGTTTTAAACCCACGTGAAATCCGCTTTAAATACATTCATACAAGGTTTCACGAGTTTAGTGTACGCTGCACCACCTCCCACAAAATTCATCATAATAATAAAACAACTTCAGTGTCAGGTTCCTAATATGCCATTACTACACTCCAAAACAGGCACGTTATCAGTTTTAACAAAAACCTCATATTAGTCTTTCATCTTAAACAAGATGTTTGTGGTTTGATACCATTCCCATGTGAATGCCTAGCTTTCAATGTGGGCCACTAGGTTCAAATCCCATATCTTGTGTGTTTGCCCAGTCTTCAGATTTCCTTGTACTAAATGTTAAATAACACCGATGTCGACCAACATCTTCGTTCCGTCAGAGATTGAAGTAAAAGCTCCTTCATATGCCTTCGATTATTGACTTAGATCACCACTTCAAATATGTATGTATGTATGTATGTATGTATGTATGTATGTATTAGGAATAAATGAATGAATGAATGATAGTTTTAAGGCCATTTTCCCCGCTAGAGAAGGGGTTAGCCTTACGGGCCCCATGACAATCATGGTTCCCTGTTTTGAGGCAATGTTTTTTTTATGGCCGGATGCCCTTCCTGACGCCAACCCTTGGTCACGCTCTTACGATGCGCAGGGATACGGTGTACCTATTCTAAATCGGGGTACACACCGGGATCATTCATCCCAGCAAGCTGGTACTCAATTTGCCGACCTCGGAAGGATGACAGGCTGAGTCAACCCCCCTGGCGTTAATTCAGCGATCGACCGGGATTCGAACCCAGGAACCTAGGATCCCAAGCCGGCACCCTAACCGCTAAGCCAACACCAGGCTATGTATACTAAAACGCAAAAGAAACTTACCACTTGTTTGAAGGTTTCCCCGGAGTTTCTGCCGCAGTGCGGGATGCTGGACGGAATCGATCCCGCAGGTGACTTCGGACCATCTGCCTGTCCTGCCTTGCAGTGGTGACTCTTGGCCTCCCTGATCGAGGTCTGTCATCTGCAGAGTTGTGGAGGGTGTCTCTGTCCACCAGGGCCGATATCGTCTGGTGTGAACAGCCAAGGCGACGTGCCACCTCACGGTAGCTCAGTCCGCCATGCAGCATGCCCAGGGCACGCTGCCGTTGATCCCTTGACAATCGTGGCATGTTGATTGAAATGCCCATTTTGCACTGGCCTTTTTAAAGCCAATATCAAGACATCACGTGCAGCTCATTAAAATCATCCCGTACCCCTTGGCTAATCACTGACAGTAAAAACGGCTGTTCAACAGCTGTGCTATGAAGTGACCATTGAAGGTTCAAGTGACCATCCGTGACCGTTTTGTCTGACAGTGAGGACACTATTGTCCACAAATAAGTTCACACATTTACTACACGCAGTGTTAATGTTGATATTTAAAGTTTTCAAAGGTGGTAAGTTTCTTTTGCGTTTCAGTATATATATTTAGGGTGGCACTAAAAACCGAATGTTTCATAATTTTAGGTCTTCGGGTCTGGTTTTGTTGGATCCCATGAGAAAACATTCTTGGTAAATTTTCAGAGTGATCAAATCATATTTAGAGGTGTGCTCATGGCCTCTAAAGTTTATCTACTGCGTGGTGAACCAACACGCGCGGTCTAACTCACTTGGCCACCGCGCTCCCCATAATAATAAATTATTATTATCTATAATAATAATAACAGTAATAATAATAGGTGTACGTTTTTGTTTTTCTTTTTCATAACCCATTAAAGCCCACTGGCAACAATAGTTGCCAATGATTTATGTTCATTATTTTTGAAGTTTATGAATTATTAATGATCAGATTATATTTGTCTATGTTGCAGTTTGTTATGTAATATGTATGGACATAATGATGTAATTATAATATTATTATAGAATTGTATGTAATTATACAATTTTGTATTGTATGCTCACCGCAACAAGCCATGTTGTGGTGAGCAACCCCTAAAAATGATACGATTTGCATAAAAATTTACGTGTGTGATTTCTACAATAAATGGAACCACTTTGAATGGTAAGACCATAATTTTCATGTGTTTGAAATTTTACCCCTACTTTAGTGCCACCCTAATATATATATATATATATGTATGTATATATATATATATATATATATATATATATATATATATATATATATATATATATATATATATATATATATATATATATATATATATACGTATATATAAAATTATATATATATATAATTATATATATAAATATATATATATATAATTATATATATATATATATATATATATATATATATATATATAATTATATATATATAATTATATATACTAGGGCATGCCCGTACTATATATATGCCCGTACTATATATATATCTAAAATTATATCCCCCCCCTCTATTTACATGAAATGGTTTGGTCCATTCGCAACGCCAAAGCGAACGGCGAACGGCTTGCGAGTACAGTGACAATCCCCCCCCTCTATTTACATGAAATGGTTTGGTCCATTCGCAACGACCACAGAACCCCCCCCCCCCCCCTCTATTTACATGAAATGGTTTGGTCCATTCGCAACGCCAAAGCGAACGGCGAACGGCTAAATCGCCATAGCTCGGTAAGTACTTGTCCGATTAATTTCAAACCTTGAAAAGGCA